>NC_053389.1:409101289-409427994 GCF_905171765.1 Bufo bufo | reverse complement strand
CCTGGACTGCAATGAGGCACATGGGCGCTGCACCCTGAAGAGAGGCCACATGGCTCTGAAAAATGGCTGAGTACCAACCATCCCCTAACCCCTGGCTGCTGACTTCATGTCTCAGCATTAATCCTTGATTAGCCTGTACCCTGGAAGCAGCCCAGTCACCCCCTGTATAACCCTTGGTTACCCTTAACCTCTCCTGCCCTGAGTCCCCCTATAATCATATATCCCCTGTGTTCCCCCAGGATTGTAGTTCCCTCATATCCCCTGTTCCGTAATAACCCCTGGTTATTCCCCGTAGGGATTAGTACAATTGTAGTTAGATGTTGGGGAGGACTGGGGAATGTGTTAGTGTAGTTAGTACCGTAATAGTGTATTGTTACTTATATTGTTGTGTGCTGCTATAAATATATATATCTATTCCATTGATATAGATATATATAATTATAAGCAAATATTAGACTGTGACATATAGTGTGTGAATAAATCCCTGCAGAGCATTAACCTCTGCATTGCCCTGTCCCTGCAGAGTCCTGACCATTAACCCCTTCAATGCCTTATCCCTGCTACCACTGCCCTGATAACTCATAACCCTGTGTCCCTTGGCCTGCAGGTATTAATCCCCTGCAGAGCCACCATTGTGTTTAACTCCTTGTACCCCATAGGGACAGTGATTAGTCAGGCGGGTAGGTTATTGATATTTGTGTGTATAAATGTATTATGGTATTATATAGATAGTGTGTGGGGTGGAATTTGGGATTGTGCTGTGTAGAGTAGTTAGGCTTGTATTGTGTTTATTGTAGTACCATTTCTATACTGCGGTGTGTACTTCTGTATGTATATATATTCATATCCATTGATCTATGAATATATATAGATATAGCATATTGTTAGACTTGTATAATTGTATTGTGTAATAAATATTCCTTATTGTTCATAATACAGTGTATGGTGTTTTTACTAGTCGCCGCCGTAGTATAGTGATAGTAAGTCGTACGTAGTGTAGTTCAGTGTAATGTATGGGCAATCAGAGGTAATCAGTAGTGTTTTATGTTTATTTAGGTATAAATGGGCGGGGTCATCAATAGACGGCTCCTCCCATTTATGAATATTAATTATCGATATTTGCATAAATATTGGTGATTAATATCCCCCCTTAACAGTGTGCCAGGGTTGTCTGTTGATTTTTTGGGTTTTGTTGTGTGTGATGGGGGCAACTGAGTCCAGAGCTGTACTTATAGTGGTGTTATACAGGGTGGTGGCAGCATCTGGGTGTTGGAGGGAACAAATAGAGAGTGGCAGAAGAGAGTCGAGATGTTTAAGGTTCCTGCGGGGGTGTGCTAGTGTGTGTACCGGGGGAGCAGCAGAAGAGACCAGTGAAGAGAAGGTAAGTAGGTTTTGGTCAGATAGGGGGAGAGGCAAATTAGAAAGGTTAGATAGGGAGCAGAGGCGGATAAAGATAAGATCCAGATTGTGACCATCTCTGTGGGTGGGAGCGGAAGACCACTGTGAGAGGCCGAAGGAGGAAGAGAGTGATAGGAGTTTAGAGGTGGCTGCTGTGGCAGGTGTCAATAGGGATGTTGAAGTAACCCATGATGAGTTGTCGTCAGAAAGAAAGTGTAGGAGCCAGGTGTTAAAGTGGTCAATAAAGATGGTGGCTGGGCCTGAGGGGCGGTAAATGACAGCTACTTGGAGGTTGGAGGGCGAGTAGATGCGAACAGAGTGTACTTCATGAATGTAGGACAGTTTGTTACAGACAGAGCGTGCATTCCATAATGCTCCTGCAAGAGGAACCAAAGGAGCAGGGGTCAGAGGAATGGTTATTAGGTTTAAGGGGTTGCAGAAATTTGTAGAAGGAGATTTGTAGTGGGATGTAGAGGTGATAGTGGGGATTTGCTGAGGGGGGGCCTGGATTTGGAGAGCTATCACCAGCAATAAGGAGAAGCAGAGAAAGTGTTAGTAGGTGAGAATAAGAGAAGGCATGAGGTATCTG
Organism: Bufo bufo; assembly: GCF_905171765.1. Classification (NCBI taxonomy): domain Eukaryota; kingdom Metazoa; phylum Chordata; class Amphibia; order Anura; family Bufonidae; genus Bufo; species Bufo bufo. Next base: position 409,426,007 of record NC_053389.1, on the reverse strand, counting down.
TGTGTGATTGGGAAGGAAGTGTGTTACATTGCCAAACAGGTTTGTGCAAGCGGTCAGATGAGAAGGTAAGATGGAGGGAGAGATGAATAGTTCCTTGTTGGGTGAACGAATGTGGGGGTATTTCAGGAGGTTTTGGAAAAGTGGGAAGAGTAGGATGAAAGATTGAAACATTGTTTGCATTAACTATGTCTGTAATTACCTTTGGTCCCCTTCTGGTTCCATTCTGGTATAATTCAGTATGTGCACTTAAAGAGTTGCATTTGGAAAGACCAAGGACTGGAAGACCTAGGAACTTAGATTTACTGTATACCACTCAGTGTTCAATCAGGTGTGTCCAAGAGGGGAGGGGGCTACATTTGGCCTAATCAAGGGAGGACCAGATACAGGGTGAAATAGTCAATGTAAACAAATACTCAATAAATCCAGCAGTGAAAGAAACATTAAAGTTCAATGCAGACATACCAGGGAATGAGAAGAAAAGATGAGGGGTGTGGACAATATCAGACTCTGGAAAAGCTGAGTGCAGCAGTTAGGTTCAATGCAGACATACCAGGGAATGAGAAGGAAAGATGAGGGTGTGGACAATATCAGACTCTGGAAAAGCTGGGTGCAGCAGTTAGGTTCAATGCAGACATACCAGGGAATGAGAAGGAAAGATGAGGCGTGTGGACAATATCATACTCTGAAAAAGCTGGGTGCCCTATACAGTAATGTCTTATTTGGGGACAGCTACATAGGTCACATAAAATGATTTAATTTTCAGATATGACTTTAGGACACTACACAGAGAATGTACTTTCCAGCAGACCACCCACTGTGCTGGGTACAAGTAGGAGGGAAGTGAGAAAGTCAAATATCAAGCAGAGTGTGGTGGGTGACAGTTCATTTGCTGACATTTGATTTCTCCACTGTTAATAATGATATTACTGACATTAAACAAGATGATAAATCACATGTACTGCAAGGAGCCCTAGATAAATATTGTAAAGCTGTTATCCGGAAGAGTTTCCATTCTATTGTTTCTAATGTTTGTAAAATATGTTGAGTGTCCTTCAAATAGGCTGGTAGTCTTTGTACATATTTCTGTAGGATGACATCAACATATTTAGACAAATTTGGCGATACCAGATATTATAGGCCTCCCTGGTTGTTGGGTGTCACTTTTATGAATCTTAGGCAAATGATAAAAAATTGGTATTCTAGGGGACTGTATATTTATGAACTCTGCCTCTTCTGTGGTGATAATACCTTGCTTTTTTCTCTTCTGGACCAATCGATTCAAATACTGTTTATATTGTTGTATCGGATTAGATTTCAGTTTTTTATATGTTTTTTGGTCGTCTAGGATTCTCATAGATTCTTTTAAGTATTGTGCATAGTCCAGTATGACAATGCCACCGCCCTTATCTGCTGGGCGGATGACAATGTCATTATTCTTTAACTTAGCTAACTACTATATTAAGATTATCATTACTGTAAATGGCTCCTAAATCAGGGGGACTGTATATCATTATTAGCCTCACCTTCATACTGCATTTTCAGCGCGGGTTGAACCTGTTTATCTCTCTCGTGTTTTATTTCTCCATCTATATCGCTGTATGAGGGCTTGTTTTTTGCAAGAAAAGTTGTAGTTTTTAATGGCACCATTTTGGGGTACACATAACTTTCTTATTAACTTTTATTAACTCTTTTTGGGAAGGAGATGGGAAAAACAGTAATACTGCCACAGCGTTTTTCCGTTATAAATTTTACAGCGTTAATTTTTAGGTATAAATAACATAATATCTTTATTCTCTAGGTCAATACGATTTCAGTGATACCAAATACATATAGTTTTTTTTATGTTTTTAAAAAAATGTTTTTGCATCGCTGCTTCCCAAGACCCATAACTTTTTTATTTTTCTTTCTATGGAGTGACTTGTATTTTTCATCGGTATCATTTTAGAGTAAATTACACTTTTTGATTGCTTGTTATGTTTTTTTGTGGCAACTAAGAATAAATTAGCAATTCTGTCTTTTTTTTTTTAAGGCATTCACCGTAGGGGATAATTTACATATTTATTTAGTCCAGGTCATTACGGATGCGGCAATACCAAATATAGTACATTGTATTTTAATTGCAATGTTATTCTGACATTGACCAGCAGGCTGCACCAGAGAGGCAAAGCCTGCTGGAAATTACACAAGGCTGGTCTGGGGCCTACATGAGACTCCAGCCAGTCTTCACACACATCAGCACCCCGCGATCGCATTTGTGGGGTACCGATGGGAGACAGAGGGAGTACGCTCCCTCTGTCAGCACTTTACATGTGGCGGACGCCATTGCCTGCCTGTCCGGGCTGTTAGAGCAGGGCCGCGGCTCTCATGTGAGGGGGACCCGTGCAACGCTTAGAAGGGGCCACCGTAGAAAAAAAGAGGCAGCCCAGCCTAATTCCTCTTAATAACACGTATGGGTGGTCACTAAGGAGTTAAAGGTTATTTTTGTCTCAGCCTTTCATGGGTGGGATTGGAATAAACTAAGTAACCGCTGGCCAGGAGTGACTGGCATTATTAATACATCTGAGCTACACTCTGCTGTTTCTGTAACTCTCATAGCTCAAATACTACTGCCTACTGAGGTTATTACCATCTTGGCCGTAAAAAGCTGAGATGGGAATAACCCATTAACAGAAGGTGAACTTGGTGCAAGGGATTATATATTTGTGGTCAATGAAGTGTTACAGCCCAGTGGTTCTGTATAACTCTGCTTGTTTCACTTTCCAGTCAGTATCGGTTTCCCCTCAACAGCTGTTACAAAATCACAGACTATAAGGAACTTCCAAGACGTTAATGTCTTACCATAGAGAATACCTAGATGTCCACATCAAAATTTCATCTTTTCAAAACAATACATTACATGGGCCAGCTCACACAGTTTTTTGGGCTCTGATTTGGTGTGTTTTCACCTCAAAATCAGCTCCAAAAAACGTTTTGAAACAGGTTATTTCAATGGGAAGCAGAATTAGCTTTTTTCCATGTAGAAAAAGTAAGCATGCCCTATGTCGGTACGTGTTGGCGCTGTTTTTGTACATTTTCTGCGAGAAAGACCACAAACTGAAAAAGCAGTTTACTATTTGTACGTAAAAACGGATTTGTTAAAAAAGTATCATAAAACTGCATCAAAAACTGCACAAAAAACATGCCAATGGTACCAATACAGGACCAATATATTTAAATTTTAAGTTTTATATATAGATAAATGGCAGAAATAGTGTGACATTTAAATTTTCATTTATTTTTCATGTTTCATTCAATGTAATAAATGTGAAAAATAGATTTACACAAAAAATAATCCTCTCACGATCTGCTAATACCTGGAACCAAAGGTCCTCATTTTCATCCTTATATCTCCCAAATTCACTGAAGATGTTTTGTAGAGAAACTGAGTACATGTTACATCATAGGGTGAAAAATTACAAAAATCACAGAGTAAGAAATCCTACTTGTATATGCAATACAACCTTTATTATCACAATTAAAATCAATATACAGTACAGACCAAAAGTTTGGACACACCTTCTCATTCAAAGAGTTTTCTTTATTTTCATGACTATGAAAATTGTAGATTCACACTGAAGGCATCAAAACTATGAATTAACACATGTGGAATTATATACATAACAAACAAGTGTGAAACAACTGAAAATATGTCATATTTTAGGTTCTTCAAAGTAGCCACCTTTTGCTTTGATTACTGCTTTGCACACTCTTGGCATTCTCTTGATGAGCTTCAAGAGGTAGTCCCCTGAAATGGTTTTCACTTCACAGGTGTGCCCTGTCAGGTTTAATAAGTGGGATTTCTTGCCTTATAAATGGGGTTGGGACCATCAGTTGCGTTGATAGTCCTACTGAATAGACTGTTAGAATTTGTATTATGGCAAGAAAAAAGCAGCTAAGTAAAGAAAAACTAGTGGCCATCATTACTTTAAGAAATGAAGGTCAGTCAGTCAGCCGAAAAATTGGGAAAACTTTGAAAGTAAGGGCTATTTGACCATGAAGGAGAGTGATGGGGTGCTGCGCCAGATGACCTGGCCTCCACAGTCACCGGACCTGAACCCAATCGAGATGGTTTGGGGTGAACTGGACCGCAGAGTGAAGGCAAAAGGGCCAACAAGTGCTAAGCATCTCGGGGAACTCCATCAAGACTGTTGGAAGACCATTTCAGGGGACTACCTCTTGAAGCTCATTAAGAGAATGCCAAGAGTGTGCAAAGCAGTAATCAAAGCAAAAGGTGGCTACTTTGAAGAACCTAGAATATGACATATTTTCAGTTGTTTCACACTTGTTTGTTATGTATATAATTCCACATGTGTTTATTCATAGTTTTGATGCCTTCATAGTCATTAAAATAAAGAAAACTCTTTGAATGAGAAGGTGTGTCCAAACTTTTGGTCTGTACTGTAGGTAAACAAACATATTACTACACAATTCAGGAGTTGATAACCAAGGAAACCTTGTTCGTATCCTAGTGATTCTCCCTAATTTGCTCGTATTCACGTAGAGTGACCACCCTGTAAAGGACGACCATGCTCACCAGCTGCTAGTGTTGCCTAAGTCATAGAGATACACAGGAATGTCAAAATATCTATCAGATCAAAACAAGACAACAGACTAAATGGGTATATCAGATAAAGAGGCAGATCCTATGTGTCCAACAGGTATCAGATGATTATCCTAATGACCACAGCGTGGAGACCTACATGTCTATAGATCAATGTCCTAAAGCCTTAACATGTTTCTCCTAGCTAAATGTTGGTTCATCAGGAGCAGACAATTTATTGTATGGGTCTCGTAAACCACACATAACACCAACCTTGTGTGCACCGTGACACTGATATAAATAGTCATAGTGTGAATATGCATCCAGCAAATCAACAACCATCTGGCAAATTTGCATAAAGGTATCACATAGTTAATAGTCACCAAAATACCTTTCATTGTCCCTTGCTATGGTTGGCTTATCCCCATTACAGGGCTCCTCTTGGCATATAATTATGTCCGTCTTTAAACAAATGCTCTTCTTAGCAGGTACCCAGATTATAAATTTACAGAGTATATAGCCCATATTGATCAACAGGGTGAGTAGTCATTAGCCAAAAGTCCTTAGAAATAATGTTAGAATATTGGCACAGTGAATGTTAGATGCGTACCATATACTGTAGGTTGATAGCAAATGAATGGCAAACAGCAACACCATGGAACGATCCCAGAAGATTCCAGAATACACAGAAAATACACTAGACTAGAACAGGATATAATTATGGAAATACAGATCCCAGAAAACGGAATAAAGTACAAAATATCTAAAAGGGAATGCACCTAGCAAATACTATACTTGACAACCAGAATGGAGTAAGGCCTGGATATATAAATGCCCAACAACCAGCATCCATACTCTAATTAACCAGGCATAACTAGGTGATAACCTAACCCAGATGCAAGGCAGTTGGACAGAGAGACTCCCATTGCTTGTAACAAGTTATGGATATGTGGTCCAAGTATAGAGACAATTTGCTATTCGCACTTTAATTTATAATGACTTAGTATGTCACTAGGCTTGGTTACTAAATAAAAGATAAAGCAAAGCTGGCGCTTACATCTGAAATATTTATTACAGGATGTGCTTCTATTCTTCTGTGAAAGGTGCTCCTGAACAGCTGGTGGATCACACAAGACAATGTGTAATGCAAAGGGTGGCATAGTTTAACTCATTAAAAGGTTTCTAAAACACTAACTTATAAGGAAATTCTGCAACCGGTAGTAGTCAAACTTTTCATAATGTTGAGATTTTCTAATTTTACCAACAATTCCAATCAATAAATGAATTTAAAATCTTAAATCTTACTTCATTTTGGCGATTATGATCATATCGCTGAACAAGAGTAGGTATCTTTCCTTGGTCTTGAAATCCTGGGTCAACTGTACACATGCATGCAAAATCAGCTCAGAATCTTCATTTGATAGTCCCAGGACAAAGGGGCATTGTTCGATTGATATGGAACAAGCACTGTTCTCCCTAGAATGATAGAAAATATAACAAATATGACATAGTATTCAGAGTATGGGTTGCTTACACGAAGCTATTTAACTCTCATCAAATTTGTGCCTACAATAATGTGATATGGAACGTACAGGTACAGAGACTCAGAAGAAATTTTCTGCACATTAATGAGACAGACAGAAAGCAAAGTGGCTGTAAGTGGAAAAATTAGCACTGATATAGCGCAAGGCCCTGCAGTTGATCCAATACCAATTCTACACTCACCTAAAGAATTATTAGGAACACCTGTTCTATTTCTCATTAATGCAATTATCTAGTCAACCAATCACATGGCAGTTGCTTCAATGCATTTAGGGGTGTGGTCCTGGTCAAGACAATCTCCTGAACTCCAAACTGAATGCCAGAATGGGAAAGAAAGGTGATTTAAGCAATTTTGAGCGTGGCATGGTTGTTGGTGCCAGACGGGCCGGTTTGAGTATTTCACAATCTGCTCAGTTACTGGGATTTTCACGCACAACCATTTCTAGGGTTTACAAAGAATGGTGTGAAAAGGGAAAAACATCCAGTATGCGGCAGTCCTGTGGGCAAAAATGCCTTGTAGATGCTAGAGGTCAGAGGAGAATGGGCCGACTGATTCAAGCTGATAGAAGAGCAACGTTGACTGAAATAACCACTCGTTACAACCGAGGTATGCAGCAAAGCATTTGTGAAGCCACAACACGCAGAACCTTGAGGCGGATGGGCTACAACAGCAGAAGACCCCACCGGCTACCACTCATCTCCACTACAAATAGGAAAAAGAGGCTACAATTTGAACGAGCTCACCAAAATTGGACTGTTGAAGACTGGAAAAAATGTTGCCTGGTCTGATGAGTCTCAATTTCTGTTGAGACATTCAAATGGTAGAGTCCAAATTTGGCGTAAACAGAATGAGAACATGTATCCATCATGCCTTGTTACCACTGTGCAGGCTGGTGGTGGTGGTGTAATGGTGTGGGGGATGTTTTCTGGGCACACTTTAGGCCCCTTAGTGCCAATTGGGCATTGTTTAAATGCCACAGGCTACCTGAGCATTGTTTCTGACCATGTCCATCCCTTCATGACCACCATGTACCCATCCTCTAATGGCTACTTCCAGCAGGATAATGCACCATGTCACAAAGCTCGAATCATTTTAAATTGGTTTCTTGAACATGACAATGAGTTCACTGTACTAAAATGGCCCCCACAGTCACCAGATCTCAACCAAATAGAGCATCTTTGGGATGTGGTGGAACGGGAGCTTCGTGCCCTGGATGTGCATCCCTCAAATCTCCATCAACTGCAAGATGCTATCCTATCAATATGGGCCAACATTTCTAAAGAATGCTATCAGCACCTTGTAGAATCAATGACACGTAGAATTAAGGCAGTTCTGAAGGCAAAAGGGGGTCCAACACAGTATTAGTATGGTGTTCCTAATAATTATTTAGGTGAGTGTATATGTTTTAGAAAGTAAAGCGTTTTCTTCAAACAATACAAGTTTATGTTGAATCATAAAAAATGACAAAATGTTTATATTGCATAAAATCACCTAGACCTGCTGGTCGCATGGGCAGATTAACTAGGCTAAGAAATGTAAGGCTGATGAAAGTAATGCAAGCATGCCACAATATATGTTAAACTCATGGGGGCTTGGGTAGATTGGTTGACAGCTTGCTAAGAAGCAATGCTGAATGCCAGTTAGCTGCTGTGACAGTAAATACTGCATCAAGAAAAGATACAAAATTGTGAATATTGTTCCTTGATCTTAATAAAACTGTCTTTCAACAATAGAGTAAATGCCCTCATACACTTTAGGCTATTGTTAGCCAATCTGTATGGGGAGATGATGTTAAAGGATAAAAGGTTTGGGCGCTTTCTCCTCTCTTCCCACTGAACACACATAGGGGAATTGAACATGTATGTGTATGGGGGAGTTGGGACAGATTGCTGTTGGTTAAACAACGGATTTGGCCATCAGCCAAATGTATGGACACCATAAGAGAGCGCAGTAAGCCTGATTTCTCCTACCCTTTGTCAGTGATGATATGAACATATATACTGTGAAGGCTGTCAATCACTGCAGGGATTGTAGACTGTAATGGATTGTGGGCTAATCAGCCAGCACATGTATATATGTACTACATATACAGTACAGACCAAAAGTTTGGACACACCTCATTCAAAGAGTTTTCTTTATTTTCATGACTATGAAGGCATCAAAACTATGAATTAACACATGTGGAATTATATACATAACAAACAAGTGTGAAACAACTGAAAATATGTCATATTCTAGGTTCTTCAATGTAGCCACCTTTTGCTTTGATTACTGCTTTGCACACTCTTGGCATTCTCTTGATGAGCTTCAAGAGGTAGTCCCCTGAAATGGTCTTCCAACAGTCTTGAAGGAGTTCCCAGAGATGCTTAGCACTTGTTGGCCCTTTTGCCTTCACTCTGCGGTCCAGCTCACCCCAAACCATCTCGATTGGGTTCAGGTCCGGTGACTGTGGAGGCCAGGTCATCTGGCGCAGCACCCCATCACTCTCCTTCATGGTCAAATAGCCCTTACTTTCAACGTTTTCCCTTATTTTTTCGGCTGACTGACTGACCTTCATTTCTTAAAGTAATGATGGCCACTAGTTTTTCTTTACTTAGCTGCTTTTTTTTTTTGCCATAATACAAATTCTAACAGTCTATTCAGTAGGACTATCAGCTGTGTATCCACCTGACTTCTCCTCAACGCAACTGATGGTCCCAACCCCATTTATAAGGCAAGAAATCCCACTTATTAAACCTGACAGGGCATACCTGTGAAGTGAAAACCATTTCAGGGGACTACCTCTTGAAGCTCATCAAGAGAATGCCAAGAGTATGCAAAGCAGTAATCAAAGCAAAAGGTGGCTACTTTGAAGAACCTAGAATATGACTATTTTCAGTTGTTTTACACTTGTTTGTTATGTATATAATTCCACATGTGTTAATTCATAGTTTTGATGCCTTCAGTGTGAATCTACAATTTTTATAGTCATGAAAATAAAGAAAACTCTTTGAATGAGAAGGTGTGTCCAAACTTTTGGTCTGTACTGTAATAATTACAAGGTAATGCTGCATATTATAATGTTATATAAATTATATATAGATATGCTCCGTGGCTCATCATATACCAAGCTGGCCAAGATATAGGTACGCGATGTATAAGACCTGTACAAAAAATCACCACAAAACTATTAATTCCAACAACTATGCAGGCTTAGCACCCATGTACCGGGGCAGATATTCTGCTATTAACAAGTCGATCAGTGCTCGTTTAGTACAATGATCTTCACTGTATGTGACCAAATAATTATTAATGTGACTATTCATTCACAGTTTCATTATTGTAGGCAACACATCCCTGGATATAAATACAGGGAGTGCAGAATTATTAGGCAAATTAGTATTTTGACCACATCATCCTCTTTATGCATGTTGTCTTACTCCAAGCTGTATAGGCTCGAAAGCCACTACCAATTAAGCATATTAGGTGATGTGCATCTCTGTAATGAGAAGGGGTGTGGTCTAATGACATCACACCCTATATTAGGTGTGCATAATTATTAGGCAACTTCCTTTCCTTTGGCAAAATGGGTCAAAAGAAGGACTTGACAGGCTCAGAAAAGTAAAAAAGTGAGATATCTTGCAGAGGGATGCAGCACTCTTAAAATTGCAAAGCTTCTGAAGCGTGATCATCGAACAATCAAGCGTTTCATTCAAAATAGTCAACAGGGTCGCAAGAAGCGTGTGGAAAAACCAAGGAGCAAAATAGCTGCCCATGAACTGAGAAAAGTCAAGCGTGCAGCTGCCAAGATGCCACTTGCCACCAGTTTGGCCATATTTCAGAGCTGCAACATCACTGGAGTGCCCAAAAGCACAAGGTGTGCAATACTCAGAGACATGGCCAAGGTAAGAAAGGCTGAAAGACGACCACCACTGAACAAGACACACAAGCTGAAACATCAAGACTGGGCCAAGAAATATCTCAAGACTGATTTTTCTAAGGTTTTATGGACTGATGAAATGAGAGTGAGTCTTGATGGGCCAGATGGATGGGCCCGTGGCTGGATTGGTAAAGGGCAGAGAGCTCCAGTCCGACTCAGACGCCAGCAAGGTGGAGGTGGAGTACTGGTTTGGGCTGGTATCATCAAAGATGAGCTTGTGGGGCCTTTTCGGGTTGAGGATGGAGTCAAGCTCAACTCCCAGTCCTACTGCCAGTTTCTGGAAGACACCTTCTTCAAGCAGTGGTACAGGAAGAAGTCTGCATCCTTCAAGAAAAACATGATTTTCATGCAGGACAATGCTCCATCACACGCGTCCAAGTACTCCACAGCGTGGCTGGCAAGAAAGGGTATAAAAGAAGAAAATCTAATGACATGGCCTCCTTGTTCACCTGATCTGAACCCCATTGAGAACCTGTGGTCCATCATCAAATGTGAGATTTACAAGGAGGGAAAACAGTACACCTCTCTGAACAGTGTCTGGGAGGCTGTGGTTGCTGCTGCACGCAATGGACAGAATCCATGGATGGCAGGCTTTTGAGTGTCCTTGCAAAGAAAGGTGGCTATATTGGTCACTGATTTGTTTTTGTTTTGTTTTTGAATGTCAGAAATGTATATTTGTGAATGTTGAGATGTTATATTGGTTTCACTGGTAAAAATAAATAATTGAAATGGGTATATATTTGTTTTTTGTTAAGTTGCCTAATAATTATGCACAGTAATAGTCACCTGCACACACAGATATCCCCCTAAAATAGCTAAAACTAAAAACAAACTAAAAACTACTTCCAAAATATTCAGCTTTGATATTAATGAGTTTTTTGGGTTCATTGAGAACATGGTTGTTGTTCAATAATAAAATTAATCCTCAAAAATACAACTTGCCTAATAATTCTGCACTCCCTGTATATAAAAAAGACTGGCACACCTGAGGAAATTTGGACACTACATTTAATAGATAATTGCAAAATTAAGGAATTATAGATATATGACTTGAAAGGGTGATACGTTGAATCAATACCAATAAAACAATCTATATATCATAGGTGTACCACCAGGGGTATACAGTAAGCAGAATGTATAAAAACCAATACAACACTATATATAATTCATAGATGTACCGCCAAGGTACAAGGTGTGCAGGGTATATATAAATAAATAGATTAATAAACCTCCTGTAAATAAATAGGGTTAAAACATCACATAAAATACAATAAATATAGCAGCATCAATTCTAGCAGCATCAATGTTGCACCTCAGTGTTAGGTAACAGCATGTAACAACATGTAACAAATGTCTCCACTATTATTGGTAGCAAAAATATCAATGTATAAACTTAGTTGCAACAAAGGAGTAATGTCAAAGCGATGAACTGAGTCACTTAGATATTTCTCTGGAATATGTCCATTCCAATAGTTATATATGGAGTTAAACACACTCTCTAATATTGCAAATGTGGGACCTATACGGTTGGTCAGTGCCGATACAGCAGGTGCGTCTGAAGCAGCAGTACTCAGACTGGATGCAGCGGCGTCCCGCTGTGTTTGAATCTAGCGGCGGCCCGCTAGAGGTGAATATTAATGTTTGTGATCACACCCTATTGAAACAGTCTTACCAGTTGCCGAGGTATTGTACCGTCCTATGGACTCTGAAGTCGTCTGCCGTCCTGTGGGCCCTGATAGGATACTTTTCCTTTTCTTTTCCCAGGATCCACGTTTAGCCGCGTCAGTGAACTGCTCCACACAGGCTCGTTCCAATCCAGGCCACGGATATCCGTCACTTTCTCCCACGGACCAAACTGTAAGTGGTTCAGCAGATGTCCTTCAATAACTGTTTCTGGTGCACTTGCGTTCAGGTGGGGGGGTCTGACCAGACGCGTTTCGGGGTTACAATATTCCCTTCCTCAGTGGTCCCCTTCAGCATGATCATCCTTACCAGGCAATATGGCTGGTTTAATAGGGTCGATCATGCTTACACAGGATCTTTTTGGGAAACCTTTTTCTGGAGGAAAGAGTCCACCATCATTACAGGAAAGTGTTCTTAATAATAATAATAAGTAGTCAGTTCTCTACCACAAGAGGTCATGATGGCAAGAATAATTCAACATTTAGCAAAGTAGATATTTATGTTATGTTAATGAATAATAATGAGTGTTTTCAAACATTGAAAGGGTTCTCAAAGATTTTATAACTGATGACCTAGCCTCTGGATAGGTCATAAGTATCTGATCGGTGGGGGACCGACACCCAGGACCACCACTGATCAGCTGTTTGAGAAGGCACCAGCGCTTCTGTGCTCCCGCTGTCTTTTCTGTGCTCACCAAGCACAGCATAGTACATTGTATAGCGACTGCGCTTGGATTTGCAGCTTAGGCCCATTCACTTCTATGAGGCTGAGCTGTTCTTAGGCCACTTGACTGATGAACGTGTCATCACTGGCCTAGGAAAAGCTGTGGTGTGGTGCTGGCTTCTCGAACAGCTGATCGGCAGCGGTCCCACACCGATCATATACTGATGACCTATCCAGAAGATAGGTCATCAGTTATAAAGTCTCGGAAAACCACTTTAAGTATATCTAGTTTTATTTTTTAGCACCTACGATAAAAATGCAAGATAAACTCTAGCACTGCATCATGTTATCTGTAATGTCATGTGTATGTGGTTGTTTGGTGGTTTAAATCATGTGATGGATTGCAGCATTGTGTAATTTTCACTTTCAACAGTTTTCTGATTCTAGGAAAGTGAAAACACGTGAACTTCCTTTTATTTATAAAAACACTAAGATGTACTGCACTATATTAACAATGTACGGTGCTATAAACACGTCTTTACGCCCTCTACCGCCATAAAAAGCCTCCTATAAATATGGTGGGCGCCGCTCTTATAAAAAACACCCTTAAGCCAAAATATAATGGGGGCCATTTACTAAGACTGGCGTTTCACAGGCCAGACTTAGTAAAAAATCTTGCCAGAGAAAGATCTGACCAATTCATTAAGAGGTAACAACGCTTAGTAAATTTGTTGCATCTTCTGCTGTCTGTGCACCAGAACTGAAAGCTGCTCCAAGCCAGAAACTGGAGTAGATTTGTGGTGTAATACATGCACGTTTTCTGTCAGTCAGTAAGCAGCGATCCCTCCCACAGTTCACCTCCTTCCGCCCAATTGTTGGAAAAGTTGCAAAGGTGTTGGCAAAAGCGAAGAAGTTGCAAATTTTGTCACAAAAATGGCACTTGTGACAAAATTAGTTCTATGCCACAAATCTAGCATAGAGCTATAGTAAATGACCCAAATTATCTCATGTTTTTATAACTAAATTTATCTCCACTTAAAAGCAGATTGCACAGTTTACCCTAGCTGCCGGAAGATTTCCTTTGCATTTTCTTGAGGAAACTCAGTCTCCAAGACAACCAAAGTAGATTACACCATATCTACAGTATGCATGGATATATATTAGGTAGGAATATAGATACATTTCAAGTCCTCTGTACTATTAAAGGGAACCTGTCACATAGAAAACGCATATTAAACCACCAGCATAACCTTATAGAAGTCTGTAACTTGTTACAAAGTTGCTTTGTCCTTGGTGTCAGATGCACCTAATGGCAAAAAAAAATACTTTTATTCCCTTGTCCGCGTCATATAAATTAGGCTCTTAAAGTCAAGGGGGCAGTGGCTTCCTTTCCTGTAGTCAAGCTCGCCATGCCCCCCTTTCCCACACCGAAGCGTTTGATGATAGATGTTCAAATTCCTATCAAGTCAAATGCAAGTTATAAATTCTGTGCAAGTACCGCGTCCCTGTTATTCCAGCAGATGGAGACTCGCATGCGGGAGCATGCCACTAAACATTCACAGGTGTCTACATCATGCGTGCATGAATTTTTTGTGGCATGCTCTCGCACGCGAGTCTGTGCCTGTGCATTGAGTTGCTGAGAACTCGCTCACGGCGGCAGAGAACAATGCGCAGGCGCAGGAATAACAATGACACGGTACATGCACAGATTTAGAACTTGCATTTGACATGATAGGAATTTAAATATCTATCAATCAAAGGCTTACAGGCAGGAAAGGGGGCACGGCGAGCTTCCAGGGATTCTGTCACCTCGTTTTCGGTTATAGAGCTGCGGACATGCACGGCTAGATCGCCGCTAGCATGTCTGCAATATGCTGGTCCTATAGGGCTGTGTCCTTTTATTTTGTTTAAAAAATGATTTTAGAGATATGTAAATGAGCTATGTAAGGAGCTCAAGGGGCTGCACTAACCTTCATGGTGCCCAGCCACACCCCGCTGTGAAGGAGCCCAGCCCCGCCTATGTCCTCCGAATCTCTCCTCCTTTCGTCACAGTTAGATTGCCGTAATCTCGCGATGCGCGAGCTCTCGCATGCGCAGTGCCGGTATAGTGTTCCTTCCCTGTGCTGGCATTAGCCTCAGGGAAGGAACTGCGCATGCGCGAGCTCGCACATCGCGAGATTACGGCAATCTAACTGCATGTCCGCAGCTCTATAACCGAAAACGAGGTGACAAAATCCCTTTCAGCAGAGAAAGTCACTGCCCACTTATTTCAAGAGCCTAATTTACATGACGCGGGCAGGGGAATAAAAGTCTTTTTTTTTTGCCATTAGGTGCATCTGACACCAAGGACAAAACCAACTTTGGAAACTATTTACAGACTGCAAAATGCTCACTACGTACCCATTGAAGTCAATGAGTCTGCAAAAATATCTGGATGGCACACGGACTGGATCCACAGTTTGTGGACCACAAAATGCTTATGGATCGTGTGCATGAGGCCTTAATGAGAGTAGGAACAATTTTGAAGTAGGCAGCAGCAGCTGTTTCCAGTATTTTACTGTCTTTACCGGGAAAATTATACTTCTTGTCTACATAACCAAGAATAACCCGTGTAGAATTGAGTGGGCATTGGGTTCTCAATTGTTTGATAGTAAAAGCATGGCTCTTGACCCAAAACTAACTTATATGTGGACAGTCCCACACACAGTAGTAAAGGGATGCTTCTGGAAATCCATATTTGAAACATTGGGAAGTTTATAGTCTCGTTTTCTAGACTTGTAGGGGGGGAGGGGTAGATAAGCTTTACAGTTGTGTTCCAAATTATTCAACCCCCAATGCTGTAAAGGGTTTTAGGGAATTTAGTGTACATTTGTATTTGTGTTCAGAATGAAATCTTACAAGGACTTTTTAAAGAACCAAATGCAACTAAAATGACATCAATTTTTTTTGTAATACAGTATTAAATGTTTTTTTTGTGATTTCTTCATTGACACAATTATTCAACCCCTTAAAGACTACCACTCTTAAGAACAGAGGTTCCTTCAAGTGTTTTCGATCAGGTATTGAAAACACCTGTGGATGTCAGGAGCAGCAATCAAGCATAATAAGCACCAATTAGGCCGTTTTAAAAGGACTGTGATACTCAGCTCCTTCTAGACATTTACTGGTGTGTTTACAAACATGGTGAAGTCAAGAGAATGGTCCAGGAAGATTGCAAAGATGTTAAACATACCAAGAGACACCATAGGAAGCATCATTCGCAAATTCAAGGCAAAGGGCACTGTTGAAACGCTACCTGGTCGTGGCAGAAAGAAGATGCTGACTTTGACTGCTGTGCTCTACCTGAAGCGCAAAGTGGAGAAAAGTCCCTGTGTGACTGCTGAGGAACTGAAAAAGATTTGTCAGATGTGAGTACTGAAGTTTCAGCTCAGACAATAAGGCACACACTGCGTAATGAAAGCCTCCATGCCAGAACTCCCAGGCGCACCCCCTTGCTGTCTCCAAAGAATAAGAAGAGTCGACTGCAGTATGCCAAAAGTCATGTGGACAAACCACAAAAGTTTTGGGATAGTGTTCTGTGGACTGATGAAACTAAATTAGAACTGTTTGGGCCCATGGATCAATGCTATGTTTGGAGGAGGAAGAACAAGGCCTATGAAGAAAAGAACACCTTGCCTACTGTGAAGCATGGCGGGGGTCAATCATGCTTTGGGGCTGTTTTGCTTCTACAGGTACAGGGAAGCTTCAGCGTGTGCAAGGTACCATGAATTCTCTTCAGTACCAGGAGATATTGGATGAAAATGTGATGCAGTCCGTCACAAATCTGAGGCTTGGGAGACGTTGGACCTTTCAACAGGACAATGATCCCAAGCATACCTCCAAGTCCACTAGAGCATGGTTGCAGATTAAAGGTTGGAACATTTTGAAGTGGCCATTGCAGTCACCAGACTTAAATCCGATTGAGAACCTCTGGTGGGACTTAAAGAAAGCAGTTGCAGCGCGCAAGCCTAAGAATGTGACTGAACTGGAGGCTTTTGCCCATGAAGAATGGCGAAGATACCCGTAGATCGCTGCAAGACACTTGTGTCAAGCTATGCTTCACGTTTAAAAGCTGTTATAACTGGAAAAGGATGTTGTACTAAGTACTAATATTGAATGTCACTTGGGGGTTAAATAAAACTGATAATGATGTGAGCACAGAAAAGACATTTGTGGTTATTTCATTATAAATGTTATATTTGTCTGACTTACAAGTGCCTCTTTGATTTAATTGTAAACAAGATGACTGAAATGATCAAAATCAATGTCAAACTGGCCAAAACACTCAATTTCAGTGGGGGTTGAATAATTTTGAAAACAACTGTATGTACAATTCTTAGAAGCATCTCCATGCATCTAGCAGATGGTATAGATTGGTCAGCTGATGAAAGAATAGTCAATGGCATAAGATCTGAGTCTTCCATGTCCCATTTGTTCAGTGAGAGGTGGTTGCTGGAATCCTCTA
The DNA here is from genome assembly GCF_905171765.1 of Bufo bufo. Lineage (NCBI taxonomy): Eukaryota > Metazoa > Chordata > Amphibia > Anura > Bufonidae > Bufo > Bufo bufo. The sequence continues at coordinate 409,409,116 of NC_053389.1, read as the reverse complement.
TAGGAGAGTGGAGGAACCTATATATGAATGGAAACATCATTCATAAGTACAGTAATTTTCTGTGTACAAGGTGTACATAGCAGATTACTGTTTTGGAATTCATAACATATGTATTTTTCTTGCTATGCTACCATTTTATTATTGTGATATGTACTATATAATGAAGGGGAACTCCAAGTCATGAGATCAGTCTCAACTTTCTATTACTATTTATAAGCTTCCTGTCTGTGACGTTAACTGAAAGCATTACTGACCTCTTTAGCTTCACATCCATGCAGATCTCTGGAAATGTTCAGATCATACAATTCCATATTATTAGATAAAACTCAAAATACAAGAAAAATATAAATTCAGAAACAACAAAAAATCTCAATTTATACAAACTGACAATGGTTTGATGGTAAAAATGGCAGATGAGGTAGTTTTAATATTCTAATTATAACAGTTTTAAGAAGAAATGTATTAAAAAACAATAAGAGGTAGTTACTACATTGCAGTTCTGCTCCATGAACCTTTTTGTGTAGTGTGCATCACACTCCCCAATGAGGGTATGCAGTGATACACCCTCATTAAAACTTTTCACATACCCCAATATTAGCAAATATGCCCCAATATTGTTGGTGAGTAAAGCAATTACAGCTGCATTTTGGATATTTAAAGAGGACCTTTCACCGATTATTACACTATGAACTAACTATACCGACATGTAGAGCGGCGCCCGGGGATCTCACTGCACTTACTATTATCCCTGGGCGCCGCTCCTTTCTCCTGCTATGTCCTCCGGTATCTCCGTTCACTAAGTTATGGTAGGCGGAGTCTGCCCATGTTCTTCTGTAGCGCTGGCCAATCGCATTGCAGAGCTCACAGCCTGGGAGAAAATAACCTCCCAGGCTGTGAGCTCTGCGCTGCGATTGGCCAGCGCTAGAGCAGAACAACGGCAGACTCCGCCTACCATAACTTAGTGACTGGAATCTCCGCCTACTATAAACTTAGTGAGCGGAGATACCGGAGGGCATAGCAGGAGAAAGGAGCGGCGCCCAGGGAATAGTAAGTGCAGGGAGATCCCCGGGCGCCGATCTACATGTCTGTATAGTTAGTTCATAGTGTAATAATCGGTGAAAGGTCCTCTTTAAGTAATTTTTCTATGAGGATCTGATCCTCAGAATAATGGGGCTACAGTATTGGTTTAACTTTGTGGTCCCTTCACAGTTTTTGCTTGCACAGCAGTGCACTTGGCCATGTACTTGGCCTAGCAAACGGCAGGTGTCACGCATGAGTTGCCACTAGCTAACTTCGAAGTTACACTGGGGAGTACTCCTGTCCACTTGTATCATCAAGAAATCAATTATGGCTTTCCTCTACTCATATAGTCGGCCTAACATGTGGAGGGTAAAGTTCCAAAGTGTGTAAACGTTACATATAAGGGGATGTTGGGGAACACTTTTCTGCCTTTGCAGCACAAGGAGGCAGTGTTTTCCACGGTAAGAGTGGCTGAAGTACATGCACAGTTTCCTGACCATTTTCAGGATGTCTTGCAATTGGTTGGAACATTTCAGGAACCGGGTTACAACCAGATTAAAAAAGTGTGCCATGTAGGGTGCATGGGTCAGCCCTCCTTGATGCAGCACTGACAGAATGTTCTTCCCACATTTACCCACTGGGCTGTAAAGGACATATAGTCCTTGACCATAGTTACATCTCCACACGTGAATGCTGCCATGAAGTGTACGAGACATCGACAGGCTCACCTTCTGCTGTACGTACGTATGTAGGGCTAGTAGAGGTTTTTTATAGAAGTAGTGACGGCTTGGGACGCTCCACCTTGGCTCAGCACAAGCCATCAGTTCTCTGAAATTTGCAGACTCAACCACATGGAAAGGGAGGGACTGTAGCACCAGCAACTTGGTCAGGAGCATGTTCAGCTTCTGCGCTGTTGGATGAGTGCATGCATACTGTTATCTTTTTGAAATTGCCTCTTTAATCGATTGATGGCGAAACGCGCAACGAGGAGTAAGAGCATCAGGATCAGCTCCCTTCTGCTGAGGTGGTGGAGCCCTGAGTGCTGGAGAAGGGGTGCGGGCTACTGGGAGATGCGTCAGGCTGTACCACTACATTAGCGCCACGGTTTTTACCAGGACACTTTATGGTGACGCTCCATGTGTTGACACAGTGGCGTGGTGCCAACATTGGCACCTGGCCGTGCTTCACCTTCTGCTCACAGATCCTACATATGACCACACTGATGTCCTCCGGCGACTTGATGAAAAATTTCCACACCAGCAAGTAAGGCATTTTACTCCCACCACTCTGTGATGACTGCCTGCTGCTGCCTCTATGAAGCCATGCACTGCTAGTTGTTTCTGGAGAGGTAGGCTCCTGAGTATCAGACGGTCTACCAGGGCTCCAGATCAACCTGTTGGCTCACGGCCACGCTGCCACCCCTGGCTTAGCAGCACTCTGCCACCCTGCTACTGGCTCACTAGCAAGCTGCCACCCTCACCCCCTGGTGATGGTGATGAAGCCCCCTTTTCGCTGACTCCCACATGCAATTGGCTATATCATCATGTCTTCAATAATATCTTCCTCACTGAAAAGCGGACGAGAGCTGGCGGCATATATCACTTGCCTGGCAGAAGGAGCAGCAAAGGAAAGAGGCAGGTTCAGGACAGGTGAGGGCACAAAGCTTGTTCCTGGACCATGCCATCTAAGTGTGGTGTCAGAGGAACCCAGAGGAACAAGGCATTTTTGCCCACAGGACTGTCGCATACTGGATGTTTTTCCCTTTTCACACCATTCTTTGTAAACCCTAGAAATGGTTGTGCGTGAAAATCCCAGTAACTGAGAAGATTGTGAAATACTAAGACCGGCCCGTCTGGCACCAAAACCATGCCACGCTCAAAATTGCTTAAATCACCTTTCTTTCCCATTCTCACATTCAGTTTGGAGTTCAGGAGATTGTCTTGACCAGGACCACACCCCTAAATGCATTGAAGCAACTGCCATGTGATTGGTTAACTAGATAATTGCATTAATGAGAAATAGAACAGGTGTTCCTAATAATTCTTTAGGTGAGTGTAAAGTCACAGAAAATAATGGACTATAGCAATAGATGCAAACATAGCATATGGACTAAACCCTCACTCTAATGATAAAATCTAAGACTCTGATTCAATATATTTTGATCAAAACACATCTGTGGCCACATTCCCAGCGCCACAGCGGTTTCAGGTCAGGCAGGTCCTACTCTATACCTGCCTATGCAGTTGCGCATCTATGTTCAGGAGAGCAGACCCTGCACATATAGAGTGCTCCTTCTCTCATTGGTTGCTGATCCACATAGAGGTAACTAGGAGCAACACACTATACAGGGAGTGCAGAATTATTAGGCAAGTTGTATTTTTGAGGATTAATTTTATTATTGAACAACAACCATGTTCTCAATGAACCCAAAAAACTCATTAATATCAAAGCTGAATATTTTTGGAAGTAGTTTTTAGTTTGTTTTTAGTTTTAGCTATTTTAGGGGGGATATCTGTGTGTGCAGGTGACTATTACTGTGCATAATTATTAGGCAACTTAACAAAAAACAAATATATACCCATTTCAATTATTTATTTTTACCAGTGAAACCAATATAACATCTCAACATTCACAAATATACATTTCTGACATTCAAAAACAAAACAAAAACAAATCAGTGACCAATATAGCCACCTTTCTTTGCAAGGACACTCAAAAGCCTGCCATCCATGGATTCTGTCAGTGTTTTGATCTGTTCACCATCAACATTGCGTGCAGCAGCAACCACAGCCTCCCAGACACTGTTCAGAGAGGTGTACTGTTTTCCCTCCTTGTAAATCTCACATTTGATGATGGACCACAGGTTCTCAATGGGGTTCAGATCAGGTGAACAAGGAGGCCATGTCATTAGATTTTCTTCTTTTATACCCTTTCTTGCCAGCCACGCTGTGGAGTACTTGGACGCGTGTGATGGAGCATTGTCCTGCATGAAAATCATGTTTTTCTTGAAGGATGCAGACTTCTTCCTGTACCACTGCTTGAAGAAGGTGTCTTCCAGAAACTGGCAGTAGGACTGGGAGTTGAGCTTGACTCCATCCTCAACCCGAAAAGGCCCCACAAGCTCATCTTTGATGATACCAGCCCAAACCAGTACTCCACCTCCACCTTGCTGGGGTCTGAGTCGGACTGGAGCTCTCTGCCCTTTACCATTACAGCCACGGGCCTATCCATCTGGCCCATCAAGACTCACTCTGATTTCATCAGTCCATAAAACCTTAGAAAAATCAGTCTTGAGATATTTCTTGGCCCAGTCTTGACGTTTCAGCTTGTGTGCCTTGTTCAGTGGTGGTCGTCTTTCAGCCTTTCTTACCTTGGCCATGTCTCTGAGTATTGCACACCTTGTGCTTTTGGGCACTCCAGTGATGTTGCAGCTCTGAAATATGGCCAAACTGGTGGCAAGTGGCATCTTGGCAGCTGCACGCTTGACTTTTCTCAGTTCATGGGCAGTTATTTTGCGCCTTGGTTTTTCCACACGCTTCTTGCGACCCTGTTGACTATTTTGAATGAAACGCTTGATTGTTCGATGATCACGCTTCAGAAGCTTTGCAATTTTAAGAGTGCTGCATCCCTCTGCAAGATATCTCACTATTTTTGACTTTTCTGAGCCTGTCAAGTCCTTCTTTTGACCCATTTTTCCAAAAGGAATGGAAGTTGCCTAATAACTATGCACACCTAATATAGGGTGTTGATGTCATTAGACCACACCCCTTCTCATTACAGAGATGCACATCACCTAATATGCTTAATTGGTAGTAGGCTTTCGAGCCTATACAGCTTGGAGTAAGACAACATGCATAAAGAGGATGATGTGGTCAAAATACTCATTTGCCTAATAATTCTGCACGCAGTGTATGTGCAGGGTCTGCTCTCCTGAACATAGAGGCACACCTGCATAGGTAGGTATAGAGTAGGACATTTAGAAGATATAACAAAAAAGGCGGCTCTCCACTGGTTTTCTGGAAATAGGTGTTCTTGCCCAGAATGACTTACCCTTGTCAATTGCATATGGTTAAAAACAATATAATAGTGGGCAGGCACTCAAATTATGGGTTCATGAGAATATGGGAATATTTATTAAAAATACAATTTAAAATATATAACAATATTAATGTAAGCAATAAAATAAAATAAAATAAAATAGATAGCGATAGCAATTCTATAGCAGCAGTTAATGGCAATAAATATGTTATAACAGAATAATCCTGAAATAGCAGCAAAAACGGCCAGTTCTTGGTTTAGTTCTTGGTTTAGTTCATCCTTAAAAGACAATGTTAGTGTCTCAATAGATTGTATCAATAATCCACTGCAGCAAAGTATGATGTGCAAATAACAGTGTTGCAGCAATGTTGTTGATTAGATGGCAATAGCTATAGAGTGCGATGTGCAAATAACAATGTTGCAGCAATGTTAATAATGCTGTGGATTTAAAGCAACAATGTTGTAGATGGCAATAGCTGTAGATGGTATCAATCAAATTTCTCATATGGTGCAGATGGTCGCACCTTTAAATATAGTCACACTTATTCAATTCCTCCGTTTACATGAAATAAGAATTGGATATCTTTACTCACGGTTCAGCTGTCTCTTGGTGCGGCTTCCCCACAAATTCTGAGAGCAGATTGACCTTAATCCTCTTTTTTGGAAGACTCCGATCGCAGCTGTATTCCAAATTTGGCGTCCCTCGTGTTATGGAGGCGTCTCTGTGTAGTTCAGATATTCGGTTTGCCTTTTTGTTCTGCTGCCGGTGTTCCACTTGTATAGGAATAGATCAGTTTACCATGAGTCTTTTTGTTTCTTTTGGAGCGCTCCAGCACTGTAGTTTTCTGTATCAGTATACTTGTTCACCCAAACATGTTTCGGAGCGTAAGCTCGCTCCTTCCTCAGTGGTCAATGAGTAGGACATGCCTGACCTGGGACCACCATTGTGCTAAGTAGGTGGGCACAGATGTGTTTTCATCAAAATAAATTGGCTAAGAGTCTCAGATTTTATCATTAGAGTGAGGGCTTAATGCATATGCTACAGTATGTTTGCATCTGTTGCTATAGTGCATTATTTTCTGTGACTTTATAAATGTAGCCATGCACATCTGCATATTTACTATCATATCGTGCAAGATGTTTTGTATCTTTTTTCCATGATTTTTTTGATTCATTATGGATCATATTGCGTTCCTGAGCTTCTTACTTTCACTTTTTAACATCTGTAGCCGCCATTTTAGGAAGAAACTATTCGTTACCACGAGGTGTGAGGAAATTCGTATTTTTTGCAAACAAATTTTTCCTAAACTTCAGATCAAATTCTGCTTCGAATGCTTCAATTCGCTCAATACTATTAAATAATTTGAGGGGTATAGTTTATAAAATGCAGTAATTTATGGATGATTTCTGTTATGTAAACCCCACAAAGTGACTTCATATCTGAATTGGTCCTTTAAAAAGCAGTTTTTAAAAATGTTCTTAAAATGTAAAAAATTGCATCTAAAATTCTAATCCATCTAACATAAAAAAAATATATACATTTACAAAATGATGCCAACATAAAGTAGACATATGAGAAATGTAAAGTAATAACTATTTTAGGAGGTATCACTATCTGTCTTATGAGCAGAGAAATTCGAATTTTGAAAATTGAAAATTTTACCACATTTTTGGTAAATTTTAGATTTTTTTTTTTATAAATAAAGGTAAAACATATCGACTCACACTTACCACTGTCATGAAGTATGATGTGTCATTAAATAAAAGCATTCCAAATGTATTACCAAATAAAGTGACACATGTCAGATTTGCAGAAAATGGCCTGGTCAGAAACTGGTGAAAACTGGCCTGGGGTAGAAAGGGTTAATCATACTAAGTAAATATTTTTAGCACTTAGCCTGCTTAAGCCTATTTATTCTCATATCATTAAATTCAAGTTAAAACAAATACACTTTTAAGAACCCGTTTATGCTGTTACCCTAAAAAAGCATGGGGTATACTGTAAAAAAAAGTTGGCGCATAGTTGGCACGTATTAGACTTTAATTCTTTTTGTAACCCTTCCTGGGTGGTATTGTTTAGACCAGAGGAAGACACAGACAGTAGAAGGCCCCTCTGCAAAGTAGTTGGTGGGACCCTTACTATTTTACAGTTAAAGGGGTTTTCCGGGAGTTGAATATTACTTAAGTTTTTTTTTTAGGAGTAGAATCACTCCTAAAAAACCCCTTTAATTCTTCAAGACTGAGAATCTCATCATGGTGCTCCTTGTCCCTTACTATGATCAGTGATATAGAGCTGAGAGAACCACAGTGCCCTTCTTTTTTATAATGGAATGGATCATCCTTTTCTAAAGGGATTCTGTGTAGCTAGACCAATGATATTTCTGCCCTTGCTTTAGATTAGTATTTTATGATTTACAGTTGTACTTTTATGACAGAAAGACATGAAATGCAGTTATTAGCAGCTGCAAAAACCCATGCGAGTGGGACAGAAAGTTTCACAGGTGCATGAGGCAAGACACATGGTGAACTCTCAGAGAGGTCTAGCCTTTTAGACAATCAACAAGACTAGCACTTTTGCCCCTCTCTGAGACAGCAGAAGCTGGCCAGTTTGAAAGATACAGCCATGTAGTTTTATTTTTGCAAATAAGGTTAACCTCTTAGTGAGCAGGCCAGTTTTAGTGGTGATATTTTCATTCTTCCGTCCCCGTCTTTAAAGATCCATAACTTTGTTTTTTCACCAATATAGCTATATCAGGACTTTTTTAGTTGGACTGTGTAAAAAAATGTAGAGTGGATTAGACAATTTCACCTGTTTTCTGGGTTTTGTTCTTATGCCGTGTAATCTTTGTTCTACAGGTCATTATGCTTACAGCAATACCACATTTATATAGATTTTGTTTGATTTTTACAAAAAAAAAAAATTGAAATGTTGAAAAAAATAATTCCTTGTGCCACCATATTTAGATACCCATAACTTTTTTATTTTTCTGTCGATGGAGTTATAGGAGGGCTTGTTTTTTGTGGGGTTTTAGTTTTCATTGCTATCATAGAACTTTTTGATCTTTTTCTGTTGAATTTTTTTAGGAGGTGAAGCGACCACAAACAAAAATTCTGGCATTGTCATTTTTTTTCTGGCCTTCACCATGTGTGATAAATAGCATGTGGCAATACCGAAATTATTTTTTTATATGATTTTCTATATATTTTTTTATTATATTTTTTTATTCCTATTTCAACTGCTCCTGTGTTGCAATGTGATTTTACCAACATCCTATTACTCCCAGATGGAAGGTTATAATATAAACAGATAGCAGGCCTGGGGGCCTTTAGTAGTCCCTCAGATGCCATGCCATCCAGTCGGCATCGCAATTGTGTTAGGGGAGAGAATGGAGAACAGATATAGCCTCCTCTCTCTGTCTAACTGCTGAGATGCTGTGATTGCTCCCAAGCCCGCTCCATACACACACACGTGAACAATGATGTACATGTTAAGGGGTTAGTGAGGTTGGATATTAACACATAACACAAAGTCACATGTTTATACCGATTTAGATTACCTTTTTAATTCTCATATTTGATATATAAGTGTTGCACATATGCTGAAAGTATGGTCAATAATTCCAATGTGCGAAGGGAACAGGCTGTGTGAAACCAGAAGTGCTTTTATTGAACATGTAATGACAAGCATGACCTTCAGTGGGGTAGTCAGAAGAGCAACTGCATATTCTGTCCATACATATTAATACAAATCTATCTATTTAATAATAACATTCTCCTATATAGGTATAATGTCCTTATATAAAATAATAAACGATTAACCATGTGTAGATCTATTATTACTCAATCTGCATCACAGTAGGCAAATAGTGCAGTATAATATAATATATTAACATAAGATCCTATAGCAATCACATTCACAATACACTGGTGCCATGTGACACGTCAGTGTAATCCACTAACATTTGTGCAGTGTGTTATTTACTCACACAGCATCACCAGCAGCCTTTGCTGATTACAGGGATGTGAATTAAATCACTTTTTCCCTGTTTATTGCCCTAAATATGTGTTCTCTTACCTGCAATGACAAGCATGACCTTCAGTCGGGTAGTCAGAAGTAGAGATGACCTTGCGGTTCGCCCGGCGGTCATTTCGCGGTGAACTTTGCGCGTTTGCAATGGGAACATGGGAACATATGGCGATATTCGTGCCCGCCATATTCTTTTACATTGTGAAGAACTTTGACCCATGACACATCCATCAGGTGGTACAGGATAGCCAATTGAGACATTTCAGCACATGGACATACCCACTACCTTATAAATAAACCTGATCTGGCCGCCATTTTACATTCAGTCTTTTGCCAGTGTAGGGAGAGGTTGCTGTGTGGAGCAGGGACAGACTGTTAGGGACACCAAACGCTAGCTAATAGGGCCACAAAAGTCCTTTTAAGCACTGGTATAGGTGTGCTGCTATCGATAGGTGTGATATACTGAGGGGTGTAATATACTTATATTTTCTTTTACATAGAAAGTATATTATAGTGCATTTGTATTGTGCAGCAGTTGTGTGCGTTTCTGCTGCGATACTTCAGCTACAGATAGTGACAAACACTATTGGAACAAATAATTTCTACTGGTGTGATTTACCAGTTGCCAACCAAAAAAACTGATTGAAGCAGGGGTGTTATATACCAATAATATACTTTCTATATAGTGCATTTAGGTAGTGCAGCATTTGTTTGCGGTTTTGCTGCGTTACCGCATCTACACTGAGTGACAAACGCTATCGGAACCAATAATTTCTACTGGTGTGATTTACCAGTTGCCCCCCAAAAAAATTGATTAAAGCAAGGGTGTTATGTACCAATAATATACTTTCTATATAGTGCATTTGGGTAGTGCAGAATTTGTTTGCGGTTTTGCTGCGTTACCGCATCTACATGTAACACCCCAGAGTTGTGTTACTAAACTCTTTTACCCCGCTACAATCTCCTAAGAGCATTAACCTTGTCATCCGATGTAATTTACATTATATGCTCACAACTGTGCATTATAAACCATGTTAAATCTAATTATTGCTGTAATTTCTATGTTCACCAGCAGGTGGCAGCAATGTGTTAATAAGGACTTAGGTTCAGTTTAGTATTTCTAAGCTGGAATAGATTTCTCCAGCTTACCTCCCCCTCTGTGAGCAGAGTGGGCTGTGCCCATATCCTGCAGCATGGGGAGAGAAGGAAGTTAGAGAGAGTGTAGCCCACCCCCTGCTAGGGGTAGGGTGTGCATGTTAGGAGCTCCCAGATATAGGGAACCAAACCAGGATCTTGTCTCGGCTGAGACATTGATCAACTCCCCAGCCTGAGCCCTGAGGCCTCGGCTGGATGAAGCAAGCAGACATCTCCAGTTCCAGGAAGAAAGTATACCCTGTGAAGATAACTGTGAGTAAAGTCCAGAGACCCAGGAGAAGCCATATTCCTCCTCAGCTAGTCAGTCCCCATACAGCAGAAGATAGAAAGTGCAGAAGCCAAATTCCTGCCACATGTTTAGGGCTACAAAGCAGACGTCCTTTCCTGCAACCTCCAGGTTGATAGTGCAGAAGATAAATTCCTACTAGCACTAGCACACAATTTATTGCAAGTGAGCCAGGATCCAGGAGTCCAGCCGTACCCAGGTAGGAGACACCGTTGACACAATTACTACTACCATACAGAGACATTACACCACTCTGGCATTCCTAACCTGGGGCGTGAGTTATAACACCTTGGAGGGCCCTGTGACCGTACCCTGCGCACTCTGCAATTGGCGTCACAAACAAAACTGTACACTATTATAACCATATCCTGACCCATACACAAAGTGACAAACACTATTGGAACAAATAATTTCTACTGGTGTGAAAAAAAAAAAACGCATCATTAGGGATTTTCGCAATGGCGCTTTTTTTTAAACATATATGTATATATGCATATACAGCGATTGTTCTAACATGCATGTGAAATGTAATCATATACATTGCTTTAATGTCAAATTACTTACAGTGAGAAGTTCTTCCTCAACGTTGCGAAAATTGTTGCCAACCATCTTTTCTGATCACAATTAACTTCAGTCTGGTGGAAACCAGTTGCTATGCGAAAATTACATTGCCAATATTTCGCATTGAAAAAAATAATGAATGGAGATCGCAAATTCGAATAATACATCTGGTATGTCACTGTCCATGATGTGGGACTATTTGTGCACTTCTAGTAATTTATTTGGTGGCTGCAAATATGACCTGAAGGTTTTTCAGGTTAGCCTGCCATTCAAGTCTATGGGGCCCGCTGCGAACACTTGAGCGTAAACACGCATTCGCATTCACGAACCGTCCCGGCCAATGTTTGTCCATCACTAGTCAGAAGAGCAACTGCATATTCTGTCCGCCCAGGAACAAAAGGTCTGTCTTTTAGTTCCCACTGCTATTAACAGTGTTTTATGAAAATATGCTCGTCATTCAGGCTTTAAACCATCTACTGGTGATTTAATAGAAATGCCATGAGTTTGACCTTTCTATTACCACAGCTATAGTCCTGGATTGCTGAAACTGGAAATGTAATATGTATTAGTTTATTTTTATGGGGTACATGGTTTTGACATACCTTACATAAGCTCTCTACTAAATAGGTAAAATACTAGCTAAGTCTCATGAACGTAGTAAAGTTTGGAAAGATTATAGGTTGTGTACTTTCCTTATAACAACATTCACCTTTAAAGTCCTCCCACAGTTTTTAGGTGTTAAACCATGTTTGAAAACCGATAAGAACAACTTTTATTAATGTGGTAAAAGGGAAATACCCAAGAATGAGGTCATTATAAAAAGTGTTAGCAAAGCATATCCGTGTATCTATAGCTCTATCTATCTATCTATCTATCTATCTATCTATCTATCTATCTAGCTAGCTATCTATCTAGCTATCTCATATTTATCTATCTATCCTATCTATCTATCTATCTATCTATCTATCTATCCTCAAACAAACCAAGAGGAATGGCCAAAACAATTAGATGGGCACACTCACTGATGGAGAAAGTGGGAATTACTCACTAATTCTAAAAGTCAGTCCACCTTGGTGTTGTATCACAGGAAGCAGACAGTGAGCTGGCCTAAAGAATTGTTGCCACTTGGGAGTAGTGGGCCGGGAAGGTCTAGTCACAAAAGAGCTCCTTGTGGGCAGAAACCAAAACAGGAGCTGAGAGTGTTGTCCACCTTGGGAGAAGTTGATTATGGGAAGTCTGCTGTTGCTGTGATAGACATCTGCTGTAGAGAAGTCAAGTTGGGTTGGGTGGTGCTATATTATACAGTCTGAAGAAAGTTTGAGGGACGATGGCCAGGAAGGGACAACTGATCAACCTGTAGAGGGAGAGTGTCTGTCCTGTGGGTTGTGGTGTTGCCTGATTTGTTCAGTCCGGTGGTGCAGTGGATTGACAGTGTTAGGAAAGATAAGTTGGGGAAGGGCTCTCAGCATTAGGGCTTAAGCCCATGTTTGTTCCACAATTTGCCTAATGGAACAGGATTGCCATAATAGAAATGCCTATTCTTGTCTGCAAAACAGACAAGAATAAGACATGTTCTATTTTTTTGCGGCCCCATGGAACAGACCAATGGATGGGGGTGGCACACGGAGTGCTGTCTGCATCTTTTGTGGCCCCATTGAAGTGAATGGGTCCACATCCGAGTCACAAAAAATGTGGCTTGGATGAGGAACCAAACAACGTTCATATGCATGAGACCTGTAGTAGGAGTAGTAGTGAAGCTCCTCCTGTTTACACTGTACCTCCAACTATAAAGCACATCATATTATGGTTTTGCTGTTGGCTCTGATTTACTAGCAGGGTAGATGCATTCACAAAAGTCTAGAGAAAAGTCAGAATCTGAGCGGTTAGCCTGACATATTGGTGCAGTACAGAGTCATTTCACTGATTGGAAATGGCTTCAATTTCTATTTACCCATAAAAATAAATCTGCATGGTTTTGCTGATTTCAGATAAGTAGAGAATAACAACAAGCAAGTCTCCATTGTAACTGACATAAAAATGAAATTTAGTTGTGCTTCTGTCTTAAAGGGGTTGTCCAGAATTTTATTATTGATGGCCTATCCTCCGTATAGGACATCAATATCTGATTGGCAAGGGTCCAACACCCCACACCCCTGCCGATCAGCTGTTTCAGTGTAACTCAGCAATGGAAGTTTGCGGCAGAACTATACAGCTTTGTCCATTGTGTAGGGGATGGAGCTGGTAACTGCATTGCTGCTTCTATTGAAGTGAATGAGAACAGTGTCCACTACACAATGGACAGAGCTGGGTAGCCCCAGGATAGGTGATGACTAACTGATCAGTGGGGGCCTGACTGCCTGGACACCGGGACACATGAATGGGAATCACATGTTCCGGCCTAATGGAGCAACCGACCAAGCATGCACCCTGCTACTCCATTCATTCTCTGTGGAACTGCAGAAAAAAGCCAAGCACTGTACTCTGCTACTTCTACCAGTCCCATAGAGAATTAATAGAGATGCAGGGTCTTGCCACTTCATCAGGACGGGACGTGGGATCCCCATTCTCAGGATCGTGGAGTTCCCAGAGATCAGATCCCCATAATCAGTTAGTTATCCCCTATCCTGTGGACAGGGGATAGCTTTCATACCTGGCACAAGCCCTTTAAATTCTTGTGTAGTCTTGTGTAGGTTCAAATATGTAGACAGAGAGGGCCATAGTAAACTTTTTTATTTTGTGTTCTTGTAACCATTTCTGTGCAGATTTTGATGTGTGTTTTGGCTGATTATCTTGATGAAAGGTCTATAGTCATTCACTATGGGAATTTGTTATATTAATGCATTTCACAAGAGCATCAATGATCCACTGCTATATTACACTGAAGGCTTTAAATGCTTTTCTGTGTATGCATTCCATTTTATTGCTAAATGTGACAATGATGTGCATGACCAAAAAAATCTAATTATAGTTCCATTTATATTTTGCAAAGTTTAGGCATTTTGCAGTCTGTTGTTAAGAAAGGCATCTTACATAAAACTCTCCAAAAAAGTTGTGGTCATAGTGGGGGGATGGGGCACCGATTTCATAGAGAGCAATACAAAACTTTGTTTATCTTGCATTCCATACGTATTCATACACATATAACAACCATGCCATGCTCCATCAAGTTCCAAATAAGGCACTTAAAGCAACCCATATGGCAGCATACCGAGACCATGCTGTCTGTACTAGTGGCTTGCCATGTGCATGAGCCCTTTTGGGTATGAGGGTGGCATCGGACTGTAGTGTGAGCTTGGACCAGAAGTGGTCAAACAGCATGTTCTTGGCTGGTGAATGTGGGAGTAGTGTGCAAAAGTGGGACCAGCTGAAAATTTGCTGCCTTGTGGGAAGATACTGCTGTGCCACTAAAGATTAGACAGTGACTTAAGGATTTCAGAGAAGAGTGATAGTGAGATGTCACCAGCTGTAAGCAGAACATCATCCAGATGGGCTGGAAAGTGGTGGCAATAGTGTCCTAAGCCTAAATAAGCCAATAAACGATGACGGAGGCAGCATGTCCGGTGAAAATCCCTTAATTGGGAACTGCTTACATGCAAAACGTGGTTACGAAAGTTGCTACGTTTCGGCTATAGCATAGCCTTTATCAAGCACAGTGTGATCCCCAAATGATCCTGCTTATAAAGTACAAGCCACACCTCCCCAAACGGCCGTGGCCAATCACATAGTTACATATTACACTAATCTTCCACAGTGTATCAAAGTGTGTGCACATACATTCACTTAAAATTTATATAAATATCCTCCCATGTGAAAAGTAAAACTCTATGGAACACTTACCTCCGTGATGCACGCTTACAGCGCGTCCCCCTGCATCCAGTGCGCATGTCTGGGGAGGAGGAGACGTTCCCTCACGTGACCGACACTAATCACATGATCGCAGACTAACCAGTCCATGCGATCATCAGTGCCGCCGAGCCGCCTCCTACTCCTCCTCCCCCAGGCTGCGTTCCATTACTAGGGACGCATAGCAAACCACTCGCCCCCACCCAGAGCTGCTGGCAGCAGACATACCCATAATTATCTTAAGGACCAGCGATCGTACATCCATGGTGATCTAAGTGAATATAGCCCTATGGGTACGAAAATTAAAAACAGGTACATATTAAAAATCACCATACTGAGTACAGATTCATCATTACGATCCATGGATAACCTATATATTCCCCACACTAAATTCAATGTTAATCCCATAAGGTTGGAGTGCCTTCAGTTCAAAAATCCACTTCAGTTCCTTTCCATGTAGGATTCGATCCCTATCGCCCCCACGTCTCATTTTACCAACTGAGTCAATAATCCGGAACCATAGCTGATTGACCGAGTGTCCACGCTCGACAAAATGCTTAGCTACTGGTTTATCCACTTATGCCCTTCTAATGTTACTCTTGTGGTAGTTAATCTGCTCACGGGCCTCCATAGTGCACGTGATCATGTAAACTACGTCACGAGATCTACATGTATAGAACTCTTTTATTTTAAAGGATTTACCGCTATAGGGGTGGGCAAAGGTATCTCCTTTCACCATATTGCCACAGTTGCAGCAGCCAAGGCAGGGATAACATCCCAACCTCCTCGGCGCCAAATACCTTTGTCCATCCCCTCGGGAATCTATGACTTCTGTCCTCACCAGTTTATCACGTAAGTTGGCGCCTCTTTTATACGCTATCATAGGAAAATTCTCAAACTCACCTATTGTAGGCAACCCTTTCTGTAGGATATGCCACTCCTTACGTATAATACGTGCAATCTCCCCACTAAGGGCACCATAAGTGGAAACAAAGGGAATATGTTTCTGATCCCTACTCTTTTTTTTGCCTTGGAGCGTGGACTCATGGTCAACAGCCACCACCTTTTGTTTCATTTTTTCCACAAATTTATGAGGATAACCCCTGTCTAGGAATTTCCTCCCCATCTCATCAACTCTTGTTCCAAAACGTTCATCACTAGATACTACCCGTCTCACCCTCAGCAGTTGGCTCCAAGGGAGTGACTCAACCATCCGACGGGGATGGTTACTGTCAAATTTCAGCAGATTATTCCTATCAATTGGCTTATGATAGATGTCTGTCGCGATTGTCCCATCCCTGATGTATACCATCACATCTAAGAATTGTAATTCAACCGGAGATACCGATTCTAGGCCAGGTACCATATTGTTTAGATGTTGATGAAACAATTGCAATTCATCTAGGGTGCCACCCCAGATCACAAAAATGTAATCGATGTAGCACCACCAACACTGGGCTCCCCCAAATAGGGTCGACCTATATATAAATTTGTCCTCCACCTCCGCCATGAACATATTAGCATACGTGGGTGCCACGTTAGACCCCATGGCCACTCCACGCTGCTGCTGGTAAAAGGTGTCCCCAAAGTGGTAGTAATTCCGCCTCAGGACCACCTCAAGGAGTTGGAGGACAAACCTACGGCCACCCGGGGAGAGCCCGGTGCCGGCCAGGGCCACATCGACGACACTTAATCCAAATGCATGCTTAATAGAAGTGTAAAGTGAGACCACGTCAAAACTGACAAGAAGAGGGTGGGCAGGCAAACTCAGATCCCTGAGTTTCAACAAAAAATGGCTGGTATCCCTAATAAAGGAAGGGGCGCTGGTGGCCTGGACACGTAACACCCTGTCAAGGAATATGGCCGTATTGCTGAAAATCGACCCCCTTCCTGACACAATCGGTCGGCCAGGGGGATCGACAAGGCTCTTATGAATCTTGGGGAGTACATAGAACAGGGGAGTGACCGGATGCTTAATCCTGAGAAATTCACTGACATCCTTGTCAATGAGGCCCTCCACTATGTAGCACTATGTACACCTCCCGGTCACTCCGCTGTCTATGCACTTCCCGATTGTAACCAACCGTGTCTATCACCACCACCGCCCCTCCCTTATCAGCCGGTTTGATGGTCAGGGTCTTATTCTGTTCCAGTTGTATCAACGCCTCCCTCTCTCCCCTTGTCAGATTCACAGCGGTACCCATCATATTGCCTTCCCTCAATTGGTCAATTTGCTGTGACACAATATCTATATAAGCCTCCACAACATGATTGTTGTGGGGAGGTGCAAAATCACTCTTAACACTTAAATCCAATGCCTTTAATGCAAAATCAACACCATCACCAGTGTCAGATACCGGTCCCACAACATTCTCCCCTTTAGTGAAGAAGAAGGCTTTAAGTCTCAACAATCGGTAGAAACAGTGTAAATCAAGTTCCAAATCAAACCAATTTCTCTCTTGACCAGGACAGAAGGACAAACCACGTCCCAATACTTTCAATTGATCACTGGTCAATTCACTTGCTGAAATATTCACGACCAAATTGTTCATTACATCTGGTTGCATCTCGTCGTTCTCCCCCTTATGCCCCTGTTGGTTTTCTGATATGGTGGAGGTAGATTCTTTATGGGATCTACGGTGTTTCCTTCCCCCCTGCGGCACCGCCGCTTGCGCTGAGTAGGGGAGGTCCTAAAAAAGCTGTTTTATTCACTTCATCTGATGAATCAGAATCACCAGTAGTGAAGCCAAACCGGCTCTGGTCAAATTTCTTTCCCTTTTTCCTGCGTGGGCTATTCTGTATTTGTTGCTGCCAATTATATATCTGGCCCACCTGATAGTTCTCTAAATCACGGTGCCATTTATCCCTCTTTATTTTCTCAACCTCTGCCTTATGTCGCTGTGTATAGGTTTTGATTTTCTCCATGAAAGCCATGGCCTCCTCATTGCTAAGTAGTCCCTGAATCTGTGTTTCTATAGCAATCATGGATTTTTTAACTCCCTCAATCTCCTGACCGAGGAAGTCTATATTTAGCAGAATTAGTTCAAAGGCATGTTTGTTGTTAATCATTTCAAATTTTTTACAGAATTCTTCATTATTCGGGAATAGAGTCGGTCTGAGATGGGATCTCAATCCCCTAGGTATCTGTTGTGAGTGATAGTATTCCCTTAAGGTGTTCAGGTGTAAATCCATGGTCACCAATTTCTTAGACTCATGCTCAAACTTTCTCTTGAGCAGGTCTACAGACGGGTACTCAAAAAGGACACATCCCCGCTGTCACCATTAATGAGTCTTTGAATTTGTTCCTCAGTATATAAGCACGTATTCACATAAGCAGTCTCTATGACCTTACCAGATCCTGAGGTTCCCTCCATCTTGGAAGTTTCAAACCCCGGTGCTAACTCCTTGGATCCAAGTCATGAAATACATCAATAGGGAGTCGCACTCGCCAGATCTTGCGGTCGTCCGGAATGCAGCAGCCCACCTGGAGCCCTAGATCCACAGAGGCTCCTGAATGTACAATCCAATAAACAATGACAGAGGCAGCATGTCCGATGAAAATCCCTTTATTGGGAACTGCTTACATGCAAAACGTGGTTACAAAAGTTGCTACGTTTCGGCTATAGCATAGCCTTTATCAAGCACAGTGTGATCCCCAAATGATCCTGCTTATAAAGTACAGGGATTTTCACAGGACATGCTGCCTCCGTCATCGTTTATTGGATTGTACATTCAGGAGCCTCTGTGGATCTAGGGCTCCAGGTGGGCTGCTGCATTCCGGGCGACCGCAAGATCTGGCGAGTGCGACTCCCTATTGATGTATTGTAAGCCTAAATAGGGGCAGTCCTCAATGGCCCTATTTAAGGAAAATGGCAGCTGGTTTAAGAAAAGACTAATCCAGAGAAAGAGAGAGAAACCAGCCTTATTTCTTGTGGTGTCTGAATTCTTCTATTGAGCATTTCCAGTGCAGCGGCTCCTGTCCCTGCCATTTCACATCACTGACGGACATGAAGTGCGTTGTTATCTACAGTCATTCAATGGCCTCAGTAGTGACATGTGTAGGAATGGCACATGACTGCTCTGCTTCCTATCATGTAGTGAATGGGCACTTGCTTGCTCCGATGCATTTGTCACCTCTCAGGTCTCCTAAAGTAGAATTGTATTGAAGCAAAAAGCCCAAAAAAAAGCTTTTGTTTAACAGTACCTGTGATCCAAACCAAAATTCCTGGAAAAAAGAGAAATACAAGACCGCTGTTTCTCAATCTGCAGTATTGTACCCCAGAGGATACGCACTGCAGAGTGGGGGTGCACAAGATTGTCCTATTTCATTGCTGTTTGATAGGATCACTCCACGATCAAATTTGCAGGGCACGGCAGCCAATGTCTCCCTGCCTTATTGTTCTCTCTTATAGGCTGCAGGCCACTAGGCCTGAAGCCTATGAGCGCACAGTAGAGGTGATACAGTGACATCATTGTCATCATGAGTATCCGATCCAGGATGCAAGCAGGTCAGAATACAGGTCCAGAAGTGGCTTGTTACCTGCATCAAATCGCAGACTGTGGCTTGAAATGGGAGTGAGGTAAGTATTTGATTTTGCTATTTTCCTTTAGCACTTTGGGCCACTATAGAGGGTCATTAATACCATTGGGAGGCACTATGGGGGCTTTATCATTACTGTGGGGCATGGGGGGAGGAATTAGTACTACTGGGTACATTTTTACTACTGTAGGAGTGTATTTTTACTAATGGGCACACTATACAGGCTTTACTACTACTGAGGGGTGCTATGATGGGCTTTATTGCCACTGGGGGCAGTAGTACTACTGGGTTTATTACTACTGCGGGCATTATGGTAGGCTTTACTACTACTGACGCAAGGAGAATTATTACTACTGTGCAGTACTATTCAGGAATTATTACTACTGGGGGTATGTGGAACATTATTACTACTATAGGCACTATTGGGGCATTATTACTGGGAACACTATGGAGGCCACTACTACTAATGAGGGCACTCTGAGTGAGTATTATTCATTTTGAGGATACTCTGGGAGAGAATAATTACTACTGGCAGGACTTTTGGGAGCACTATTACTGTGTGTGGGGAAGGCACAATTATTTTTGGAGGACACTGTTTGTGGCACTATTACTGTCAGGGGCACTATTTGCTGGCCAGTTATTTTTGAGGGCACTGTGTGGCAATAATCATAGAAGGGGGCACTATGTTTGGTGGAACTAGTATTTTCAGGGGGGCTGTTTTGCAGTTACATTTTTTGTGGAATTGGGAGGACAGCAAGCACATTATCAGGGTGGCTGTAAGATGTTACTGTAGAGATAGTATGCCTTTAAGATTCATTATATAATGTAAGGTAAGCTCAATGACACAGCAGAAACAACAGAAAGAATAGAGTTAAACTGTTGTTGCTGGGCAGGAGTCTTGACCAATCACAACCAGCCTCACACACAGCAGGAGTTTTGACCAATCACAGCTAGCCTCACACACAGCCTGTGTGGGAAATCCCCCTAGCAGGAGCTGCTAGAATCATTACACCAGAGGAGAGGAGCTGAACAGACATTCACTCCACCAAGATCTATGTTTTATGAAAGCAGAGAGGCCAAAATTGGTATTTAGAACAGATATATAATGTTAATATTGTTAATGTAGTGATTAGAACTGTATACTGAACCAGTTATATGTGTGTTTACTTACAGTTCCACCAAATTCAAATTCCATATTGCAATCCAAATTGCATACAACCATACCAGATCATACTCAACCAATCTGCAAATAGTTACTGCTAACTGCATACTGCAAATTGCAACCAAATTCAGCAAGTAGAACTATTGGTTAAACCTCAGAGAGATCATAAAGTGCTGAAATAACTTAAATTGAGAGTACAGATACTGAAGTGAGAAATATATCCACCATTTTATATTGAATGACAAGATTCAACAGTTGAACCACCATCTTATGCATACCGCCATTTTATAAATCTTTATGCAACACGTGTTTTGTACATGGACTATCTGCTGCGGAGGCGGCAGTGTTGTATGAAGAAAAGTTGAAGTTATTAAAGAAGTTATTTCAAGCAATTGGTGTGCTCTTTAAACCTACTGTTTCCATAGAACGGCTCTAGAGGAATTACAGAGTAATAGACAGTCTGGTTAGACTAAAAGTCAGAGATATCAGAATTCTTCTAATGCCACAGTGCAAAAGGCACTTCATAGTGCTGCGCCTGCCACAGTGGAACTATTGACCTCAGAGGGCGAAGTGATAGCGCTCCTCAACTTGCACAGTAAAGAGCGCATTAGAGCAGCAGAGCGCCAGCATATACCGCCACGCAGCAACTGTTCCTGAGTGAGCAACCAAAGACACCTGTCACGGCTGAGGATGGGGAAAACCCTCAGCCGTGCGGTATCAGCAGATGGATGGTCAGTGCAAGGCCAGGACATGAATCAGGGAGCAGGTCAACTCCTATCAATCCCTAATTCTGACCCTGTCTCCTAGCCGTATGAGCCGACCCTGATGGTGGGAGGGCTCATTTTCCGGAACCTTGGAGTCCCTTCTAGCCCTCAGGGTGGCCCTAGACTAGGAGCAGGGTAAGACGACCTGTTCCTGCTAGATGCGGAGGAACAGGAGTCTCACAGGCCAATGCTACAAAGACAGGGGAACATAAACAGACATATGGCAATGACAGGTAAGTGAGACTAGTACCACACTTACCTGCCACAGACACACAACCTGGAACCCAAGTACAAGTGCTGCTGTCCACAACAACACAAAGGACACAGAACACAACAGACATCACACGGGAACCCAGGAAACCATATGCTGCAATAACAAAAGACCAAACAAACATCTACTAAACACCATACATGAACTTATGACCACAAGGGTGGCCCCCACTGACAGATGGTATAACAGGAGGATGTCTCCAGCAACCATGGCTGAAGAACCCCTCAGCTAACTGAAAACAGCAGAGGCTTTATAGCCCAAAGTAGCCACACCCACACTCAGACACACCAGGTGATCACACACACAGAAGGGAGTTAATCCTTCCAACACAAGGCAAGGGAAGACGGCCACTTAAAGGGGAAGTACACACATAAACACACACTTCACCTGTTTCCGCGGGCAACAGCATGCGTGGCAACCATGTCCTGGGGATCAGCCATAGGGCTGAGACACTGCCACCACATGCACACAACACCACATGTTGCCATGGGCAACCAAGTGAAGGGAAGTGTCACAAAACACACCATAGGCCGTGACAACACCTCAGCGGAGCTACCATAGAGGCCATAGAACGTGTGCATTAGTCAAACTGCAGCCGACTCTTAAATGGCAGAACGGCAAAGGCAAAATAGTCAGAGAAAGAGCGCCAACCCTCCTGCGATTCCTAGAGAGAGAAAAAGACGCATGGTGGGAGGCCAAAGTCCAGAGCTAGAGTGCCCGCACCGCTATCCACGGAGAGACCAAGTACTGCAGCCAGCTAGATTCCCGCCACTAGGCCCAAATCCGGGAGCAGCGTATCAAAGCCAGCGCATCGCAAGTCTGCACAGAGCATCGTAAGCCATCACAGAGCATCGCAAGTCATCATAGAGCATCGCAAGTCAGCGCAGAGCATCGCATCATCAAGAAAAGACACGTTTCCTTTAAGTCAGACATTTCTTCCTGCTCTTCAGAATAAGGTCAGAGCTTTCCTTATTACTTATCATTGCACATAGGTTTTGGTATAAAGTGACATTTTCGTATTCAGTAATAAAAGACAAAGGACAGTTTGTAATACACGGACTCTATTGCATTTAAAGTGAAAGTCATTTATTTCTACATTTATCAATATTGCATTTAAAGTGAAAGGCATCTTATTATTATTATTGATTGTTATAGCATTTAAAGTAAAATGTCTGAGCCTAGTGTTACAATGCCACTGTTAAAGGATACAAAGATAGATAGAGTAGAAATTGAAGAGCAAGGAAACCTGTCTGAGGTAGAAGAGTCTGATGCAGCATTACTCTTGCCTCAAACAAATATAGCCCAAACACATGAACTAAGACGTTCATCATGTCCCAGAAAACCGACTTCAAAGATGCTGGAAAATTTGGAGCAAGAAGCAGCATTAAAAGAGAAAAAGTTTGCCCGGATGTATGATAGGTCTAAATCATACATTAAAGACATTCGTAGAAAGCTAAAGCAAGAAAGTATAAAAAGGAACTTGAGTGATATGGTAGAGACGGTAGAAGTATCTGAATCAGAGCTTATGGCAGCATATGTCAACCTGCGGTCGTTTACGACACCTTCCCAGGATATTGTAAGGAACATGGACACATGTACTACGGTCACTAAAGATTTAGTAAAGCTCATGAGAGAACTATCATCTGCAGAAAACTATGATGAAGGTAAAGCAAGAAGCAGAATGAATTAGCTTTTTATGAGAGACTATGCTAAGTCCTTAGGTGGTACCACAATCTCAAGTGTGACTTCCTTCGCTAGCAGAAGTGCCACCCACATATTAGAGTCCTCAAATACTTCAGCCAAAAGAAAGGAATTAGCTGAACAACTTGCTGTCAGGAGGGCAGAGATTGAGATGGAGGCTGCAATCGAGGTGCAGCGCCAACTGATGGAAGTTGAAATGGACGCACAACACCATCAGATGGAAGCTGAAATAGATGCACAACGCCATCAGATGGAAGCTGAAATGGAGGCACAGCGCCATCAAATGGAAGCTGAAATGGAAACACAGTGCCAGGAGATGAATAGTCTGGAAAGGCAGAAAGAAGTTAAGATCATAGAAGCCAGACTTAGAGTACACGAAGAGGATATGAATCAGAGTAGTCATAGGATCAAATCTGTACTAAGTGAAGAAGCAGACTCCTATTTTCCCTCATACGCCCAGGAGAATGGAAGGAAATCTCCAGCTTGTAGTGAGGAAATAAGTCACTATCCTTCCATCCCTGCTCAGAAAAACAAAGAGAGGCCTGGTCCAATGTTAAGAAAAGGTGTGTGAATTTACCCTCTATCTCTACCGGAAAAGATGAAGAAAGGGACTCATCTAATTCAGAACTAAGTGAGAAAATAGAATCGGATGATTCTATTCCTAGATTCAATGCTCAGGAGAATGTTACAACCCTTTTCCCAGCAAGACCACAGAAAACAGTTCTAGCTAGACTTCCTGTTCCAGAACCTACTGTATTTTCGGGAGACCAGTTTTGAGATGATCATTGAGCATCATTGCTTCAGTCCAGTTGACAAGTTATTCTACCTTCAGAGATATGTTCGTGGACAAGCCAAGGAAGTTCTTCAAAGTAACTTCTATAGAAGAGACGAAGAAGCCTACAAGCAAGCTTGCGAAAAAATTGAATGCAAGATATGGTCATCCTTTCTTAGTACAAAAAACCTTTAGAGAGAAACTGAATAGCTGGCCTAAAATAGGTCCTAAATAACACTTAAAATTCCAAAAGGATAGTGATTTCCTGCAAGCATGCAGCAATGCCATCCCACATGTATGAGGACTAGAAGTACTAAACAATTATCTAGAAAACCACAGGATGCTAACTAAGCTACTGTACCTGAAGAAGTGGCTTCTAGATGGAATTGCTATGTGACTGAACAGTTAGATCTAGGTAAGGAGTTCTCCGAGTTCATCATTAAAGAAGCACGGATAGCATGTAATCCAGTAACAGCATCTTACGTCTTAAAATCCTTAGAAGAAAGGCCTGTGAGAGATATAGACGCGCAAGAGCGACTAGCTTTGCAACCAACACAGCAGCTAAAGGTCCAGATACCTACGAGAGCAAGTCCAATGTCACTACTGGAATCAGTAGAGAGACAGAACCGACTAATCTTCAGACTACCTTCAAGTGTATGTTCTGTGGAGAGAACCACTCCATACACAATTGCCAACAATTGAAGGAGAAGTCCCTTCAATTGTTGGCAATTGTGAGCTCCGCTCCTCGCGCCAAACTTTTCCCTCATTTAGCGCTGTTTATTCAGCTCCACGGGCTTGAACCTACATGCAAGGGACTCCTATGATGACCCGCAACAAAGGGAAGACAAAGTCGACGGGAACACCCGTGCCCTCACAGTCCCTACCGGAGCTGTTCAGAAACTTAAGCCGCAGCAATATGGCGGACCAGGCCCCTGCATCCCGGAGCCCAGCGTCCTCTGAAGCCAGCAATACCTCGCTGTCACCGGACATTCCAGATCCAGGTCAGGCTGAACTTTATAAAAATATAGCCTCCCTATTCCTCTCAGAACTGTCCCAAGCGGTGGACGAGTTTTCCCGCCAGATCCATGACCTGGGCACCCGGGTCTCTGACTTGGAGACACGCACCGATGATCTATCGGACGCCCTGCACTCAGATAAGGCGGATATTCTGTCTCAGGCGGCACAGATTGCAGCGATGGAGCTCAAACTAGAAGACCTAGAAAATAGAACCAGGAGGGGTAACCTCCGGATCAAATGCCTGCCTGAAATTTTCACTGACCTCTCAGCCACTTTGTCAGCATTGTTCCAGGCCTTGCTGCCACAAGCTGAACCAGCGAAACTCCTGATGGATAGGGTTCATAGAGCCCTAGGGAGACCACACTCAGATGCCTTACCGAGAGATGTTATTCTCAAATTTCATCATCCGGGCACACGGGATCAAATTCTTGCAGCAGCCTGTAACCTCACTGAACTCCCTGGTCTCCCCTCCACAGTGCACTTATATGCCGACCTGGCTCCTTCCACCCTCCGCAGACGCAGGGACATGAAGCCGGTGACTTCGGCTCTACAAAACGCCCAAGTGCGGTACAAATGGGGATTCCCTTTTTCCCTCTCTTTCCGTCTTAACTCTCGGGATCATGTTATACACTCACCCAGAGAGGGAATCGAGATCCTTCGGAAAGCAGGAGTTCCTTGTGACCAAGATCCAGCTCCAGAAGCCGCTCCAGAACCGCAACGGCCAGCCAAAGTCTGGACGACGGTGCTCTCGACTTCGCGGAGGCCGACTTCATCACCTACTAATTAAGTCCGGGACTTCTGCTCCTGATCTTCTGGCCTGTCATGGCATTTAGGAACGTTGTTATCCTACCTTTTGGCTCCGTTTCATACCCCTATTCCCTTTGTCTGTATTACAGGACACTAGCCTTCATTATGTAGTCCTTTTATTAATAACTGCTATTCTACCTAAGCTTATCATCTTCTAGGGATTCGGTGTGAAGGACTGTCATGTTTGCCCCCATGTTTGGGTTCTCTGGGCTGGATTGGGAGACTCCGTTAGAGTCCTCACCCTGCTCTACTGCACCCACCTATTTTTCTCAGGCCTATTTAGGCTTAGTTATATATTGTTTTATTTGTTCTCAATTTTTTATTCCCTATTCTTTTTTTCTCCTTTTCTTTTATTTCGTTTCTTGTTTTTGTCAGGGGAAATGATCGTGTTGTTTCCATATATGGGCGACGGCTGGAGGTGGCGCTCCTGAGGCGGATCGCACGGGTTCACTTCGCTTTTCCTGCATACTCCTTACTTTCTGGTCATGTGTAAGATACTATCACACAACGTAAGGGGATTTAACTCCCCCAGAAAACGTAAGTCTGCTTTTTCTACATATACCAAACATACGCCCGATGTGATCTGCCTTCAGGAGTCCCACTTCACGCCCACCTCTCATCCCAAATATTTCCATCCGCAATACACACGTTTCTATTCGTCTACCTATGTTTCTAAAAGTAGAGGAGCTATCATTTTATTGCGTAACTCCTTTCCTTTTACACTACTACGCTCTATAATAGATCCTAATGGGAGATACGTAATCCTTCTAGGCACCTACAAGGAAGAAACTCTGTGTATTGTAAACGTGTATGCGCCTACTGAAGATCCTATTGCTTTTTTTGTCTCAATGCACTCCATTATTGCACCTCTCACCTATCACAAGTTATTGTGGTGTGGTGACTTTAATTTTGTACTCAACCCTGTCCTTGATCGCTCCACCCTCCCGGCTCAAATGCGCCCTGCATCCCATAATGTTAAAGTTAAGCATGTGATGGAATCCCTGTCCTTGGCGGATACCTGGAGGGAGCACAATGGCCCCCAAAGGGGATATACATATTATTCTCCTTCTCACCAACTATACACCCGGATTGATTTAATCCTAGCCTCCACCTCCTACCTCTCCTCACTAACCTACTCCAGACATGTTGTGTCCTCCTTGTCAGACCATGACATGGTTATAGCTGAATTCGCTTTAGTCAACAATTCTAGTGTCCCTTTTACTTGGCGCCTGAATGAGTCATTACTGACTCGACCGGTTGTGTTTAATGCGATATTAGACGAGCTTAAACAGTTCTTTTTACTAAACAACACTCCGGATGCCGACCCTATGAATTTGTGGCTAACTCACAAGGCTTTCATACGGGGCAAACTCATTCAGGTAGCTTCAAGGCTCAAAAAGGACAGATCCTCAGCTCAGGTTGCACTAGAGTCTAAATTAGCTAAACTAGTGAGAGCCCATCAACAAACACCAACCCTTTACCTATTGAAGGAAATAAAAGACACTAAAACTCAACTGAATGCCCTACTTTCAAATAATACTGAAAAAGCACTCCGCTGGACGTCCTCCTACTATTACAAATATGCCAATAAACCGGATAAGATGTTGGCGCGCCAACTCAAAGCCACACAGAGACTTAACCAAGTCTATCAAATCCGTACACGGTCTGGTAGAACTACCTCCCACCCAGACGTCATATATGACACCTTCCAATCCTTCTATAAACAACTATACTCGGAACAAGAAGGTGACCCCAACATTAAGGCAGATGACTTCCTTTCCTCTGCTTCCCTCCCAAAGGTCTCATCTGCAGCACTAGTAGAACTCAATAGCCCCATCACACCTGAGGAGGTGACTTACACAATTAAGGCCCTGAAACTGGGAAAAGCCCCCGGTCCAGATGGCTATACAGCTCTTTACTTTAAAAAATTTGCAGACCAGTTAATCCCCTTCATTACTAAATACTGTAACCATTTATTGCAAGGCTCCACACCCCCACCCGAATTCTTAGCAGCCAAAATTACTGTGATCCCCAAACCTCATAAAGACCCTCTTTTACCCTCCAACTATAGACCCATTTCACTTTTGAATATAGACAACAAGTTGTTCACCTCCATCTTAGCGCGTAGACTTAATAGAATTCTCCCTAGCCTGATACACAAAGATCAGGTGGGTTTCATCCCCAGCAGGGAAGCCCCAGATAATATACGGAAGGTCTTGGGGTTAGTTCATGAGGCGAACAGGACTTCAACTCCAGTAGCTTTACTAGCGCTGGATATAGAGAAGGCCTTTGATACAGTCTCCTGGGCCTATCTTTGGCGGACTCTCTCCCACTTTAACATTAGAGGCCCTTTTCTCTCCGCTATTCAAGCTTTGTACTCTTCGCCTCAGGCTAGCCTCAAATTACCTTCCTCACATCCGTCATCTATACCAATTTTTAGAGGAACGCGCCAAGGTTGCCCCCTCTCCCCAGCCCTTTTTGCACTAGCCATGGAACCATTAGTGTTAAAAATTAGATCCCACCCAGACATAACAGGAATCTCGGTTGGGGGTGTGGAATATAAATTGAGCCTTTTTGCTGACGACCTTTTGTTAACAGTCACCAATCCTATCATTTCATTTCCCTCCCTTTTGTCCCTACTAAAATTTTTCTCAGATGCATCAGGCCTACTAGTCAATCAATCTAAGTCGGAGCTTTTGTTGGGTAATGTCACCTCTCAGGTTTCCGAGATTCTTCGGAGCGAGTTTCCATTTCAACACAACACGCACTTCCTTCCATATTTGGGCATTTCGCTGACCAAAACACTTAACACCCTGTATAAATATAATTATCTTCCCATGTTCACTCAAATACGGAGGGACCTGCAGTCATGGGAATCTCTTCCAGTTTCCTGGGTGGGTAAGATCCATTTAGTAAGAATGGTGGTCCTTCCACGGCTACTATACCTATTCCGCACCCTACCGATCCCAGTCCCAGCGTCAGACCTGGGGGCTCTCCAGGCGGATATCCTTAAATTTACTTGGGCCCATAAACGAGCTCGTATTTCTAAGCTTGTTATGTGTCGTCATAAGGCTTGTGGTGGCCTTTCAGTGCCAGACTTAGCTCAGTATTACAGGGCTGCCAGATTAGCTCAACTATTTCTGACTCATCTCCCTACACAGGCTCAGCCTATATGGGTTTCCCTTGAACAATCGCTGCTGGGGCCGTTCTCCTGGAGAGCCCTTATTTGAGCCACCTCCTCATTGCCCTCCTCACTCCGTACCAAATCCCAACTCTCATATTACGCTTTGCTCCTATGGAGATCCATTAGGTTCAAGCGCTCCCTCCAATCTAAACCGTCCCCCTTAGAATATCTTTGGGGTAATCCGGCTTTCTCCCCTGGACTCCAATCTGGGGCTTTCTCATGGTGGATCGAAAAAAAATTGTGCTCCCTCCGGGACTTCCTAGTACGGGGTAAAGTCTTAACTATGTCTGATTTCCTTGAGAAATTCACCCCTCCAGCTCGTGAGCAATTCAATGTCCGGAGAGTATTCTCCTTCCTTCACTCCCTAAAGAATGGCTCACATAATATTGATTATACACCTTTTGAAAGGCTAATGTCCTTCTCACTACATAAGCAGGGTTTATTGTCCCGGATTTACTCGGCTCTCACTACACCTCCAGAGGATTCTAAGCTTCGTTATATGTTGGAGTGGGAGGCTGATCTGTTAGAGGAATTCAGTGTATCTAGGTGGCACCAACGTTCCCAGACACTCTCTAAAGGGTCGTGGCAAACTACCCTGGCAGAGACCTCTATTAAGATTCTCCACCGGACATATTTGGTTCCTGCCAAATTGCACCACTTCTACCCAGAAGTCCCCTCTACTTGCTTCCGGGGTTGTGGGGAGGAGGGCACGATGTTCCACACGTGGTGGACGTGTCCCATGGTTTCCAGGTTATGGGGTCGCATTTGTGATCTGCTCTCATCCTTGTTGGAGCACACCCTCCCCCTTACACCCCCGGTATTTCTGCTTGGAGACAAGCCATCTAAACTAACGAATGCTAGGTTCAAGTTAGCCCAATTCATCCTGCTTGCTACTAGGATACATATTGCTTCTCAGTGGCGTTCCTCAATTTTGAGCTACCAAGCAGTCATTGATAGAGTTAATAGGATTTACCAATACGAACGGATGTCAGCTATCCGCTCTGATACATTTCCCTTGTTTGAGACTGTCTGGGAGCCTTGGTCGTCCTCTCCCCACTCTGCCAATCTTTCGCTCTACTCTGAACTTTGATAGGTTACAGTGTATATCGTATGCAACTAAGGGATGGAGGTAAATATGGGCCTGCTTTTTGCTGATCGCCATCTAAGACTTAACTCACGTAATTTTGAACTGCATGACTGCTACCCCTGACTACTTGATACTTTCCTTATTTTTGATAAATTTATTCTATGTCTTTTTGTTCTTTGTATTATTTGTTTATGCCTACTTGACTGGACGTTATGTCCTTTATTTTATGCACAATGTACTATGTACCTTATTATTGTGAAAAACTTTAATAAACATCATTGAAACATAAATGCACTTGGGTGACACAGGCTCAGCCTGCACCTGATGTAGTATATGGCCAAAAAATAACCACACTGTTGATGGTTAAATGCACTTGGGTGACACAGGCTCAGCCTGCAGCTGATGTAGGATATAGCAAAAAATAACCACACTATTGATGGTTAAATGCACTTGGTGGTAGCTTGTGCTGGCGCACCACAAGCCACAAAATGGCCGCCGATCACCCCAGAAAAAAGTGATATAAAAACGCTCTGGGCAGCCTAAAAAAAGTGAGAAATTCAATATTAGCACTTCAATGATCCACAGCTGGAGATCGATCACTGAATTAAGTCTTTTGGAGGAGTTAATCTGCCTAATCTTGCCCTAACGTCGCAGCAGCAACCTCTCCCTATGCTTGAATCAGCAGAGTGACGTGCAGCGCTACGTGACCCAAGCTTATATAGAGGCTGGGTCACATGCTGCACTGGCCAATCACAGCCATGCCAATAGTAGGCAAGGCTGTGATGGCCTCTTGGGGCAAGTAGTATGACGCTTGTTGATTGGCTGCTTTGCAGCCTTTCAAAAAGCGCCAAGAAAGCGCCGAACACCGAACCCGAACCCAGACTTTTACGAAAATGTTCGGGTTCGGGTCCGTGTCACGGACACCCCAAAATTCGGTACGAACCTGAACTATACAGTTCGGGTTCGCTCATCCCTAATAATGAAATAACCACAAATGTCTTTTCTGTGCTCACATCATTATCAGTTTTATTTAACCCCCAAGTGACATTCAATCTTAGTACTTAGTACAACATCCTTTTCCAGTTATAACAGCTTTTAAACGTGAATCATAGCTTGACACAAGTGTCTTGCAGCGATCTACGGGTATCTTCGCCCATTCTTCATGGGCAAAAGCCTCCAGTTCAGTCACATTCTTAGGCTTGCGCGCTGCAACTGCTTTCTTTAAGTCCCACCAGAGGTTCTCAATCGGATTTAAGTCTGGTGACTGCGATGGCCACTTCAAAATGTTCCAACCTTTAATCTGCAACCATGCTCTAGTGGACTTGGAGGTATGCTTGGGATCATTGTCCTGTTGAAAGGTCCAACGTCTCCCAAGCCTCAGGTTTGTGACGGACTGCATCACATTTTCATCCAATATCTCCTGGTACTGAAGAGAATTCATGGTACCTTGCAGACGCTGAAGCTTCCCTGTACCTGTAGAAGCAAAACAGCCCCAAAGCATGATTGACCCCCGGCCATGCTTCACAGTAGGCAAGGTGTTCTTTTCTTCATAGGCCTTGTTCTTCCTCCTCCAAACATATCGTTGATCCATGGGCCCAAACAGTTCTAATTTTGTTTCATCAGTCCACAGAACACTATCCCAAAACTTTTGTGGTTTGTCCACATGACTTTTGGCATACTGCAGTCGACTCTTCTTATTCTTTGGAGACAGCAAGGGGGTGCGCCTGGGAGTTCAGGCATGGAGGCCTTCATTACGCAGTGTGCGCCTTATTGTCTGAGCTGAAACTTCAGTACCCACATCTGACAAATCTTTTTTCAGTTCCTCAGCAGTCACACGGGGACTTTTCTCCACTTTGCGCTTCAGGTAGCGCACAGCAGTCGAAGTCAGCATCTTCTTTCTGCCACGACCAGGTAGCGTTTCAACAGTGCCCTTTGCCTTGAATTTGCGAATGATGCTTCCTATGGTGTCTCTTGGTATGTTTAACCCTTTCATGACCAAGGGTCATTGATGCCCCAGTGTCCAGGTCAAAATTTACAAATCTGACATGCCTCACTTTATGTGGTAATAGCTTTGGAACACTTTTACTTATCCACGCCATTCTGAGATTGTTTTCTCGTGACACATTGTACTTCATGATAGTCATATATTTGAGTCAATATATTTCACCTTTATTTATGAAAAAATCCCAAATTTACCAAAAATTTTGAAAAATTCACAATTTTCCAAATTTCAATTTCTCTGCTTCTAAAACAGAAAGTCATACCTAATAAAATATTTATTACTTAACATTCCCCACATGTCTACTTTATGTTTGCATCATTTTGGAAATGTCATTTTATTTTTTTAGGACGTTAGAAGGCTTAGAAGTTTAGAAGCCATTCTTACAATTTTTAAGAAAATTTCCAAAACCCACTTTTTAAGGACCAGTTCAGGTCTAAAGTCCCTTTGTGGGGCTTACATAGTGGATACCCCCGTAAATGACCCCATTGTAGAAACTACACCCCTCAAGTTACTCAAAACTGATTTTAAAAACTTTGTTAACCCTTTAGGCGTTCCACAAGAATTAAAGGAAAATGGAGATGAAATTTCTAAATTTCACTTTTTTGGCAGATTTTCCATTTTATAATTTTTTTTCTTTAACACATTGAGAGTTAACAGCCAAACAAAACTCAATATTTATTACCCTGATTCCGCGGTTTACAGAAACACCCCACATGTGGTCGTAAACTGCTGTACGGGCACACGGCAGGGCGCAGAAGGAAAGGAATGCCATACGGTTTTTGGAAGGTAGATTGTGCTGGATTGGTTTTCTGAACGCCATATGTTTTTTATTTTTGTGCCGATCGTCTTGTGCAGGGGCTCGTTTTTTGCAGAAAGTGTTGATGTTTTTATTGGTACCATTTTTGGGTACATAGGATTTTTTGATCATTCATTATTACACTTTATGGGGCAAGGTGACCCAAAAATTGGCTGTTTTGGAACAATTTTCATTTATTTATTTTTACAGCGTTCATCTGAGGAGTTAGGTCATGTGATAGTTTTATAGAGAAGATCGTTACGGACGTGGCAATACCTAAGATGTATACTTTTTCTTATTTATTTAAGTTTTACACAATTATAGCATTTTTGAAACCCAAAAAATGTTTTAGTGTCTTTATAGTCTGAGAGCCATAGCTTTTTTATTTTTTGGGCGATTGTCTTAAATAGGGTATAATTTTTTGCGGGACGAGGTGACGGTTTGATTGGTACTATTTTGGGGGTCATAAGCCTTTTTGATCGCTTGCTGTTGCACTTTTTGTGATGTAAGGTGACAAAAATAGCTTTTTGGGCACTGTTTTTTTAATTTTATTTTTATGGTGTTTATCGGACGGGGTCTATCATGTGATATATTTATAGAGATGGTCGTTACGGACGCGGTGACACCTAATTTGTGTATTTTATTTTTTCATTTTTTTATAGGAAAAGGCAATTTTCTTTTTTCTAATTTTACATTTTTATTTATTTATTTTTACTTTTATTATTTTCACTTTTTTTTTATCAGTTCCCTCTTGGATCTTGAAGATCCAGTGGGGCTGATAGTTGTACTATACTTTGCAATGCTCTTGCATTCCAAAGTATAGTACTTCCAGATTGCCTGTAGGTGGCAGCACTGGACGTCTTTGCCATGGCAACCATCGGGTGCTGCAATCACAGCGCTGCAGCCCCGATGGTGGAGAGAGGGAGCTCCCTCCCTCTGTTAACCACATGGATGCCGCAACCGCGGCATCTATAGGGGTTACAGGAGAGTGTCAGCATAGAGCTGACACTCTCTGCTGATGGCGGCGGCTCAGTAATGGAGCCGCCGCCATCGCACACAGCAGGGGGATCGAGGGGGGGCAGCGCTGGAAAGGGGGGGGTTCGGAAGGCTGCCCACAATATCGAGGAAGGCTGGGGCAGGAGGGGCGGCTAGATAATGCAGGGGGCGGACCGCATGCCATCAGCGCAGGAGAGGGGCACAGATCGTCGGGGCACAGATCGTCGGGGCAAAGAGGGGCACTAAGGGCTTGGAGGGGCACAGATCGGGGGGGGGCATGAGGAACACTATCGGCTTTCAGGCTCTGATCTGCAGAGCGCAGATCAGAGCCTGAAACCGGCATTTTAACACTGCCGCGATCCGATTGGTTAGTCTGCACAGACTAACCAATCGGATCGATTGCCGGCAAGGGGCCACTCTGATTGGCCCCTTGCTGGCATTACTGGCCTGTATGCTGTCCGTGACAGCACCAGGGCAGGGGCAGAAGCTTTAATCCAAGCGCTTTGCAGCACTTGGATTAAAGAGCTGGCTTGACGTCTATACACGTGGTAGCTGCACGGGGCATGTGCAGCTATCACGTATATATACAGATTGCAGTCGTGAAAGGGTTAACATCTTTGCAATCTTCTTATAGCCATTGCCCTTCCTGTGAAGAGAAATCACCTCTTCTTTTGTCTTCCTGGACCATTCTCTTGACTTCACCATGTTTGTAAACACACCAGTAAATGTCTAGAAGGAGCTGAGTATTACAGTCCTTTTAAATCTACCTAATTGGTGCTTATTATGCTTGATTGCTGCTCCTTGACATCCACAGGTGTTTTCAATACCTGATCGAAAACACTTGAATGAACCTCTGTTCTTAAGAGTGGTAGTCTTTAAGGGGTTGAATAATTGTGTCAATGAAGAAATCACAAAAAAAACATTTAATACTGTATTACAAAAACAATTGATGTCATTGTAGTTGCATTTGGTCCTTGTAAGATTTCATTCTGAACACAATTACAAATGTACACAAAATTCCCTAAAACCCTTTACAGCATTGGGGGTTGAATAATTTTGAACACAACTGTAACTGTCCCTGATAGGGGACGTAACAGGGATTAAACTGATAGGAGTGGTGTGTTAAGTAGTACTATTCCTATCAGTTTAATCCCTGTTAGGTCCACTAGTATTATTATTATTATTATTATTATTATTATAATAAGGTGTGTTAAGTAGTACTATTCCTATCAGTTTATTCCCTGTTATGTCCCCTATCAGGGGACGTGTATATGGAATAGATTTTAGGAACCGGGAGATGGAAAAAGATGCTTGGTCGGTCCTCCTACTTCCAATTTGGGGCACTGCGCGTGCAATCTACTGTGCCACCAGATAGGAGTGGTGTGTTAAGTAGTACTATTCCTATCTGGTGGCACAGTAGATTGCACGCGCAGTGCCCCAAATTGGAAGTAGGAGGACCGACCAAGCATCTTTTTCCATCTCCCGGTTCCTAAAATCTATTCCATATGCACGTCCCCTGATAGGGGATATAACAGGGATTAAACTGATAGGAATAGTACTACTTAACACACATAATAATAATAATAATAATAATAATAATAATAATAATAATAATAATAATAATAATAATAATAATAATAATAAATAATACTAGTGAACGTAACAGGGATTAAACTGATAGGAATAGTACTACTTAACACACCTTATAAAAACGCAGAGAGAGGCAACGCAGAGAGAGGAGTCTGAAGAAGAGGAGTCAGAGGAGGAAGGTGGCTTTGAGGAGGTGCAAGACAAAACACAGCAGGCGTCCCAGGGGGCTTGTTGTCACCTTTTGGGGACCCTTGGTGTTGTACGTGGCTGGGTGGAGGAAGAGACCTTCAATGACATCAGTGAGGACTAGGAACGGGACATGGATAGCTTGGTATCCAACCTTGTGCAAATGGGGAGTTTGCGGTTGTGCAAATGGACTGTTTGCGGTTGTTTGTGGTGCGTTAAACAGGGAGTTTGGTCTGTCACTGTGAAGCAGGCGTAACCCTTACACTCCCTGATCGATACAACATCATACCTGATGTTTTAAAGCACGTTATTCCAAACAATTTAGGAATGTTAGGTGATTTATGCCCTTTATGGATTCAAAACCCGACTCTGCGTCAACTACGCAATTTTCCATGGGAGTTTTGCCATGGATCCCCCTCCGGCATGCCACAGTCCAGATGTTAGTCCTCTTGAAACAACTTTTCCATCACTATTGTGGCCAGAAAGAGTCCCTGTGGGTTTAAAAATTTGCCTGCCTATTGAAGTCTATGGCGGTTCGCCCGTTCGCGAATATTTGCGAAAATTCGCATTCTCCGTTCGCGAACGGAAAATTTTATGTTCGCGACATCTCTAATTATTACACTCCAGAAATACAACCAGGCCCCTCTTGAATTCCTTTATTGTACTCACCATCACCACCTCCTCAGGCAGAGAGTTCCATAGTCTCACTGCTGTTACATAGTAACATAGTAACATAGTAACATAGTACATAAGGCCGAAAAAAGACATTTGTCCATCCAGTTCGGCCTGTTATCCTGCAAGTTGATCCAGAGGAAGGCAAAAAACCCTGTGAGGTAGAAGCCAATTTTCTCCACTTTAGGGGAATAAAAAATTTCTTCCCGACTCCAATCATGCAATCAGAATAACTCCCTGGATCAACGACCCCTCTCTAGTAGCTATAGCCTGTAATATTATTACGCTCTAGAAACACATCCAGGCCCCTCTTGAATTCCTTTATTGTACTCACCATCACCACCTCCTCAGGCAGAGAGTTCCATAGTCTCACTGCTCTTACCGTAAAGAATCCTCTTCTATGTTTGTGTACAAACCTTCTTTCCTCCAAACGCAGAGGATGTCCCCTCGTCACAGTCACAGTCCTGGGGATAAATAGCTGATGGGATAGATCTCTGTACTGACCCCTGATATATTTATACATATTAATTAGATCTCCCCTCAGTCGTCTTTTTTATAAAGTGAATAACCCTAATTTTGATAATCTTTCAGGGTACTGTAGTTGCCCCATTCCAGTTATTACTTTAGTTGCCCTCCTCTGAACCCTCTCTAGCTCTGCTATGTCTGCCTTGTTTACAGGAGCCCAGAACTGTACACAGTACTCCATGTGTGGTCTGACTAGCGATTTGTAAAGTGGTAAGACTATGTTCATATCACGGGAATCTATGCCCCTTTTGATGCAACCCATTATCTTGTTGGCCTTGGCAGCAGCTGCCTGACACTGTTTTTTGCTGTTTAGTTTGCTGTTTATTAAAATTCCTAGATCCTTTTCCATGTCAGTGTTACCGAGTGTTTTACCATTTAGTATGTACGGGTGACTTGCATTTTTCCTTCCCATGTGCATAACCTTACATTTATCAGTGTTAAACCTCATCTGCCACTTATCTGCCCAAGCCTCCAATATATCCAGATCCCTCTGTAGTAGTATACTGTCCTCTTCAGTGTAAATTACTTTACACAGTTTAGTGTCATCTGCGAAAATTGATACTTTACTATGCAAGCCTTCTACAAGATCATTAATAAATATATTGAAGAGAATAGGAACCAATACTGACCCCTGAGGTACCCCACTAGTGACAGTGACCCAATCTGAGTGTGTACCGTTAATAACCACCCTCTGTTTTCTATCACTCAGCCAGTTACTTACCCACATACAGATGTTTTCTCCCAGTCCGAGCATTCTCATTTTATATACTAACCTTTTATGCGGTACAGTGTCAAATGCTTTGGAGAAGTCCAGATATACGACATCCATTGATTCGCCGCTGTCAAGTCTAGAACTTACCTCCTCATAGAAACTGATTAAATTAGTTTGACATGACCGATCCCTCACGAAGCCATGCTGATATGGCGTTATTTGCTTATTTCCGTTGAGATGCTCTAATATAGCATCTCTCAGAAAACCTTCAAACAGTTTACCCACAACAGATGTTAAACTTACCGGCCTATAGTTTCCAGGCTCTGTTTTTGGCCCCTTTTTGAATATTGGCACCACATATGCCACGCGCCAATCCTGTGGGACATTCCCTGTCAGTATAGAGTCTGCAAATATCAGAAATAAGGGTCTGGCTATGACATTACTTAATTCCTTTAGGATACGGGGGTGTATGCCATCCGGTCCTGGCGATTTGTCTATTTTAATCTTTTTAAGCCGCTGATGTACTTCTTCCTGGGTCAGACAGGACACTTTTAATGGGTCATTTATTTTTGCATTCTGCATGTCATCTGACAATTTATTTTCCTCAGTGAATACATTGGAGAAAAAAATATTTAACAGCTTTGCTTTCTCCTCGTCGCTCTCTGCGACTCCCCCCTCATTACTCTTTAAAGGTCCAACACCTTCAGCTTTATACTTTTTAACATTTATATAATTGAAGAACATTTTAGGGTTAGTTTTACTCTCTTTGGCAATTAATCTCTCGGTCTCTAGTTTGGCCGCTTTTATTTGTTTTTTACATGTTCTATTTTTTTCCTTATAGTTTTTCAGTGCTTCCGTGCAACCCTCCTGTTTTAGTGTTTTATATGCTTTCTTTTTGTCATTTATTGCTTTCTTTACAGTTCTATTTATCCACATTGGTTTCTTTTTGTTCCTTAACCTTTTATTACCATACGGTATGTACCTCTCACAATGAGTTTTTAGGATGTTTTTAAAGATATCCCATTTTGTGTCTGTATTTGTGAGGACTTTGTCCCAGTTAGTTTGGCCTATGGCCTCTCTTAGTTGGCTAAATTTAGCTTTTTTGAAGTTTGGTATTTTTGTTCCTCCCTGTAGAAACGCTCTTTTGAATGATAATTGGAAGGTTATTACTTTATGGTCACTATTTCCCAGGTGTCCCCCGACCTGCACGTCTGTTGTTCTGTCAGGTCTATTGGTTAATACTAAGTCCAGTATGGCCGTCCCTCTAGTCGGGTCCTGAACCAGTTGGGAGAGGTAATTGTCTTTGGTTATAGCCACGAACCTGTTTCCCTTATGAGATATACAAGTTTCAGTTTTCCAGTCTATATCTGGGTAGTTGAAGTCCCCCATAATAACCACCTCATTATGATTTGCCGCCTCGTCTATCTCGTTTAGTAGTAGATTTTCTGTGGACTCTGGTATATTAGGTGGTTTATAGTAAACTCCTATTAGTAATTTATTGTTGTTTTTAGCTCCATGTATCTCTACCCATAGTGACTCCACATGTTCATGTCCCTCACTTATATCTTCTCGGACTGTGGGCTTTAGACAGGACTTTATATAAAGGCAGACCCCTCCCCCTCTCCAGTTTTGACGATCCTTTCTAAACAGACTGTAACCTTGTACATTAACTGCCCAGTCATAGCTATCATCCAGCCATGTCTCAGTTATTCCCACTATGTCATAGTCCTCCTCACACATCACTAATTCCAGTTCACCAGTTTTATTAGTCAGGCTTCTGGCATTAGTATACATACATTTGATAGGTTTATGTATATTTTTTTACCCTACACCTTTCCTTCTGAATTGTTCTAGTCCCTCCTTCCATTCCTCCCCCATTCTTATTACCTTGCCCCCGGTCTCTATCTGCACTATCTTCCCCTCCTATAACGTAATTACCCTCCCCCCCAGTCCCTAGTTTAAACACTCCTCCAACCTTCTAGCCATCTTTCTCCCCAGCACAGCTGCCCCTTCCCCATTGAGGTGCAGCCCGTCCCTACGATAGAGCCTGTTGCCGATAGAAAAATCGGCCCAGTTCTCCAGGAACCCAAACCCCTCCATCCTACACCAGTTCTTGAGCCACTTGTTAATCTCCCTAATCTCCCATTGCCTTTCTTGTGTGGCTCGTGGTACAGGCAGTATTTCGGAAAATACTACCTTTGAGGTCCTTGCCCTCAGCTTTTGACCTAAATCCCTGAAATCATTTTTAAGGACTCTCCACCTACCTCTAACTTTGTCATTGGTTCCGATATGGACCATGACCGCTGGATCGTCTCCAGCCCCTCCCAGTAATCTGGCAACCCGATCCGTGATGTGTCGAACTCTAGCGCCAGGAAGACAGCACACTGTTCGGCGATCACGGTCTTTGTGACAGATTTCCCTATCTGTTCCCCTAATAATGGAGTCTCCCACTACCAGCACCTGTCTGGCCTGCCCTGCTCTCCTGGTTCCCTGCTTACTGGAGCTGACATTCCCCTGACTGGCAGAGGAAGTGTCTGGTTGCAGCAGTGCCGTCCCCGGACTGACATCCCCCTCATCTGCCAAACGTAAGAATCCTCTTCTATATTTGTGTACAAACCTTCTTTCCTCCAGACGCAGAGGATGTCCCCTCGTCACAGTCACAGTCCTGGGGAATTGTCTTCAAACATTATAAGAGTCGGGTCCGTCCAGACACACTCGCGGTCATTATGGGAAGATGAATACAGCCAATATATCCTAGGTATATAGAAAGGCATGATGAGTAATGTATATTAGTTAGAAGAACACATGAAACAACAAATAAACAAATGTTCAAAGTAAAAATGTTAAAAGAGCACTAATGCTTATTACAGAAATGGGGCGAAAGACAGAGCATCATTGAGGCCTTTGGGCTGCATGGTATCTAAGGTCCAGATCCACTTAGTCTCACGTTGGGCCAAACATTTCATCACATTGACCCCCTCCCCCCGCATCCCCAAATCTACGTGATCAATCCCAAGCGAGGGATCACTATCATGAAACTTTTTTAAATGTTTGGGGATGGGTTTGAGACAAGTCAAATCGGTAGAATCCTTAGATTTGATAATATCCCGGACGTGTTCACGGACACGTACTCTTAGTTCTCTGCTCGTCAAGCCAACGTAAATTTTTGGGCACGGACAGGTAGCATGAT
This sequence comes from Bufo bufo, assembly GCF_905171765.1. NCBI lineage: Eukaryota > Metazoa > Chordata > Amphibia > Anura > Bufonidae > Bufo > Bufo bufo. The sequence continues at coordinate 409,368,212 of NC_053389.1, read as the reverse complement.
AAATTACCCCCTTGGTAACACATGAAATAAAGTGAGTAATTTTATACATTTTTGTTTGCGTAGAGTTGGTGAATTCGGTAGTCCTCAGGATATTTACACAGGCAACACATTTGCCACACGGGAATCAACCCCATTTGGGTCTCTTGGAACCCAAAATTATACCTGGCACTTGAGGGGTATAGTAAGATCTTACCAAGTGGTCCCCCAAATTTTGGGCTCTCTTGGCCACCAGGGATGGCTACGGCAGTAAAATCCTATCCAAAATTGGATCAGCCCTCAATATTGGCCAAAACCTTTCCAACACATCTCCCAGGGGTATACCGCACTTTCTATTTATACGTTTGTCATTTCGTTTTGGATGTTTGTTATACATGTATTTCAATAAAATATATATTTTTTATTGCTAATTAGCCCCAGTGTTTTGTTGTACTGCCATATAAACTGGTGGACTTGGAGGCCTTTAGAAAATTTGCGGCCATTGGCACACCGCAATGGAAGGTCCCCGGAAGGAAATATTTCTCTCAGAAGGGTATCCCAGACCTATATTGCCACGTTCAGCGAAAATTTAATATATCTATGGCACACAGTGTCAGTGCCAAGATACATTTGACCACAGACACGTGGTCTAGCAAACACGGGCAGGGAAGGTACATAACTTTTACTGCCCACTGGGTGAACCTTCTGATGGCCATCAGGCATGTAACCCGTGGCACCCGTGTGGATTTGGTGTTACTGCCACGGATTGCATGCAGGCCTGCCTCTTCTTCTCCCCCTCCTACTCCATCATCCGTCTCCTCCTCGGCTGATTCCTCCTTTTCCACTGCTACCGTCTTTTCCACTGCACCCCCTAAGCTCACTAGAACCTATTTGACCTGCCAGGTGAGACGTTGTCATGCTGTGCTGTGGCTGTTGTGCCTGGAAGCCAAGAGCCACACTGGTTCTGCACTGCTTTCAGCTCTGCGGTCACAGGCCGTTCAGTGTCTAACCCCACTCAATTTGACAGTTGGTATAGTAGTGTGCGACAACTGTGCCAATCTGCTGAGCGTGCTGAAACAAAACAAAATGACACATGCCGTGCATGGCACACATCCTGAACTTAGTCGTGCAGCGATTCGTTGCCAAATACCCAGGGGCCAAGACACCTTGCAGCAGGCCAGGAAAATCTCTGTCCATTTTAGAAGATCTTACACTGCCATGGCTCGCCTTGCTGATGTTCAGCGGCGACACCACCTGCCCGTCAGACGTCTGATTTGTGACTGCCCGACGCGCTGGAACTCTACCTTGTATAGTCTTGATAGGCTTCTCCAGCAGCAACGTGCCGTTAACGACTACCTGTACGAACTCTGCAGCAGGACAGGTTCTGGGGAGCTTGGTTTCTTTTCACCACGTCATTGGATGCTCATGCGCGACGCATGCAGACTTCGGCGACCATTTGATGAGATCACCAAACTGGTCAGTCGCAGCCAGGGCACCATCAGTGACATTGTAGCTTACGCCTTCTTTCAGGACCATGCATTGTGTCATTGATCAAGCCATCGAGGAGCAGGAGCTTGAAGATGAGGAAGTCACTATGCTGAATGAATTCCCAGGGGGGGCTACTCCATCTGAGACAAGTCAGCAGGAGTCTAAAGAGAAGCCAGAGGAGGATGGTGGGGGAGGAGGAGGAGCAAGAAGAGCAGGCTTTGAGGGAGACTTTAATCTTTTCGGGGATCTCTGGTGTTGTCCGTGGCTGGGGGGAGGAGACCGAGGATGACATTCTCCTGGGCGATGAGGAGGAGCCTGGGCACTCCACCGCTTCCAATTTAGTGCAAATGGGGGCCTTCATGCTCCAGTGTTTGAAGAGGGACCCCCGTATAAAAAGCATAAAGGGCAAGGACCAGTACTGAGTGGCAAGGTACTTAGACCCCCGGTACAAACACAAAATGGCAGACATGTTACCAGCATCACAGAGGGCTGTCAGAATGCAGCATTTTCAGGCCTTGCTGCGAGTGATGCTGCAATCTGCTGTTGGGGGTGCTGGCAGCGGAATTTCGACCCACAGCAAAACAGTCGAGTGTCCTGTCCGAAAGGACATTCAGCGTACCAGGGGGGATCGTGACCGATAAGCCAATTCGCCTAGCTCACGACAGTGTGGACTACCTCACATTTCTAAAAATGAATGAGGCATGGATTTTGGAGGAATTCAACACCTGTGACATCCACGTGTAATTGAATTTCATCATGCCAGCCCACACATACCTGCCACCACGCAGAATAAAAGAATGCTCCTTGTCTTATATATATATATAGAGCGGCATAAAAGGCCTTTTCTGTCTGGTAATTGCCTAATTTTTGGGGCCTCTACTCCAGTGGCCTACAGTAAAAATTTTATCCAGTGACCGCCTAATGTACTTCCTGACACATAATCACTAGTTCTTTTCTGTCAGGTGAATGCCTTATTTTTGGGCTTGTACTGGCCTACAGCAAAATATTTAGCCGATGACAGCCTATTGTACCTCCAGCCACATCATCACAAGTTCTTTTCTGTCAGATGAATGTCTAATTTGTGGGGCCTATACTGGCCTACAGTAAAATTGTTATCCACTGACCGTCTAATATACCTCCAGCCACATAATCACTTGTTCTTTTCTGTCAGGTAAATGCATAATTTTTGGTGCCTGTACTCCACTGTCCTACAGTAAAATTGTTATTCAGTGAACGCCTAATGTACCTCCAGACACATAATCACTTGTTCTTTTCTGTCCGGTGAATGCCTAATGTTTGGGGCCTGTACTTCACTGGCCTGCATTAAAATTGTTATCCACTGACCGCCTAATATACCTCCAACCACATAATCACTTGTTCTTTTCTGTCTGTGAATGCCTAATGTTTGGGGCCTGTACTTCACTGGCCTGCATTAAAATTGTTATCCACTGACCGCCTAATATACCTCCAGCCACATAATCACTTGTTCTTTTCTGTCAGGTGAATGCCTAACTTTTGGGGCCCGTACTCCTGTGTAGAGTTGAGCGAACCTGAACTGTAAAGTTTTTCGGCACCCGGACCCAAACCCGAACATTTACGTAAAAGTTTGGTATCGGGTTCGGTGTTCGGCGCTTTCTTGACGCTTTTTGAAAGGCTGCACAGCAGCCAATCAACAAGCGTCATACTACTTGCCCCAAAAGGCCATCACAGCCATGCATACTATTGGCATGGCTGTGATTGGCCAACTGCAGCATGTGACCCAGCCTCTATTTAAGCTGCAGTCACGTAGTGCCGCCCGTCACTCTGCTCGGATTAGTGTAGGGAGAGGATGCAGCTACTGTGAGGAAGAGATCAGGGAGAAATCTTATGAAGAACTGCTTTTTTACTCAGCGATCTACAGCAAATGTGTTTTGTGGGTGCAGTGCACATTTATTTTAAGCCTGCCCTGAGCCAACTACTGCTGAAAACGAACTTTTTTTACTTCAGTTTGTCAATATCAATACATAATCGGCAGCCATTTTATGCAACGATTGTGCACCAGCACAGGATATCTGCAAGTCCAGAAATACAGCTTTGTGCTTACTGGGGTGAAAAAACCCTCTGATATACTGCACATCTGGGATTAGATGTGCATAAGTTACTGTGAACTTTAGGCCACAAATACCGCTGTCATATAGAGTTTAAAAAAAAAAATTGAGTGCAATACCCTACATCAGGGTTTTTATTGGCGGTTAATTATTTTTAACAGACTTAACCACTTTTTACTTTGCTTTGTGAACGCTAACTATGAGGCAAACATCAAATAAGGGATGCGGTCATGGTCGTGGTGGTGGTGTTGCTGGAGCCTCTGGTGCAGGGAGAGGACGTGGCCGTTCTGCCACAGCTACACGTCCTACTGAACCTACTACCTCAGGTCCCAGTAGCCGCCAGAATCTACAGCGATATTTGGTCGGGCCTAATGCCGTTCTAAGGATGGTAAGGCCTGAGCAAGTACAGGCGCTAGTCAATTGGGTGGCCGACAGTGGATCCAGCACGTTCACATTATCTCCCACCCAGTCTTCTGCAGAAAGCGCACAGGTGGCGCCTGAAACCCATGCCCATCAGTCTGTCACATTACCCCCGTGCATATCGGGGGAACCTGTCTGAGCCTCAAGTCATGCAGCAGTCTCTTATGCTGTTTGAAGACTCTGCTGGCAGGGTTTCCCAAGGGCATCCACCTAGCCCTTTCCCAGGGGTGGAAGACATAGAATGCACTGACGCACAACCACTTATGTTTCCTGATGAGGACATGGGAATACCACCTTAACACGTCTCTGATGACGAAACACAGGTGCCAACTGCTGCGTCTTTCTGCAGTGTGCAGACCGAAAAGGAGGTCAGGGAGGAAGACTGGGTGGAAGACGATGCAGGGGACGATGAGGTCCTAGACCCCACATGGAATGAAGGTCGTGCCACTGACTTTCAGAGTTCGGAGGAAGAGGCAGTGGTGAGACCGAGCCAACAGCGTAGCAAAAGCGGGAGCAGGGTGCAAAAGCAGAGCAGCCGTCGCCAAAACAGTTCGCCTGCTACTGGCCACCGTCACCAGGGACCGAGCACCCCAAAGGCAGCTTCAAGGAGTTCCCTGGCATGGCACTTCTTCACACAATGTGCTGACGACAAGAACCGAGTGTTTGCACGCTGTGCCATCAGAGCCTGAAGCGAGGCATTAACGTTCTGAACCTTAGCACAACCTGCATGACCAGGCATCTACATGCGAGACACGGGCTGCAGTGGAGTAAGCACCTTCAAAACCAAGAAAGGGCTCAGGCCCCTCCTGCTCCCTCTTCTGCTGCTGCCTCGGCCTCTTCCTCTGGAGGAACGTTGGCACCTGCCGCCCAGCAAACAGAGGATGTGCCACCAACAACACCACCTCCGTCACCAAGCATCTACACCATGTCACGCGGAAGCGTTCAGCTCTCTATCTCACAAACCTTTGATAGAAAACGTAAATTCCCACATAGCCACCCTCGATCCCTGGCCCTGAATGCCAGCATTTCTAACCTACTGGCCTTTGAAATGCTGTCATTCAGGCTGGTGGAGACGGACAGCTTCAAACAGCTCATGTCGCTTGCTGTCCCACAGTACATCGTTCCCAGCCGCCACTACTTCTCCAGGAGAGCCGTGCCCTCCCTGCACAACCAAGTATCGGATAAAATCAAGTGTGCACTGCACAATGCCAACAGATACGTGGACCAGTAAGCACGGCCAGGGACGCTATATCTCCCTAACTGCACACTAGGTAAATGTAGTGGCGGCTGGGCCCCAGGCGGAGAGCTGTTTGGCGCACGTCCTTCCTCCGCCAAGGATCGCAGGGCAACATTCTTTGCCTCCTGTTGCCTCCTCTTCCTACTCCGCTTCCTCCTCCTTCTACCACCTCCTTATCCGGTCAGCGACAGACCTTCACCACCAACTTCAGCACAGCCAGGGGTAAACGTCAGCCGGCCGTTCTGAAACTGATGTGTTTGGGGGACAGGCCCCACACCGCCCAGGAGTTGTGGCGGGGTATAGAACAACAGACCAACAAGTGGTTGCTGCCAGTGAGCCTCAAGCCCGGCCTGGTGGTGTGCGATAATGGGTGAAATCTCGTTGCAGCTCTGGGACTAGCCGGTTTGACACACATCCCTTGCCTGTGCTGAATTTGGTGGTGCAGAAATTCATTCACAACTACCCCGACATGTCAGAGCTGCAGCGTAAAGTGCAGGCCGTCTGTGCGCGCTTCCGGCGTTCTCATCCTGCCGCCGCTCGGCTGTCTGCTCTACAGCGTAACTTCAGCCTTCCCGCTCACCGCCTCATATGCGACATGCCCACCAGGTGGAACTCCACCTTGCACATGCTGGAGAGACTGTGCGAGCAGCAGCAGGCCATAGTGGAGTTTCAGCTGCAGCACGCACGAGTGAGTCGCACTGCGGAACAGCACCACTTCACTACCAATGACTGGGCCTCCATGCGAGACCTGTGTGCCCTGTTGCGCTGTTTCGAGTACTCCACCAACATGGCCAGTGGCGATGACGCCGTTATCAGCGTTACAATACCACTTCTATGTCTCCTTGAGAAAACACTTAGGGCGATGATGGAAGAGGACAGGGCCGTTTCTAGGGGGCGGGCGGGACGGGCGTCCGCCCGGGGCGCTGTCAGAAGGGGGGCGCCCTCTTGTCGTTTCTCTGCCGTGCGCCTTGGCTCCCTCCCTCTGACATCTCGCCTGACCTGCGCCCGAGTGCCGAGTCCTCTCACTCTTCAGACAGTGCGGGCGGCACTTACTGACGTCACGCGCCTGCTCCTCCCACTAGGCGGCGCAGGCGCGTGACGTACAGTGAGTGAGTGAGCGCCGCACTGCCTGCCTGTTACCGCCCGCCCTGAGCCCCTGAGCAGTGCTGATGCCTGCTGTGAGGCGAGTGATGGTCTGGGGGGGCATTAATTACAATGGGGGGGGCATTAATTACAATGGGGGGGCATTAATTACAATGGGGGGGGCCACTGTGGGAGACATGAAAATGGGGGCCACTGTCACTGTGGGGGACATTAAGTTTAATAAGGATCACTATGGACATTATTTAGAATGGAGGCTGCTGTTGGTGTCATTACTCATTATAACTGTATAATGTCTGATAGGCCTAGTCCTGAGCTGAGTTATATTACCCTGCCCATGCCTGTATAATAATGTACCCATCCCTGATACCCCTTAGTTATATTACCCCGCTGGAGTAATATAACTAAGGGGTATCAGGGTACATTATTATACAGGGCAGGGTAATATAACTCAGCTCAGGACTAGGCCTATCAGACATTATACAGTTATAATGACACCCACAGCAGCCTCCATTCTAAATAATGTCCATAGTGATCCCGCTGCGTGACGTACAGTAGTGAGGTGAGCACCGCCGCCCGCACTGCCTGCCTGTTACCGCCCGCCCGGAGCAGTGCTGAGAAAGAAGCCTGCTGTGAGTGAGAGCCTGAGTCTGTGGGACAGTGGATCACTGGGTGCGTCACTGTGACCGTCCGTGCAATGTGGTTCCACATTTTTTACAATGGGGAGACACTTATTTCATCGAGCAGTTTTGAGGGGGGGGAGGGAGTTTTTTTGACACTCGCCCTGAGAGAAATTTTACCTAGAAACTGCACTGGAAGAGGATGTGGCCCAGGACGAGGAGAAGGAAGAGGGGTCATCTCTAACACTTTCAGGCCAGTCTTTTAGAAGTGGCTCAGAGGGAGGTTTTTTGCAACAGCAGAGGCCAGGTACAAATTTGGCCAGCCAGGGCCCACTACTGGAGGACGAGGAGGAGGAGGATGAGGATGAAGCATGTTCACAGCGGGGTGGCACCCAACGCAGCTCGGGCCCATCACTGGTGCGTGGCTGGGGGGATACGGAGGACGCAGACGATACGCCTCCCACAGAGCACAGCTTGTCCTTACATCTGGGCAGCCTGGCACACATGAGCGACTACATGCTGCAGTGCCTGCACAACGACAGCAGAGTTGCCCACATTTTAACGTGTGCTGACTACTGGGTGGCCACCCTGCTGGATCCCCATTACAAAGACAATGTGCCATCCTTAACTCCCTCACTGGAGCGTGATCGGAAGATTCGCGACTACAGGCGCACGCTGGTGGACGCGCTCCTGAGAGCATTCCCAACTGATGCCGGGGGACAAGTGGAAGCACAAGACGAAGCCAGGGGAGGAGGAAGAGGTCGCCAACGCAGCTGTGTCAGCGCCAGCACCTCAGAAGGCAGGGTTAGCATGGCCGACATGTGGAAAAGCTTTGTCACCTCGCAGCAACAACCGGCCCCAACTGCTGATATGGAGCGTGTTAGCAGGAGGCAGCATTTGAACAACATGGTGGAACAGTACCTGTGCATACGCCTACACGTACTGACTGATGGTTCTGCACCATTCAACTTCTGGGTCTCCAAATTGTCCACATGGCCAGAGCTTGCCCTGTATGCCTTGGAGGTGCTTGCCTGCCCTGCAGCCAGTGTACTCTCTGAACGTGTATTTAGCACGGCAGGAGGCATCATTACAGACAGACGCAGCCGCCTGTCCACAGCCAACGTGGACAAGTTCACGTTCATTAAAATGAACCAGGCTTGGATCCCTCAGGACTTGTCTGTACCTTGTGCAGAATAGACAGTTCTAACAGCCTCAACCATCCATCCTTGTACTCAAGTGCACTTATTCCTTTATTTTATTTTTTTATATGTCCCAATATTTTGGGGGATACCCCTATGTAAAAATGCTAAATAACACACATCTGTGTTGGCTATCTATTCCTCCTTCGCCGCCACTTCCACTTAGACCGCCACGTGAGCCTACACGGCCACATCCACCCATTCAATGTCTCCTCAACCTCTTTCTCCTACATCATTCCTAATTTTTTTTTTTTTAACGTCTTTTATGTGTTTTTAATTCATTTCCCTATCCACATTTGTTTGCAGAGCATTTGCCATGCTCTTAAGCACATTTTGCTGCCTTTTGCAGCCCTCTAGCTCTTTCCATGACATTTTTACAGCCATTTTAGTGCTCAAAAGTTCGGGTCCCCATTGACTTCAATGGGGTTCGGATTCCGGGTCAAGTTCGGGTCCCGAACCCAATTTTTTTTTTCAAGTTCGGCTGAACCTGCCGAACCCAAACATCCAGGTGTCCGCTCAACTCTACTCCCGTGGCTTAAAATAAAAAATTTCTAGGTTCCAGCACGGCACATTTTGAGAGTTTCCCTTAAAGACGCATAAAATGGCCCCTGGTTAAAATGCATATTTTTTGTGGGAAATTTTGCCATTGATCCCCCTCTGGTATGTCACTGTCCATGTTCTGGGACTATTTGTGCACTTCTAGTAAGATGCATGAGACAAAGCTCTCAGCTCCACTGATGGCATCGAATGGGTAAGATGGTGCCATCTGACTATCTCTGTATTACCATGGGGCATCAGCAGTGGTGACAGGAGCTCATGTCATTGTTGGTACAGTTCAGGTGATTGATTGTTACCTACTTTAACTCTGTATGTGATTTGTTTGTAACTTTTGTAACTAATATCTCTAATATATGTTATCATAAATTTTTTATATATTTATTCACTTAGCATTGTTAAGCCTATTTTATTCTCAAATCTTTGAATACACAGTAAAATAGCCTCTGAGTTGCAATTAGCTTTGTCTGTGTAACTAAAGATATGGTCACACATGCAGGTTTCTTGCAGCAGTTTCAGAAGCCAAAACTCCTTTTTTATGATCTACTTTTGATTTTGACTAAAAAAAACTGCAGCAGAAAATCTCATAGTATGGCAATACTCTAACAGTCATGGCTATTTGCAAAACTGCCAGCATAAATGGTATCACACCCACAGAAGTTTTAATTAAAAGCTACATCAGTTCCCGATATACCCCGATGTAAGTGAATCATGTCCCACTTATCTAAATACAGATAGAAACTAGTTATTATTATTACTTTTCAGTGCATTTAATCTGGACTGTTATTTCTTCCTTTAGAGAGGATGGTATACTGGTAGACTGATGGAGGGGAAAGAGTTGGGATTTTGCTTATATTTACTTTGTAAAAAAAAAAAAGAAAAACAATAAAAATGTACATAAGTTTATAAAAACATCTATTAATTAAAAAATTGACCAGCTATGAACTTGCATAGATCAGTATTATATTTTACTTTAGTTGCTGGTGTAAATTATAATATAAAAGTGGCAATTATGATGTAAAAACATAAAGAGTCACAAATGTTTTGTGCAAACCATAGTTTTTTACTCCACTTTTTTGCTTCATGGGCCTTGAATAACTCCAAAGGTCAGTTGAAAATCTGGTTATGCTCTGGAGACAGACTGCACTTTTTGGAGTAAAGGTTCAGACTCTGAAGACAGGGTGCAGGCTCTAAAGAAATGGTTCTGGATATAGGATAAGACCTGGAGCTGAAATCATGAACATCACGACCACAGACACTAGGAACGGACTGGGAACTCAAAGTGGCCCTGGAAAAAATGTAGAAGTGGCATCAAGTCGTAGGTGGAACCGAACTGGTAGAAGGTATAGCCAAGCCAACTTGGTGGGTTCAGGAAACAGCCTGTTTTGCCCCTTAATGACCAATTTTTTTCATTTTTTCATCGTCGTGTTCCATTTTTAACTTTTTTATTTCAACGTGGATGTAACTGTATGAGGGCTTTTTTTTTTCTTTTTTTTTCAGACAAGTATTAGTATTTTAATAGCACCATTTTGGGATATATATATATATACACATATACAGTCAGGTCCATAAATATTGGGACATCGACACACTTCTAACATTTTTGTCTCTATACACCACCACAATGGATTTGAAATGAAACGAACAAGATGAGCTTTAACTGCAGACTGTCGGCTTTAATTTGAGAGTATATACATCCGAATCAGGTAAATGGTGTAGGAATTACAACAGTTTGCATATGTGCCTCCCTCTTGTTAAGGGACCAAAAGTAATGGAACAATTGGCTTATCAGCTGTTCCATGGCCAGGTGTGTGTTATTCCCTCATTATCCCAATTACAATGAGCAGATAAAAGGTTCAGAGTTCATTTCAAGTGTGCTATTTGCATTTGGAATCTGTTGCTGTCATCTCTCAAGATAAGATCCAAAGAGCTGTCACTATCAGTGAAGCAAGCCATCATTATGCTGAAAGAAAACTAAACAAACCCATCAGAGAGATAGCAAAAACATTAGAACACAACTGTTTGGAACATTCTTAAAAAGAAGGAACGCAGCACCAAAGGACCCGGAAGACAACGGAAAACAACTGTGGTGGATGACTGAAGAATTATTTCCCTGGTGAAGAAAACACCCTTCACAACAGTTGGCCAGATCAAGAACACTCTCTAGGATGTAGGTGTATGTGTGTCAAAGTCAACAATCAAGAAAAGACTTCACCAGAGTGAATACAGAGGGTTCACCAAAAGATGTAAACCATTGGTGAGCCTCAAAAACAGGAAGGCCAGATTAGAGTTTGCCAAACGACATCTAAAAAAGCCTTCACAGTTCTGGAACAACATCCTATGGACAGATGAGACCAAGATCAACTTGTGGCAGAGTGATGGGAAGAGAAGAGTATGGAGAAGGAAAGGAACTGCTCATGATCCTAAGCATACCACCTCATCAGTGAAGCATGGTGGTGGTAGTGTCATGGCGTGGGCATGTATGGCTGCCAATGGTACTAGTTCTCTTGTATTTATTGATGATGTGACTGCTGACAAAAGCAGCAGGATGAAAGTTTGATTTATGATTATTATTCTGTCCCATTACTTTTGGTCACTTAACAAGTGGGAGGCACATATGCAAACTGTTGTAATTACTACACCATTCACCTGATTTGGATGTAAATACCCTCAAATCAAGGCCTCATGCACACGACCGCTGTGTTCCGTTCCGCAAAATGGGGTTCCGTTGTTCTGTGATCCGTTTCCATTTTTGTTTCCATGTGTCTTCCTTTATTTTTGGACGACCACCAGACATAAAGGAAGGTAAAAAAAAGTCTAAGACAGGTTTGCCATGCAAATGATAGGAAAAAAACGGACGCGGACGACAATCTTGTGTGCCTCTGCGATTTTTAGCGATCCCATTGACTTGAATGGGGCTGCAAACCGTTTTCTGTGAAAATAATAGGACAGGTTATATTTTTTGACTGACTGGAACCACGGATCACGGACGCGGATGGCAAACGGTGCATTGGCCGAGTTTTCAACGGACCCATTGAAAATCAATGGCGCAACGGACACGGAATAAAACAACGGTCGTGTGCATGAGTCAAAAAATTTTGAATTGTGTCGATGTCCCAATATTTATGGACCTGACTGCATGTAACTTATTAATTAACTTTTATTGACAGTATCCAGAAACCCCAGCAACACCACTATTGAACAATGACTTTGAAGCGTAAACAACATGATAACTTTATTTTCTGGGTCAGTACAATTACTGAGATACCAATCAATAATCAATTTAATTTTTGGAGTTTAAATACTTATGCATAATATAAACTTATTTTTTTTTAAATAAATGTGTTTTGCTGGTGTTTCATGCCTGCTGCTGCCCCAATTCTCCCTGCAGTCATGGGTGCTATGTTACTAACCCAGCTGGTGGTCCGGGTCTGCCCTCTGATACTCTGCCTGACTTCTGATTATGACTTCTGGCTGCTACACTGACCTTAGACTTGTCTTACGGATACTCTTGTACACTGCCAGCCCTGACACCGGCTTTCTTTAGAATGCACATATTGTCTAACCCCTCTGCACTTCGCACTTCACACTAGTGTCTCTGACCCCTATTGATCATCCGCCCACCACACTGGGACTATTTCAAGAGGCAATGGCCTGGTAACTTCCCCACAGATCCCTGTATAGGTCTTTAAGGGTGAATACCAGGGGACTGCCAGGATAAAGCCTTAGAGTTAGCTCTAAGCCAAACTGGTTGGTTGGTACACTGGGTCCACACCCACTGTCTGTAACAAAATGCTGCATCCCAAGAGCCAGAATTTTTTTTTCTTTCTACAAAGCTATGTGACTACTTGATGTGTTCTTTGCAGTTTTCATTGTTACCATTGTGGGGTACATAATCCTTTTTGTTCACTTTTTAATTAAGTTTCTTTTGTAGAAGATAAGGCTACTTTCACGCTTGCGTTGTTGTTTTCCAGTACTGACATCTAAACACGGCCGAACACCATTTTGACTCGAGCATTGCAGCCAAACACTGCGTGTGCTTGAGCGTGATGCTTGAGTCTTCTTCCCGCACGTTTTTTGGCTGCTACCTAGCTAAAAAACATGCGGGAAAGTACTGGCACTCACTGTAATGCCGTAGCCATTACAGTGATTGGCTGGCCGGAATGCGTCATCGGGTGCTATATAGCACCCGATGACACATGGTTCGGCTCAGTCTTAATCAGGGAGAGCTGCAGCAGAAGGGACAGATAGTGTAGGGACAGAATTATATATTTTTTTTTTTTCAGGCAGGGTTTACTGTTGAAAGGTGTTAGAGACCCAAAAGTCCTTTTAAGGACTATTGTTTTATCTGGCTGCAATATATATTATTAGCATATATAGATAAAGGAGAAGCTGGGCGGCACAGCTCACACAGCCAGATCATTCAAACACAGACGTCCAGCACACCCCCGTTGAAATTCTATACAGTGGTGCAACGCCTAAAACAGGCAGCCAAAAAATCCAAGAATAGCAGAAGATAATAAGGCGGCACTCACCCAGCAGTAGTAAATCCAAAGATCCTTTATTTCATCTGGGATACAAGTAACACTTTACTGTCGGAGTGTGCAGGGGCGGACAGCAATTCATACATACACAGCGGCGACGGCCATTTTGCGCTCAAATGCGCCTCTTCAGGCCGCTTACGTGAGCGCGTACCACCACGCTGCCTTTTAACAACTCAGAGGGAGGTTGTCATGACAACGCATGGCACCCTACCCCCCTTCTGGTGGAAATCACATCAAAAAGACAAATCGTCTATCATTAATAGCAATACAGTGCAACAGTAGGAACATCACAGAAATACACTGAGATCATTACGGTCATTCAGTCCTAGTTCACCTAGGGCATTCGCACGCAGAATCCAACTAGCATCTCTCTGTAGTAATAACCTATGCCTATCTCCTCCTGCAGGGAGATTGGGTACTAATTCGATGCCAGCAAACTCAAGAGTCTTACAATCACCATTGTGTGTCTCCCTCACATGTTTTATAAGTCTGGGACAGCCCTTGCCTGATTGTATGGAATTCATATTTTCTCTTATCCTCTCAAAAAGGCATCTGATGGTTTTACCTATGTAGAAATTATCACAGCCGCATAAGATCACATACACCGCAAAGGTACTCTTGCAAGTAATAAAATCTGTTGTATGCCTCTAAAACTAAGGGCAGTCTTCTGGGAATTATATCTCCAAAAAGAGCAATTGCCACATTTGTAATTACCTTTGAGTCTTCTCTCATACAACCAGCTGCGGTTTTTATCCTGGATGAAACTGCTTCTCACCAACCTGTCTCTGATAGTGTGACTTTTTCTGAAAGTGATTAATGGTCTATCTACGTATTCCGCAAGTGCATCATCCCTTCTGATAATCTCCCAATGTCTGTATATAGTTGTAACGATCACGTACACACACAGGGGGAGGATAGTGACCACTGCGCTCCACTCTCACCCCTGGCCCTGCCTACTTGCCTCACGAGTCCACGAGTCCTGATGATAGGGAATAACTGGACGGCAGTCCCTAACTTAGGATATGTGCTGGGAGAACAGACAAGACAAATAACGGATAGTGAATGGACCGGTTCAATACCAAGAGAGCAGCGTAGCACAGACGGTTAAGCAAAGAATTGTCAGGAGAAGCTGTGGTCAAATACCAGGAAAGTAGTGAAGTACAACTGGAGTCCACAAAGAATAGTCAAGTGGAAGCCAAGATCAGAATACCAGGAAGGATGCGCAGTGCAGAAGGAGCAGGCAGAGGATTATCAGGGAACAGGATCAGGTAATCATACAGGAATCAAACAATCGCCAGGAACCTAAATTAACAGGCAACCTGTGGCCAGCAGACTTCCTGTTAAATACTGGCTAGCTGGGGTCATGTGACGTGGCTAGCGCTACATGAACTGCACTAGAAGAACAGCTGAGCACCGAGTGCCCAGCTCGGCGCTCAGACCTCCCCAGGCCGTGCGGATGAGACGTGCGCGGCCGGTCCGTCCCGCCCCCTATCACCAAGGAGACGAGGACGCAGTGCGCATCCTCGCTCCTTTACAGAAACGGGACCCGGCGGAGCTGAGGAGAGTGAGCGCCCTGGCGTCCCGTGACAATAGTCTTCCTTATAACCTCCGCCATCGGCCTGAATTTAAAGGAAAACACAAACCTCTTTTTCTTGACCTGTCCTTCATTACTGGACTTACTTTCATCTGAAATTCTATTCCTATTAATAAGGAGATCACTCTAGGAGAACTTCCTCGTCCTTTCCAGGGCTACATTTAACATCTCTTGAGGGTAGCCCCTCTTGCTCAATCGTTCTGCTAATTCCATGGCTTGTTTCTCAAAGCCCTCACAGGTACTATTAATGCGTCTTAGTCTGATAAATTGCCCGTAAGGGACCGACTTCTTCTCTGGATGCGGATGGAAACTGTCGTGGTGGAGCAAGGAGTTGGTCGATGTGGGTTTATGATGCCCACTAATGACCAACTCGTCGCGAACCACCCCGACAGTCACGTCCAAAAACTCAAGTTTAGAACCTCCAAAGTTCAAAGTAAAGAAAATACCCATGTCATTACTAGCATTAAGAAAGGCAACAAACTCATTGCATTGTTCCCTGGAGCTAGACCAAATCACAAAGATGTCATCAACAAATCTAAAAAATAGCTTGATGTGACATAAATAGGGATTCATGGTGGTGAACATACATCTGTCCTCCAATCTAGAAAGATAAATATTTGCAAATGTGCATGAGACAGGAGTACCCATCGCCCTGTTTGTACCAGTTATTTCCTAACATAAACATATTGTTGTTAAGTATAAATAATAAAGCTTCACTTACAAATTCACAAAATAACGTGCTCTTCCCCATATTATTAAGGACGTCCCGAACCTCCTCCACACCCAGATCATGATTAACCACCTCCGGACCGCTGTACGCACAGACGCGTCCTGGAGGTGGTTGATTCATTCCGCCTGGACGCATATACGCGTCATCTCGCGAGACGCGAGATTTCCTGTGAACGCGCGCACACAGGCGCGCGCGCTCACAGGAACGGAAGGTAAGAGAGTTGATCTCCAGCCTGCCAGCGGCGATCGTTCGCTGGCAGGCTGGAGATGTGTTTTTTTTTAACCCTAACAGGTATATTAGACGCTGTTTTGATAACAGCGTCTAATATACCTGCTACCTGGTCCTCTGGTGGTCCCCTTTGTTTGGATCGACCACCAGAGGACACAGGTAGCTCAGTAAAGTCCCACCAAGCACCACTACACTACACTACACCCCCCCCCCGTCACTTATTAACCCCTTATTCACCCTTGATCACCCCTGATCACCCCATATAGACTCCCTGATCACCCCCCTGTCATTGATTACCCCCCTGTCATTGATCAACCCCCTGTAAAGCTCCATTCAGACGTCCGCATGATTTTTACGGATCCACTGATAGATGGATCGGATCCGCAAAACGCATCCGGACGTCTGAATGAAGCCTTACAGGGGCGTGATCAATGACTGTGGTTATCACCCCATATAGACTCCCTGATCACCCCCCTGTCATTGATTACACCCCTGTCATTGATTACCCCCCTGTAAAGCTCCATTCAGACGTCCGCATGATTTTTACGGATCCACTGATAGATGGATCCGATCAGCAAAACGCATCCGGACGTCTGAATGAAGCTTTACAGGGGCATGATCAATGACTGTGGTGATCACCCCATATAGACTCCCTGATCACCCCCCTGTAAAGCTCCATTCAGATGTCCGCATGATTTTTACGGATGCACTGATAGATGGATCCGATCCGCAAAACGCATCCGGACGTCTGAATGAAGCTTTACAGGGGCATGATCAATGACTGTGGTGATCACCCCATATAGACTCCCTGATCACCCCCCTGTAAAGCTCCATTCAGATGTCCGCATGATTTTTACGGATGCACTGATAGATGGATCCGATCCGCAAAACGCATCCGGACGTCTGAATGAAGCTTTACAGGGGCATGATCAATGACTGTGGTGATCACCCCATATAGACTCCCTGATCACCCCCCTGTAAAGCTCCATTCAGATGTCCGCATGATTTTTACGGATGCACTGATAGATGGATCCGATCCGCAAAACGCATCTGGACGTCTGAATGAAGCCTTACAGGGGCGTGATCAATGACTGTGGTTATTACCCCATATAGACTCCCTGATCACCCCCCTGTCATTGATTACACCCCTGTCATTGATCACCCCCCTGTAAAGCTCCATTCAGATGTCCGCATGATTTTTACGGATGCACTGATAGATGGATCGGATCCGCAAAACGCATCCGGACGTCTGAATGAAGCCTTACAGGGGCGTGATCAATGACTGTGGTGATCACCCCATATAGACTCCCTGATCACCCCCCTGTCATTGATTACACCCCTGTCATTGATCACCCCCCTGTAAAGCTCCATTCAGATGTCCGCATGATTTTTACGGATGCACTGATAGATGGATCGGATCCGCAAAACGCATCCGGACGTCTGAATGAAGCCTTACAGGGGCATGATCAATGACTGTGGTGATCACCCCATATAGACTCCCTGATCACCCCCCTGTCATTGATTACCCCCCTGTCATTGATTACCCCCCTGTAAAGCTCCATTCAGACGTCCGCATGATTTTTACGGATCCACTGATAGATGGATCGGATCCGCAAAACGCATCCGGACGTCTGAATGAAGCCTTACAGGGGCATGATCAATGACTGTGGTGATCACCCCATATAGACTCCCTGATCACCCCCCTGTCATTGGTTACCCCCCTGTAAAGCTCCATTCAGATGTCCGCATGATTTTTACGGATGCACTGATAGATGGATCGGATCCGCAAAACGCATACGGACGTCTGAATGAAGCCTTACATGGGCGTGATCAATGACTGTGGTTATCACCCCATATAGACTCCCTGATCACCCCCCTGTCATTGATCAACCCCCTGTCATTGATCACCCCCCCTGTCATTGATCACCACCCCTGTCATTGATCACCACCCCTGTCATTGATCACCACCCCTGTAAGGCTCCATTCAGACATTTTTTTGGCCCAAGTTAGCGGAATTTTAATTTTTTTTTCTTACAAAGTCTCATATTCCACTAACTTGTGTCAAAAAATAAAATCTCACATGAACTCACCATACCCCTCACGGAATCCAAATGCGTAAAATTTTTTAGACATGTATATTCCAGACTTCTTCTCACGCTTTAGGGCCCCTAGAATGCCAGGGCAGTATAAATACCCCACATGTGACCCCATTTCGGAAAGAAGACACCCCCAGGTATTCCGTGAGGGGCATATTGAGTCCATGAAAGATTGAAATTTTTGTCCCAAGTTAGCGGAACGGGAGACTTTGTGAGAAAAAAATAAAAAATATCAATTTCCGCTAACTTGTGCCAAAAAAAAAAATTTCTATGAACTCGCCATGCCCCTCATTGAATACCTTGGGGTGTCTTCTTTCCAAAATGGGGTCACATGTGGGGTATTTATACTGCCCTGGCATTCTAGGGGCCCCAAAGCGTGAGAAGAAGTCTGGTATCCAAATGTCTAAAAATGCCCTCCTAAAAGGAATTTGGGCACCTTTGCGCATCTAGGCTGCAAAAAAGTGTCACACATCTGGTATCGCCGTACTCAGGAGAAGTTGGGGAATGTGTTTTGGGGTGTCATTTTACATATACCCATGCTGGGTGAGAGAAATATCTTGGTCAAATGCCAACTTTGTATAAAAAAATGGGAAAAGTTGTCTTTTGCCAAGATATTTCTCTCACCCAGCAAGGGTATATGTAAAATGACACCCCAAAACACATTCCCCACCTTCTCCTGAATACAGCGATACCACATGTGTGACACTTTTTTGCAGCCTAGGTGGGCAAAGGGGCCCATATTCCAAAGAGCACCTTTAGGATTTCACAGGTCATTTACCTACCTAACACACATTAGGGCCCCTGGAAAATGCCAGGGCAGTATAACTACCACACAAGTGACCCCATTTTGGAAAGAAGACACCCCAAGGTATTCCGTGAGGGGCATGGCGAGTTCCTAGAATTTTTTATTTTTTGTCATAAGTTAGTGGAAAATGCTGATTTTTTTTTTAATTTTTTTTTTTTATACAAAGTCTCATATTCCACTAACTTGTGACAAAAAATAAAAACTTCCATGAACTCACTATGCCCATCAGCGAATACCTTGGGGTCTCTTCTTTCCAAAATGGGGTCACTTGTGGGGTAGTTATACTGCCCTGGCATTCTAGGGGCCCAAATGTGTGGTAAGGAGTTTGAAATCAAATTCTGTAAAAAATGACCTGTGAAATCCTAAAGGTGCTCTTTGGAATATGGGCCCCTTTGCCCACCTAGGCTGCAAAAAAGTGTCACACATCTGGTATTGCCGTACTCAGGAGAAGGTGGGGAATGTGTTTTGGGGTGTCATTTTACATATACCCCTGCTGGGTGAGAGAAATATCTTGGCAAACGACAACTTTTCCCATTTTTTTATACAAAGTTGGCATTTGACCAAGATATTTATCTCACCCAGCATGGGTATATGTAAAAAGACACCCCAAAACACATTCCTCAACTTCTCCTGAATACAGAGATACCAGATGTGTGACACTTTTTTGCAGCCTAGGTGGGCAAAGGGGCCCACATTCCAAAGAGCACCTTTCGGATTTCACAGGTCAATTTTTACAGAATTTGATTTCAAACTCCTTACCACACATTTGGGCCCCTAGAATGCCAGGGCAGTATAACTACCCCACAAGTGACCCCATTTTGGAAAGAAGAGACCCCAAGGTATTCGCTGATGGGCATAGTGAGTTCATGGAAGTTTTTATTTTTTGTCACAAGTTAGTGGAATATGAGACTTTGTATGAAAAAAAAAAAAAAAAAAAAAATCATCATTTTCCACTAACTTGTGACAAAAAATAAAAAATTCTAGGAACTCGCCATGCCCCTCACGGAATACCTTGGGGTGTCTTCTTTCCAAAATGGGGTCACTTGTGGGGTAGTTATACTGCCCTGGCATTCTAGGGGCCCAAATGTGTGGTAAGGAGTTTGAAATCAAATTCAGTAAAAAATGACGAGTGAAATCCGAAAGGTGCTCTTTGGAATATGGGCCCCTTTGCCCACCTAGGCTGCAAAAAAGTGTCACACATCTGGTATCTCCGTACTCAGGAGAAGGTGGGGAATGTGTTTTGGGGTGTCATTTTATATATACCCATGCTGGGTGAGAGAAATATCTTGGCAAAAGACAACTTTTCCCATTTTTTTATACAAAGTTGTCATTTGACCAAGATATTTATCTCACCCAGCATGGGTATATGTAAAAAGACACCCCAAAACACATTCCTCAACTTCTCCTGAGTACGGGGATACCAGATGTGTGACACTTTTTTGCAGCCTAGGTGGGCAAAGGGGCCCATATTCCAAAGAGCACCTTTCGGATTTCACAGGTCATTTTTTACTGAATTTGATTTCAAACTCCTTACCACACATTTGGGCCCCTAGAATGCCAGGGCAGTATAACTACCCCACAAGTGACCCCATTTTGGAAAGAAGAGACCCCAAGGTATTCGCTGACGGGCATAGTGAGTTCATGGAAGTTTTTATTTTTTGTCACAAGTTAGTGGAATATGAGACTTTGTAAGAAAAAAAAAAAAAAAAAAAAAAATCATCATTTTCCGCTAACTTGTGACAAAAAATAAAAAGTTCTATGAACTCACTATGCCCATCAGCGAATACCTTAGGGTGTGTACTTTCAGAAATGGGGTCATTTGTGGGGTGTTTGTACTGTCTGGGCATTGTAGAACCTCAGGAAACATGACAGGTGCTCAGAAAGTCAGAGCTGCTTCAAAAAGCGGAAATTCACATTTTTGTACCATAGTTTGTAAACGCTATAACTTTTACCCAAACCATTTTTTTTCTACCCAAACATTTTTTTTTTATCAAAGACATGTAGAACTATAAATTTAGAGCAAAATTTCTATATGGATGTCGTTTTTTTTGCAAAATTTTACAACTGAAAGTGAAAAATGTCATTTTTTTGCAAAAAAATCGTTAAATTTCGATTAATAACAAAAAAAGTAAAAATGTCAGCAGCAATGAAATACCACCAAATGAAAGCTCTATTAGTGAGAAGAAAAGGAGGTAAAATTCATTTGGGTGGTAAGTTGCATGACCGAGCAATAAACGGTGAAAGTAGTGTAGGTCAGAAGTGTAAAAAGTGGCCTGGTCTTTCAGGGTGTTTAAGCACTGGGGGCTGAGGTGGTTAATAGGAATAGAACTTCAGATGGAAGTAACTCCAGTAATGAAGGACAGGTCAAGAAAAAGAGGTTTCCTTTAAATTCAGCCCGATGGCGGAGGTTATGAAGAAGACAATATACAGACATTGAGAGATTATCAGAAGGGATGATGGACTTGCGGAATACGTAGATAGACCATTAATCACTTTCAGAAAGAGTCACACTATCAGAGACAGGTTGGTGAGAAGCCGTTTCATCCAGGATAACAACCGCAGCTGGTTGTATGAGAGAAGTCCCAAAGGTAATTACAAATGTGGCAATTGCTCTTTTTGCAGATATAATTCCCAGAAGACTGCCCTTAGTTTTGGAGGCATACAACATAGGGTAACAGATTTTATTACTTGCAGGAGTACCTTTGTGGTGTATGTGATCTTATGTGGCTGTGGTAGTTTCTACATAGGTAAAACCATCAGATGCCTTTTTGAGAGGATAAGAGAACATATGAATTCCATACAATCAGACAAGGGCTGCCCCAGACTTATAAAACATGTGAGGGAGACACACAATGGTGATTGTAAGACTCACAAGTTTGCTGGCATCGAATTAGTACCCAATCCCCCTGCAGGAGGAGATAGGCATAGGTTATTACTACAGAGAGATGCTAGGTGGATTCTCCGTGCGAATGCCCTAAGTGAACTAGGACTGAATGACCGTAATGATCTCAGTGTATTTCTGTGATGTTCCTACTGTTGCACTGTATTGCTATTAATGATAGACGATTTGTCTTTTTATTGTGATTTCCACCAGGAGGGGGGTAGGGCGTCATGCGTTGTCATGACAACCTCCCCCTTGGTTGTTAAAAGGCAGCATGGTGGTACACGCTCACGTAAGCGGCCTGAAGAGGCGCGTTTGTGCGCGAAACGGCCGTCGCCACTGTGTATGTATGAATTGCTGTCTGCCCCCTGCACGCTCCGACAGTAAAGTGTTACTTGTATCCCCGATGAAATAAAGGATCTTTGGATTTACTACTACTGGGTGAGTGCCGCCTTATTATCTTCTCCTATTCTTGGAATATATTATTAGCACAAACTGCGCTAAATTGCGTGCAATTGTTTGGCCGCTGCTGACAGTGACACAACCTCTGCTACATCTGTTGTGTTACATTTGCGCATCCTAAATATCTGTGAAATTCAGCGCAATTGTTTGGCCGCTGCTGACAGTGACATTACCTGCGCTACATCTCCTGTATAACGTTTGCGCATCCTAAATATCTGTGACATTCAGTGTAATTTTTTCTTAGCTGCTGGTGACAGCGACGTTACCTGCGCTACATCTCCTGTATAACATTTGCGCATCCTAAGTATCTGACATTCAGTGTCATTTTTTCTTAGCCGCTGGTGACAGCGACATTACCTACGCTACATCTCCTGTATAATGTTTGCGCATCCTAAATATCTGTGACATTCAGTATAATTTTTTCACCGCTGGTGACAGCGACATCACCTGTGCAACATCTCTTGTATAACGATTGCGCATCCTATATATCTGTGACATTCAGTGTAATTTCTTCTTAGCCGCTGGTGACAGCGACATTACCTGCGCTACATCTCCTGTATAATGTTTGCGCATCCTATATATCTGTGACATTCAGTGTAATTTCTTCTTAGCCGCTGGTGACAGCAACATTACCTGCGCTATATCTCCTGTATAATGTTTGCACATCCTAAATATCTGTGACATTTAGTGTAATTTTTTCTTAGCTGCTGGAGACAGCGACATTACCTGCGCGACATCTCCTGTATAACGTTTGCACATCCTAAATATCAATGACATTCAGTGTCATTTATTTGCGCATTCACTTACAAAACCTGTGCTACTGTACGTGTGACATACTTGCAAGCATATATATCATTTAAAGAGGACCTTTCATCTGAATCAAGTAAGTAAACTGAATATACATACATGGAGAGCGGCGCCCAGGGATCCCCCTGCACTTACTATTATCCCCGGGCGCCGCTCCGTTCTCCTGTTATAGGCTCCGGTAAAGTCATAGTTAGGCTCCACCCATTTGAGCCTGCCGGCGTCTCTTTCTCCTATGTTGTAGCGCTGGCCAATCGCAGCGCTCAGCTCATAGCATGGCTAAGAGCTGAGCGCTGCGATTGGCCAGCGCTACAGCATAGGAGAAGGAGACCGCGGCAGGCTCAAATGGGTGGAGCCTAACTATGACTTTACCGGAGCCTATAACAGGAGAACGGAGCAGCGCCCGGGGATAATAGTAAGTGCAGGGGGATCCCTGGGCGCCGCTCTCCATGTATGTATATTCAGTTTACTTACTTGATTCAGATGAAAGGTCCTCTTTAATATAAGGGACGGGGAAGTGGCTGTGCTGCTGATGGTGCACGCGGGGGCTGTAGCCCTGGGCGTGGTGAAACTGTGCCTGCTGCCAGACCACAAGAAACACACTCATCTACGATACCTAGCTTCATGTCCCAGTTTGCAGGGTGAACACTCTCGAAGTCACAACAGTGCGACCAGGTGGTCAGTTGGATTGCAGCAGATAATGCTTCCAGTCAGTTAAGCACCACCCTGTCTTTCACAAAGTCCAGTCTCAGTAGCCAAGAGTCTGGTCAACAGAATCCTCACCCTGATCCTCCTTCCTTCCACCATTGAGAGTCTTGGCAAACAAGTGATCCCACACTCGGATCTTACGAGGAGCTCTTTTCAGCGCCATTCCTTGATTTGGGCCTCTCTCTAAGCCCGCTTGAAGAGGGACATGAGGAGATCTTGTGCACTGATTTCCAAACCCTTGAGCATCCACAGTCAGAAGAAGATAACGGTGGGGAATGGCAATTAGTGTTTCACAAGGTGGATGATAATGATGAGACACAGTTGCCAAAAAGTCAACGGCAATTAGTGTCTCAAGAGGTTGATGATGAGGATGAGACACAGTTGTCAATAAGTTAGGTTCTTGTTAGGTCAACAAGTCAGGAGGATGACCAGAGTGAGGAAGTGGAAGAGAAGGTGGTGGAGAATGAAATCACTGACCCAACCTGAGAAGGTGGCAAGCCAAGCGAGGATAGCAGTACAGAGGGGTAGAAATCCACAGCACCACAACAGGCTGGAAGGGGCAGTGGGGTGACAAAAGGGAGAAGGCGGGCCACAGCAAACAGGCCCACAACTGTTCCCCGGAGCACCCCCTTGCGGCAATCTCCCTTGCCAAGGGGCAGGTGTTCTGCAATCTGGCACTTTTTTGAGGAAAGTGCGGACTATAAAAGAATTGTCATTTACAACCTGTGCCGTACCAAAATGAGCAGGGGCGTGAACACTAGTGTTGAGCGCGAATATTCGAATAGCGAATATCAATTGCGAATATCGAAACTTCGATAATTCGCGAATATTACGAATATACTGCTATATATTCGTTATATCGAATATTCGTCTTTTTTTTCTTTCTCCAAACAGTACAGTTAAACCCCTTTGGCATACGCCTCCCCACAAGCGTCCCCGTCACCATGGGAACGCCTGGTGGTTAGAATATACCATCGGATCTGAGTTTGATCGTGAAAACTCAAATCCGATGGTATATTCTAACACAAAGGCGTTCCCATGGTGATGGGGACGCTTGAAGTTAGAGTATACCAACAGGCGCATACATACTGGCCCCCTGCTGCCTGGCGGCACCTGACCTCTGACAGGGCACTGTGATCCACACAATTAACCCCTCAGGTGCCCCACCTGAGGGGTTAATTGTGCGTATCACAGCACCCTGTCAGAGGTCGTGTGCCGCCGGGCAGCAGTGCGCCCCCCCCCACTATTAAAATCATTCATAGGCAGTGCGCCCTAATCCCCCCTCACCAGTATTACAATCATTGGTGGCCAGTGCGGATCCCCCCCTCCGTATTAAACATCATTGCTGGCAGTGCACTGACAATCCCTCCCCCGTATTAATCATTGCTGGCATTGCGCCCCCCTCAATCCCCCCTCCCTCCCCAGTATTAATCATAGCTTTGCTATAAGCATACGCCGCACACACCTGGAGGGAGGGGATCCGCACTGGCCACCAATGATTGTAATACTGGTGAGGGGGGGTTAGGGCACACTGCCCATGAATGATTTTAATAGTGGGGGGACGGGGGGGCGCACTGCTGCCCGGCGGCACCCGACCTCTGACAGGGTGCTGTGATACGCACAATTAACCCCTCAGGTGGGGCACCTGAGGGGTTAATTGTGTGGATCACAGTGCCCTGTCAGAGGTCAGGTGCCGCCAGGCAGCAGGGGGCCAGTATGTATGCACCTGTTGGTATACTCTAACTTCAAGCGTCCCCATCACCATGGGAACGCCTATGTGTTAGAATATACCATCGGATTTGAGTTTTCACGATCTAACTCAGATCCGATGGTATATTCTAACCACCAGGCGTTCCCATGGTGACGGGGACGCTTGTGGGGAGGAGTATGCCAAAGGGGTTTAACTGTACTGTTTGGAGAGAAAAAAAAAAGACGAATATTCTAAAAAATGTCAAAACGAATATATTCGCTATAGTGCTATATATTCGTTTTTAAGAATATTTGTCTTTTTTCAACATCTAAAGTCATGATTCCTCCCTGCTTCTTGCTTGTGGGCCAATGACTCATTGACCCACAAGCATTTTAAGCAGGGAGGAATCATTTGTTAAGATGGAAAAAATGGTGAATATTCTAAAAACGAATATATAGCCGATTTTTTTTTTATTGCAGATTTTTCGCAATAAAACGAATATCTCGAATACGAATATTCGTGAATATATTACGAATATTCTACCATATATTTGCGAAATATCGCGAATTCGAATATTGCCCCTGCCGCTCATCACTAGCACTGAACACTAGCAACTAGTGATGAGCGGCAGGGGTCATATTCGAATTCGCGATATTTTGCGAATATTTTGTAGAATATTCGTTGAATATTCGCAAATTCGAATATTCGTTATATTCAATGATTTTTTTACTTGAAAAATCGGCAAGGTAATGATCGTGTAATATGCAAATTTTCATAATGCGAATTTTTATTGCGAATTTTTCAACTTACAACTATTAGACAAAGAAGATTATAGCACTAGTGGCTACTTTACCCATCCACTGTTTGGATCCGTGCTGCTAATATGTGCGTGTATCGCAGCAGCCTCTGGGGGGATACGTTCTATCCGGCTCGGATGGTTGCACTATGTCAGCTTGCCTCGTGGCGTCCCACGTGGTGTGAAGAAGAGCCAGTTTCTTCTTGGATTCCTCCCCTTGAGTATGCTTGGGTGGGGGTATTGGTGCAGGAATACTCGGTCTGCCCGCTTTCAACTGCCAGAATTAGATCATATTTCACTGTGCGGTGTGTCACTGGTATACTGTTTTCTCCTCTTTTCAGCAAACGCGTTTCGGGACTTGCTGTCCCTTCATCAGTGGTCAACAGTATACCATTTGTTTGCATTTTTTTTATAGTAGATGTTTCATTATAAAAGGGGTGTGTGTAGGAATATGCGTAATTCATTTTGTTATTTATCTTGCCGTCAATGTTAATATACAGGTGAGTATATACAATGTAGACAAGATGCAGATTATAAACCCTAGTATTGATAGAAGAATGGGGGTGATAATCAGCAGAGAAGGAGAGATCGACGCGCTGGTAAAACAGCCTGGCGTCGATCTCATGTCCCCCGACCGGACATATTTGCTACGTGGTGTCCACCCCGCCATGGAGTTCAGATTTTATTTTTTATTTTTTTCCCCAGGGCTGCAAATTTGAGTGTGCTTGGATCTTTGTTATGATGTTGTTTATAGTGAAATGAAACTGAGTGGTTCTCAAATCCCTTTCTGATGTTATTTACATGTTCTGCTATACGTGTTTTTTTTTTTATTATTCTTTTCATGCGTCTGATGTACTGCTTGCGACAAGGGCACTCTAAACTGTATATTACATCAGTTGAGTTGTATGACAAACTATCACTAATTCTACTGTACATATATATATATATATATATAGATCCAGAAAAACGGGCGGCACTCCAAGAGATAAAAGAAAGTGAACCTTTATTCACCCAGGTGGTGCAACGTTTCGGCTCTACACTTGAGCCTTTTTCAAGCCTGAAAAAGGCTCAAGTGTAGAGCCGAAACGTTGCACCACCTGGGTGAATAAAGGTTCACTTTATTTTATATCTTGGAGTGCCGCCCGTTTTTCTGGATCTACACATTGGGGTAAGAAGCCTATTCCCCTTGGGACGTGCACCCTAATTTCAACTGATTTTGTACCAGTGCCGCCTTTTTTCCTTGGTATATATATATATATATATATATAATATATATATATATATATATATATATATATATATATATAATTACAGATGGGTAGTGGGAGATAGTCAGTGTAGGTTATATCCTGATATTGGGTAGCTGATAGGTTCCAGTGCAGGGTGTTAGGTAGTGTGATAGGTTCTGCTGTCCATACATACATGCTACAGACATAGTGCTGTGATGTCACAACAATACTTAGTGTGCCAATCAGTAATATGTAGTCAGACCTGCTAAAATGTGAAGTATTGTGCAAAAATATGTGCATCATTAATTGCTGATTTGCGCAATCGCGAATATATTGGAGCACTCTATCTGCATATAAAGCTATTGTAATGTTCTGCCATGCCAACAATTTTCTCTAGTCTCAGGAAACTTCTATCAGCTTGAAAAATGTAGCTAAAGTGACCTACGCCTATAATGTGCTCGCAATACGCACATATTACATTGCCGATTTTTGCAATCAAGAAAATGTCTAATTCTCAAATTTCTGACAAATATTCGCCCAAATATTTACGAAATATTGCCCCTGCCGCTAATCACTACTTTTGACACTTAACAACTGGGCAGTCTGTTTAGCTGATTTAATTCATTTGCATCCACAAAGCTCTCCATAGTGCTGCACCCCCTTTATCTGCTTACTCACATTTGCCTACCATCCCACCCATGCTCTGTGTTCTGTCAATGTTTTATGACTAACATCTTGAATAACCCTAACCTCTCACTCATGTCTCCAAAACTTCATCAATTGAATGTGCTACCAGAGGCAATCCCAATAACCATAGTTTTAGGCACTCCCACAAACCATTTTTTCATTTACCCCTATTTTCCCCTTTCCATATTATTCCTCAGAACCTGATCCTCTCATCTAACTGTATCCACCGCACTCCATGCACTTAGAAGCACTACAGATACTGGCTCATGAAGCTTTATATGTACTCCCCTATTTAGCTAAGATGTCTGGACTATTATATAAATCAGACACTTTTACTTCTTCTGTTAACTCTATTTTCTCATAGATTGTAAGATTGATTCATTTGTTACTATGTAATGTATGGTCTTGTTTATACCCTCTGATTTGTAAAGTTCTGTAGAATACTTTGGCACTATATCAATAAAATAATTATTATTTCCACACAATGTACATAAGGCAACAAGGAAATGAGGAAACCTTTTTTTTTTAATCCCATTCCAATAATTGGTTTGGAATTTGCTAAAAAATATATTCTGTAATTATCAGTAAGTAAAACCACAGAAGCAAACGTGTACAAATACAAACGTCTTCATATTTATTCAGAGCAGTCATACTAATGATGAATGTTCCTTCCTAGTCTTTCACAGCAGTTATTTATATATGGAGATATATTCCTATTCCCATTTCTCATACAAAGTAGCAGCTCTGGTAACATTTATATGGACTGGTTTGTATTTATAGATCCTTTTACTACTTGAATGTTACTCTCTAAAGGATTTCTTCTCCTACAGAAAAAGTAAAGAGCACTGCTTGATTCATCACTTACTGCTGAGTCTACAATATATAATGTTACATTAGGATGTCTACTCTAGCAATAAATCTTCTTTGCAGAAGAGAAATGAAGGGTTATTCATATCTTATTGGTTAACTTTAATAATATGAAAACCTCCATGTGTGTGGATGGTTGCACCTTGCAAGGTCACATTCATCTGTGGTGTTCACGTTTTGTAAACAATGACATCAAATCAATGTTAGATGATATCAGATAAATAGAGTACAGTATATGATTAAGACAAGTAGGGGAAAGATATAGCTTGGTTACATTTTACATTCTGCCACTATTTAGCACCAATAGATAACTCGATCAACCACTTCTTTAAAACAGTTCAGACGAACATACACATTTAATAGCTGTCGGACTTCTTCCAGACAGACTCTCCCATGCAAGTACATGTTTGGTTTGGCCAATCATGCATGTATGCTCAATGGGGACAGCGGAGAAAAACGCTGACAGACAACTCTGGTGGATGCTTATCTGCTGCGAGAACAAAAAGATCGGGAAAAACATTAGTTTTGCCCAGTCCTTCTCTCCTCTACTTCATCTGTCAGGGGACAGTTGGAAGCTACCCATACATTAGACTGTTGGCCAAACCCGCCATTCTTGGCGGGTTTGACTAACAAAACACTAATTTGTATAGGAGCCGTTAAATAATGGCATTACATTTTCTATTCAGAAAGATGCAGCTGTTTTGACATGCCTCTTTATGGACCACTGGGACACAAACATGCATGTCTGTTTTGCAAAGGAACTCCACCTAATTTGAACTGAGTTCACCAAGGTTGCACCATTTTAGCCTCAAACAGCAATGGAGTACCTCCAATAAAAGCCAAACCACACAGCTGCTATGGGACCCATGGGGGGGAAAAGGGGCCCACAGTGGAGGATGGGCCCCACCCCCTAAATATATACCTTATGTCCAGCTCCAGTATAGTATTACTACCATCAGTGGAGAAAGCTAAATGACCTGTGATGTCATCAGTTATTGTAAATTTGGTAAAGAAACTGCACAAAGAATGGTGTAGTTCCTAGGTTAGAGAGGAGCAGCTGCTAGGATCTGTGATTACATCATGTTCAGCATCACAGGTCCTGAACATCTAGTAAGGAAACTGCACAGATCATGGTGTAGTTGCTTGGTTAGATAGAAGCATCTGACAGGATCAGTGATATCATCATCATCACTGGTCCTGTATATCTAGTAAAAGAACTGCACAGAGCATCATCACAAGTCCTTCAACCTCCAACAGAATAGAAGATGAACTCTCCACTGAGACTAGAATGGAGTGATAAGAAGTCCTAATCACTTCACTTCTTTTGCCCCCCCCCCCCCATTGCCTATTTTTACTCATAAATTGTATGTAGTATTCCTAGCAGTGTACTTATATGTGAGGTACAAGATATAATAGATACAGTGTGTACAGATATATAGTACATACAGCAGTGTACTTATACGTGAGGTACAAGGTATCGTAGATGCAGTGTGTACAGATATATAGTATACACAGCAGTGTACTGATATGTGAGGTACAAGATATAATAGATGCAGTGTGTACAGATATATAGTACATACAGCAGTGTACTTATACGTGAGGTACAAGGTATCGTAGATGCAGTGTGTACAGATATATAGTATACACAGCAGTGTACTGATATGTGAGTTATAATAGATGCAGTGTGTACAGGTTTATAGTATATACAGCAGTGTATTGATATGTGAGGTACGAGTTGTAATTTATACCTCATACCTCACATATCAGTACAATGCTGGCCAGGAAACAGAAGTGGGAGGGGCTATGAATTGTGTACGAGGGCCTAATTTAGATTCTTGCTTAGGGGCCTAGTAACTTCCATGCCCCTGGCAAACAGTAACCATACTTGATTGTCATTATAGGAACTGAAGGTTATTTTAATTTGTAAGTCAGCTAACATAATAGAGAAAGATGGAGTAAGAGTACATAGAAAGGAGCAATGGATATTTTTAGTTGTATTTGTGTTGAAAGGAAGTAGGCAATAGAGATTGATGGGGGTACCAGGAAGCATCAGAATGGGAGTGGTGGGGATCGGTAAAGCTGAGTTCACACTTCAGTTATTTGGTCTGTTATTTCCATCAATTATTGTCAGGCAAAACCAGGTGCGGGTCAAAAACTCTGAAGAGGTGAATATCTTTCCATTATACTTTATCTCTGAGTAGGTTTCACTACTGGTTTTGGCTCACAATAACTGATGGAAATAACTGACCAAATAACTGAAGTGTGAACTCAGCCTAAGATGTGTATGACTTATTTTACTACACTGCTCAAAAAAATAAAGGGAACACAAAAATAACACATCCTAGATCTGAGTTAGTTAAATATTCTTCTGAAATACTTTGTTCTTTACATAGTTGAATGTGCTGACAACAAAATCACACAAAAATAAAAAAATGGAAATCAAATTTTTCAACCCATGGAGGTCTGGATTTGGAGTCACACTCAAAATTAAAGTGGAAAAACACACTACAGGCTGATCCAACTTTGATGTAATGTCCTTAAAACAAGTCAAAATGAGGCTCAGTAGTGTGTGTGGCCTCCACGTTCCTGTATGACCTCCCTACAACGCCTGTGCATGCTCCTGATGAGGTGGCAGACGGTCTCCTGAGGGATCTCCACCCAGACCTGGACTAAAGCATCTGCCAACTCCTGGACAGTCTGTGGTGCAACGTGACGTTGGTGGATAGAGCGAGACATGATGTCCCAGATGTGCTCAATTGGATTCAGGTCTGGGGAACGGGCGGGCCAGTCCATAGCATCAATGCCTTCATCTTGCAGGAACTGCTGACACACTCCAGCCACATGAGGTCTAGCATTGTCTTGCATTAGGAGGAACCCAGGGCCAACCGCACCAGCCTATGGTCTCACAAGGGGTCCGAGGATCTCATCTCGGTACCTAATGGCAGTCAGGCTACCTCTGGCGAGCACATGGAGGGCTGTGCGGCCCTCCAAAGAAATGCCACCCCACACCATTACTGACCCAATGCCAAACCGGTCATGTTGGAGGATGTTGCAGGCAGCAGAACAATCTCCACGGCGTCTCCAGACTCTGTCACGTCTGTCAAATGTGCTCAGTGTGAACCTGCTTTCATCTCTGAAGAGCACAGGGCGCCAGTGGCGAATTTGCCAATCTTGATGTTCTCTGGCAAATGCCAAACGTCTTGCACGGTGTTGGGCTGTAAGCACAACACTCACCTGTGGACGTCGGGCCCTCATATCACCCTCATGGAGTCTGTTTCTGACCGTTTGAGCAGACACATGCACATTTGTGGCCTGCTGGAGGTCATTTTGCAGGGCTCTGGCAGTGCTCCTCCTGTTCCTCCTTGCACAAAGGCGGAGGTAGCGGTCCTGCTGCTGGGTTGTTGCCCTCCTCCACGTCTCCTGATGTACTGGCCTGTCTCCTGGTAGCGCCTCCATGCTCTGGACACTACGCTGACAGACACAGCAAACCTTCTTGCCAAAGCTCGCATTGATGTGCCATTCTGGATAAGCTGCACTACCTGAGCCACTTGTGTGGGTTGTAGACTCCGTCTCATGCTACCACTAGAGTGAAAGCACCGCCAGCATTCAAAAGTGACCAAAACATCAGCCAGGAAGCATAGGAACTGAGAAGTGGTCTGTGTCACCACCTGCAGAACCACTCCTTTATTGGGGGTGTCTTGCTAATTGCCTATAATTTCCACCTGTTGTCTATCCCATTTGCACAACAGCATGTGAAATTTATTGTCACTCAGTGTTGCTTCCTAAGTGGACAGTTTGATTTCACAGAAGTGTGATTGACTTGGAGTTACATTGTGTTGTTTAAGTGTTCCCTTTATTTTTTTGAGCAGTGTATTTTGAAGCATTCTCAGCATTAAAAAATAAATAAATGGCTAGACAACCCATTTAATGCATTTCCACACTTCTGAGGTACATTAAACTTTCTTGATATACTGTAATACTTCTTGTTGATGTCCTTCTATAAGACACACTTCTCTGTCCAAATTAAGACATCAAAGAGAGAAGAAAAAGGAGACAGGAGGCTGCGCTTCGTGTGTGGCTGTATGACCGTTTTACGGCACTATATACAAGAAGCGCTTGTGAAGCCAC
Source organism: Bufo bufo (assembly GCF_905171765.1). NCBI lineage: Eukaryota > Metazoa > Chordata > Amphibia > Anura > Bufonidae > Bufo > Bufo bufo. The sequence continues at coordinate 409,335,280 of NC_053389.1, read as the reverse complement.
AACAACTGTATGATGCTTTTGCTGGTATTCTCCCGTCCAGCGTGCGGGGTCCTTTACTGCTGCCAAGCTTCCTTTTCTCTGCCCCAGATGCGGCAAGAGAGATAAAGTATTGGAGATAGAAAATAGTGATTTTTTTTTTCGGAACCTTTTTTAGCGGCGCTGAAAACAGGAGGCAATGTTCCGCGTAATTTTGCATAAAAGAAGTAGATTTTTATTCTTTAGTCAACGCGTTTCAAGGGGGCACAGCCCTCTTCATCATATGCCATTATTGTCCTGATGAAGAGGACTGTGCGCCCTTGAAACGCGTTGACTAAAGAATAAAAATCTCCCTTTTATACAAAATTGCGCGGAACATTGCCTCCTGTTTTCAGCGCCGCTAAAAAAAGGTTCAGAAAAATCACTATTTTCTATCTCCAAATTAAGACATCAGCTAGCTCATTTTGCTTAATTCATCAGAAGCAGCTTTGTATTTATTACCGGCCCTTTTCTAAAAATTCTGTAAAAAACTTCCTCTATTTGTGAACATTTTCATTTATTTTATTATATTTCAGAATCTGCTTATACCTTTAAAGCAAATGTGACATGAATGCTTGTACAGCACTGTCTTTTCTCATAAGGAAAGCAACATTTGTTTGCCATTATAACCAGCTGGATGTAACAAATTTACTACTGGCTTCTCCAGGGGAAAAAAGCATCCCAGTTTTCATCTATAAAACTACAGCTAAATAAGCCACATTCCATGTTGCTACCATTAAAAGTCTTCAGGGCAGATATCCAATCATCCACTGGCAAAAAGCTCTGGTTCTAGCTAGTAATATCACCGAGTAAGGCCTCATGCACACGACCGTTTTTTTTTTGCGGTCCGCAAAAACGGGTTCCGTAGTTCCGTGATCCATGTCCGTTTTTCCTTCCGTGGGTATCCCTTGATTTTTGGAGGATACACGGACATGAAGGAAAAAGTCGTTTTGGTGTCCGCCTGGCCGTGTGGAGGCAAACGGATCCGTCCTGACTTACAATGCAAGTCAATGGGGACGGATCTGTTTGACGTTGACACAATATGGTGCAATTGCAAACGGATCCGTCCCCCATTGACTTTCAATGTAAAGTCAGGAGTCCCTTTTATACCATTGGATCAGAGTTTTCTCCAATCCGATGGTATATTTTAACTTGAAGCGTCCCCATCACCATGGGAACGCCTCTATGTTAGAATATACCATCGGATTTGAGTTACATCGTGAAAACTCATATCCGACAGTATATTCTAACACAGAGGCGTTCCCATGGTGATGGGGACGCTTCAAGTTAGAATATACTATGAACTGTGTACATGAATGCCCCCTGCTGCCTGGCAGCACCCGATCTCTTACAGGGGGCTGTGATCAGCACAATTAACCCCTCAGGTGCCGCATCTGAATGGGTTAATTGTGCGTATCATAGCCCCCTGTAAGAGATCAGGCAGCAGGGGGCAGACCCCCCTCCCTCCCCAGTTTGAATATCATTGGTGGCCATTGTGCGCCCCCCCCCTCCCTCTATTGTATTATCATTGGTGGCCAGTGTGCGCCCCCCCGGCCCCCCTCTATTATATTAATATCATTGGTGGCCAGTGTGCGGCCTCCCTTCTCCCCCCCCCCTCATCATTGGTGGCAGCGGAGAGTTCCGATCGAAGTCCCAGTTTAATCGCTGGGGCTCCGATCGGTAACCATGGCAACCAGGACATGGTTGCCATGGTTACTTAGCATTATTAGAAGCATCATACTTACCTGCTGCGCTGTCTGTGACCGGCCGGGAGCTCCTCCTACTGGTAAGTGACAGGTCTGTGAGGCGCATTGCTTAATGATCTGTCACTTACCAGTAGGAGGAGCTCCCGGCCGGTCACAGACAGCGCAGCAGGTAAGTATGAAGCTTCTAATATTGCTAAGTAACCATGGCAACCAGGACTGCAGAACTCTCCACTGCCACCAATGATCGGGGGGGGGGGGAGAGGGGAGGCCGCACACTGGCCACCAATTACTACAGTAGTTAAGGCTAGATACTGAAAGGGTATGGCCACAAATAGAGGAATATGTAGCATGCAGAGTGTTTTCATACTTAAAAATGATTTATTTTTCTTGGCATCACCCATTCTGACTCCCATAACTTTTTTATATTTAATTATTTCTGTTCACGGGGCCACATGAGTTCAATTCTTTTTTTTATTTTTTTTGGTGATCTGCATTTTTTCTAATACTATTTTTAGGTTGCTTACTGACTTTCTGATCACTTTTTATTCCTTTTTTGTTAAGGTGAAGCGACCAAAAATTGTGAATCAACTTTTTTTTTCTGTTTCTTCATTCACCATACGCAACAAATACTTTCATATTTTAACAGTTCAAGCAATTTGTTTGGCAGCAACCGCCTGAGGAGTTGGTATAGAGCAGTGATGCCCAACCTACGGCCCGCGGGCCAAATGCGGCCCGCGAAGCCGTGTCATGCGGCCCGCGCAGTGACCGGACTTTATCAGCGCACGGCGCGCTGCGGACGGCACAGGCAGCAAAGCGATGCTGCCTGTGCCTGCAATCTCCCCGCCCAGCGCCGCCTCCTAGCTAATTTATTCACTGCACTTGTCTCTGTGAAATTGAAGAGAAGCGCCGTAATCTCGCACAGGCACACTGGCAGAGGCTCGAAGTGTGCATGCACCATCTTCCTGGCCTCTGCCAGTGCGCCTGTGCGAGAATACGGCGCTTCTCTTCAATTTCACAGAGGCAAGTGCAGTGAATAAATTAGCTAGGAAGCGGCTCTGGGTGGGGGAATATCTGTGGAGGACACTGAAGGGGGGGAATATCTGTGGAGGACACTGAAGGGGGGGATATCTGTGGAGGACACTGAAGGGGGGATATCTGTGGAGGACACTGAAGGGGGGGATATCTGTGGAGGACACTGAAGGGGGGGATATCTGTGGAGGACACTGAAGGGGGGGTATCTGTGGAGGACACTGAAGAGGGGGATATCTGTGGAGGACACTGAAGGGGGGGATATCTGTGGAGGACATTGAAGAGGGAGATATCTGTGGAGGACACTGAAGGGTGGATATCTGTGGAGGACACTGAATGGGGGGATATCTGTGGAGGACACTGAAGGGGGGATATCTGGGTGGGAGCTCTGGAAGGGGTGGGAGGTTCGATAGGTATGTGGGGGTGGGAGATCCGGGAGGGGGGCCCATAATTTGTTTTGCTATGGGGCCCAGTCATTTCCAGTCATTTCTAGCTACGCCCCTGATTGTTAAGATTGGGCGGGCACTAGAGCGATAGAGCGCCCTGCTGTAGGAGAAGCTGGCGGGAGATAAAAGGAGGAGGGGCCAGCTCCTGGTGGTGTCGAGCACACGGCACAAGCATGACGGTGGAGGATCTGACTGAAGCCTGAAGACCAGACATCAAGGTAGACCTGCAGAAGAAGGTGACAGCGCAGTATGTGATATATACATGTGTGTAATGTATGTAGTGCACTGTGTGATCATCACATACTGCACTACATACATTACACACATGTATACATCACATGCCCCCTCACAGTAATAATGCCAAGATATGTGCCCTCTTCACAGATGTAATGCTAACACATGCCCCCTCACAGTAGTTATGCCCAGATATGTGCCACCACACAGTAGTTATGCCCAGATATGTGCCCCCTCACAGTAGTTATGCTCAGATATGTGCCCCCTCACAGTAGTTATGCCAGATATGTGCCCTTTTCACAGTAGTAATGCTCACTCGTGCCCCCTCACAATAGTAATGCTCACTCGTACCCCCTCAAAGTAGTTATGTCCTGATATGTACCCTCCTCACAGTAGTTATACCCTGATATGTGCCCTTCTCACAGTAGTTATGCCCAGATATGTGCCCTCTCACATTAGTTATGCCAGATATGTGCCCTCTTCACAGTAGTAATGCTCACACGTGCCCCCTCATAGCGTTTGCATTTCTTTCTGGCAAAGCTACCTGGTTCCGGCCCGCGAAATTTATGCCAAGTCTAGTGCGGCCCTCAGATGAAAAATGGTTGGGCACCACTGGTATAGAGGATAGAGTGTTAGTGGTCCTAATGAAGTGTTATGTCACAGTGTAAACCTTCAGGCCATTTCTCCCTGGGAATCATTACAGTAGAATTATAGAAGTCAAGAAGGAGACAGAGTTAAAGGTAACAACGTCTTTTTTACTAAGTGTAACTTCAAATACATTCAATAAATTCCAAGTGCAATTCTTTCTGGTATCAGAAAGGAATCTGGATGCAGGTTGGATAGCTGCAGTTAAGCACTGAGGTTGGCCTTGTAATGTTCTGGGTGATGGGTGTCTTAGCCGTAGTCTCTCACCTTACAGCAGTGTCTTTTGATGCTAGTCAAAGCTGTTCACTCTGCTGTCGAGCTTCTCAAGACTTCACTAGAGGGTGAAGAATACATGATCACTATGGAGAATGTTTGCAGATTGCTTCTACTCTCTGCCTTTTGACAGGAACTCCCCCTCTTGACAGGGAGCAGGACCAGCCCACTACTACCAAGAGAAGAGAAACAGGGTGGTTAGCATTGTTCCTTTCCAACCTTTGCTGGGAACTATAGCCAAAAGTAAAACAATAAAATACATTATACAGTGGATATAAAAAGTCTACACACCTCTGTTAAAATGTCAGATTTCTGTGATGTAAAAAAAATTAGACAAAGATAAGTCATTTCAGAACTTTTCCCACCTTTAATGTGACCTATAAACTGTACAAATCAATTGAAAACCAAACTGAAATCTTTTAGGTAGAGGGAAGAAAAAATATAAAAATAAATAATATGGTTGCATAAGTGTGTATAAACTAATACTTTGTTGAAGCACCTTTTGATTTTATTACAGCACTCTTTTGGGGTATGAGTCTATCAGCATGGCACATTTTGACTTGGCAAGATTTGCCCACTCTTCTTTGCAAAAACACTTCAAATCTGTTAGATTGTGAGGGCATCTCCTGTGCACAGCCCTCTTCAGATCACTCCACAGATTTTCAATCGGATTCAGGTCTGGGCTCTGGCTGGGCTATTCCAAAACTTTAATCTTCTTCTGGTGAAGTCATTCCTTTGTTGATTTGGATGTATCCTTTGGGTCGTTGTCATGCTGAAAGATGAAGTTCCTCTCCATGTTCATCTTTTTAGCAGAAGCCTGAAGGTTTTACGCCAATATTGAGTGGTATTTGGAACTGTTCATAATTCCCTCTAGCTTAACTAAGGCCCCAGTTCCAGCTGAAGAAAAACAGCCCCAAAGCATGATGCTGCCACCACCATGCTTCACTGTGGGTATAGTGTTCTTTTGGTGATGTGCAGTGTTGTTTTCGCGCCAAACATATCTTTTGGAATTATGGCCAAAAAATTTCAACTTTGGTTTCATCAGACCATAACACCTTTGGGAGAATTCAGATGTGTTTTTGCAAAATGTAGCCTGGCTTGGATGTTTTTCTTCGTAAGAAAAGGCTTTTTGTCTTGCCACTCTACCCCATAACCCAGACATATGAAGAAAAACGGGAGATTGTTGTCACATGTACCACACAGCCAGTACTTGCCAGATATTCCTGCAGCTCCTTTAATGTTGCTGTAGGCCTCTTGGTAGCCTCCCAGACCAGTTTTCTTCTCGTCTTTTCATCGATTTTGGAGGGACGACCAGTTCTTGGTAATGTCACTGTTGTGCCATATTTTCTCCACTTGATGATGACTGTCTTCACTGTGTTCCATGGTATATCTAATGCCTTGGAAATTCTTTTGTACCTTTCTCCTGACTGATACCTTTTAAGGCCTCATGCACACAACCGTTGTGTGCATCCGCAGCCGTTGTTCTATTTTCAGTTTTTTTTCGCGGACCCATTGACTTTCAATAGGTCCGTGGAAAAAACGGAAAATGCACCGTTTTGCAGCCGCATCCGTGATCCGTGTTTCCTGTCCGTCAAAAAAATATGACCTGTCCTATTTTTTTGACGGACAACGGTTCACGGACCCATTCAAGTCAATGGGCCCGTGAAAAAACACGGATGCACACAAGATTGCCATCCGCGTCCGTCATCCTTGTCCGTAGGCTACTTTCACACAGACGGATCCGCTGATCCGTCTGCATAAAAGCTTTTTAGATCTGATTTTTCACTTCGTGAAAACTCAGATCCGACAGTATATTCTAACACAGAGGCGTTCCCATGGTGATGGGGATGCTTCAGGTTAGAATATACTAAAAGAACTGTGTACATGACTGCCCCCTGCTGCCTGGCAGGTGCTGCCAGGCAGCAGGGGGCAGACCCCCCCTCCCTCCCCCCCTGTATTTAACTCATTGGTGGCCAGTGCGGCCCCCCCTCCCTCCCTTGTATTGAACACATTGGTGGCCAGTGCGGCCGGCCCCCCCTCCCTCCCTTTGTATTTAACACATTGGTGGCCAGTGCGGCCGCCCCCCCCCCTAATTAAAATGACCGATCCCCCATCATTGCTGGCAGAGGAGAGTTCCGATCGGAGTCCCAGTTTAATCGCTGGGGCTCCGATCGGTTACCATGGCAGCCAAGACGCTACTGCAGTCCTGGCTGCCATGGTTACTTAGCAAATTTAGAAGCATTATACTTACCTGCGATGTCTGTGACCGGCCGGGCGCGCCTCCTACTGGTAAGTGAAAGGTCTGTGCGGCTCATTGCTTATAGCACAGACCTGTCACTTACCAGTAGGAGGAGTGCCCGGCCGGTCACAGATATCGCAGGTAAGTATAATGCTTCTAAAATTGCTAAGTAACCATGGCAGCCAGGACTGCAGTAGCGTCCTGGTTGCCATGGTTACCGATCGGAGTCTCAGCGATTAAACTGGGACTCCGATCGGAACTCTCCGCTGCCACCAATGATGGGGGGTCGGTCATTTTAATTAGGGGGGAGGGAGGGGGGGGGCCGCACTGGCCACCAATGTGTTAAATACAAGGGAGGGAGGGGGGCCGGCCGCACTGGCCACCAATGTGTTAAATACGAGGGAGTCAACATCAAACGGATCCGTCCCCATTGACTTGCATTGTAAGTCAGGACGGATCCGTTTGGCTTCGCACGGCCAGGCGGACACCAAAACGACTTTTTTTTCATGTCCGTGGATCCTCCAAAAATCAAGGAAGACCCACGGAAGAAAAAATGGTCACGGATCACGGAACAACGGAAATCCGTTTTGCGGACCGCAAAAAAAAACGGTCGTGTGCATGAGGCCTAACAATGAGATCCCTCTGATGCTTTGGAAGCTCTCTGTGAACCAGGGCTTTTGCTGTGGGATGCGACTAAGAAAATTTCAGGAAAGACCAACTAGAGCAGCTGAACTTTATTTGGGGTTAATGAGAGGCACTTTAAATGATGGCAAGTGTATGCTGACTCCTATTTAACATGATTTTGAATGTGATTGCTTAATTCTGAACAGCTACATCCCCACTTATGCAACCACATTATTTTAGTGTTTTTGTTTTCTTCCCTCCACCTAAAAGATTTCAGTTTGTTTTTCAATTGAGTGGTACGGTTTATAGGTCACATTAAAGGTGGAAAATCATTTCATAACTTTTATCTTTGTCTCATTTTTTTGCATCACAGAAACCTGACATTTTAACAGGGGTGTGTAGACTTTTTATATCCACTGTACATAACAATGAAATTTTTAGTACCCCCAGGTCTGGGATATTACATTTGTTCCTATCAAGCCCTGCCACTGGCAAGCCTTAAGAAGGCCCCTATCAAGCCCTGCCACTGGCAAGACTTCAGAAGACTCCAGGCTGCCATAGCAATCAGATGGCTCCTGAAATCTTGTCATGGGGTAGCTATTCAGTCACTGAGATCGCAGCGCTCCAGAACTGCAATCACAGGATTTGAGGGGTAACAAGTACATGACTGGAGTTGTCTCTGATCATAGACTCTACCACTACGTGTCTGCTGTGAAAAACAGGCATCCCCACTGTTCAACAGTTGAAGAGGCTTTCCTAGGCCTGTGACATCGTGAACATCAGTCCCATGGACATGTGCAGCTCAGTCCCATTCAAGTGAATCGGACTAGGCTGCAATACCAATCATAGCTACTATACAATGTAGGGACCTGTGCTTGGTATTAGCATGATGAAGCTGCGGAATTTGTCCAAGCGCTGTGGACCCTTCAGTCTGCCACTCTTTGCAAGCCTAAGGGTTAAATATGTACATGTGGAATTCACACAGATTTATATTTTTTTTTTTTGGCAGTGGATTCACTGCAAAATCCATGACAGGAAAATTAACTGCAGGAAATGTATCCATTTGACAGAATTTCTGCCTTTTTCTTCATACTGATTGCCAAAAAACAATAAAGAGTGAACAAAAAGTCGTATATAAGGCAGATCTATAAGTCCTTCCTATAGAGCCCCCAGTAATAATAAGATGCCTAATGTCCCCTGGATTTGCAGTTCCCCCTATAGTTATATTCCTCCCTCCACCATACAGTCCCATGTAAATAACATCACACCATCTCTCCAGCCCCTCCAACATACAGTCCCATGTAAATAACACACCATCTCTCCTGCCCCCTCCAAAATACAGTCCTATGTAAATAACATCACCCCCTCCCTTCAGTCACTCCATCATACAGTCCCATGTAAATAACACTATTTCACTCCCTCCACCATAAAGTCCCATGTAAATAACATCACACCATCTCTCCAGCCCCTCCAACATACAGTCCCATGTAAATAACATCACACCATCTCTCCAGCCCCTACAACATACAGTCCCATGTAAATAACATCACTCCCTCCCACAGCAGCCTCCAACATACAGTCCCATATAAACAACACTCCCTTCCACAGTCGCCTTCAACATACAGTCCCATGTAAATAACACCACCCTGCCCCAGCCCCCTCCAACATTCAGTCCCATGTAAATAACATCCCTCCCTTCAGCCCTAACATACAATCCCAGTTAAATAACCACAACTCCCAGCATTGCTCTGCCTCTCCCTTCACTTACCTCTCCTCATGTAGCAGACATCACCACAGCTTCTTCCCCCAGGACTTATCCTCTTCACTGCCATCCTCTCCTGCATTGATCACATGATGGTGCCATCATTGCAGGTCCTTCTCAACCACTGCCTGTTTTACTGGTCACATGACCTGTGATGTCACCATAGGTCCTTCAGCTCTTCCATTGCATTAGATTCAATTGTATTGCCGCCCTGAGGACAGTTGCATCTAGCTGGCAGGCAGGACATTTATGGCCTGGGACAAAACCTCAGGGGCCCAGGCCCTGAAAGTTTTAACCTAGCAATGTGCCTGTTCTGTGCAGTGTTCCTATATACAGAACAGAGAAGATACTGAGAATTACACCCAGCATACAGGACTTTGGGGGGCTTAAAGTGTAACTGACATTTCACTACCAAAATTAAATTACTAACATATGTGATGCTGAAGGGAAGATATTCATGAAGCTTTATTTTTCAGGTAATTTTACCTTTCTGATGTCTGTATTCACCCCTTAGCAACCCTATTTCTCTGTGCCTTTATTTCATCTTCCTAAGATGGCCTCTGCTGCACTTCCTGTGGTGATTTTTGCCATGTCCTTGAGGCCATCCAGTATTTCCCTCACTTCCCATAACTCCTTGTTCTCCTCACATGAACTAGCGGGACCAATCAGAATGCAGATAACTTCCTCTACTACCCCAGAGCAGTGTGTATCCTCTCACATACAGCTAACCAGAGACAGACAAGACCAATTAGAATGCAGATAACTTTCCCCACTACCCCATAGCAGTGTGTATCCTCTCACATACACCTAACCAGAGACAAGCCCTGCAATTACATGAAATCAGCAAGCAGTTGTTTTAGCCTCTTAATAGTCACATTAAAACGTTTTTTAGGAACCATTTTAGGGTGTATATATAGTGTATTAAATAACTTTTATTTTATTTTTAGGGGGAAAGATAAAAAACAGCAATTTTTACATTATTTTGTGAATTTTTTTTATGGCGTTCACTGTGTGGTAACAATAACGTAATTTTATTATGTGGGTCACTACCCTGATGTCACATTTCTACATTTCTATATTTTCTTTTACTATTTTTCTCTCCGCCTGTCAGATCTGCAGCTGCTACCTGCTTTAGCTGCTCATATCTCTGGTTTGATACCAGCTACAGATATAATCTTTATATTGTTTAAAAGCTGACATTCCAAGCTTTTAGACAATACCAATATGTTCAGTACAGGTGAATTTATCATTGATAGAAATCAGGATACTGTAAATAAAGCTGGAAGTGAAAGTAAAAGCAGGTTTTACCCGGGATTATTCCCGACTCAATTTCTAACAGTGATTTCTCATTTAGCTCTGAAATGTCAGCTTTCAAACAAGACCAGTTGCATGTGAAAGTGACACACATTTCTGGGTGTTATTTTGAGGTAAATCTGAAAAACATTAAATTATAAAGCACAAAAGGATTTATACAGCATGGTGTACTATACCATTAGGGTATAAAAAATGAAACAGCAGTTACACTTTAAGGACCTTTGAAATTATCTATCCCAAAGGTCCTTTACCCGCTCCTACTTACATCTAAGCCGATATTTTATTCACAATAGATCATATAACACATACAGATGCAGCCGGGCTATATTGACTCTGATAACACATGTCACAGTGTTATCTCGTGACAAAAGCCATTGAAATCAATTAAAAAAGTCAATTAACATTTGCTTGCCATTGTTTACTTATCGCGTTAACTATCAAGTTTAGCTCAGCTACATGTGTATGAGATGTTGAAAGTGAGATTTTATTCATAAAAAAAATTAGCTCATTAAGAACTTGATGACAGCAGCAAATTTAAAAAAATGGGACAGAGGCAATAAAAAGTAAGTGGTACTAATAAAGAACTGGAGGAGCAATTTGCAAGTTAAATGACTGGATATAAAAAGAGCATGCTACAGAGGCAGAGTCTCTCAGAGATGGGAAGAGACTTCCTAATCTGCAAAAAACTTTACCTAAAATAGTGGAACAATTTCAGAAAAATGTTCCTCAAAGTAAAATTGCGAAGACTTTGAATATCCCACCATTTACAATGCATAATATCTGAGGAAATCCATGTGAGCAAGGAACAATGCCGACGATCATTATTAGAAGCTCATGATCTACAGGCCCTCAGATGACACTGCATTAAAAACAGGAATGATTCTGTACTGGAAAATTTACTTTATGGGTTCAGGAACACTTCCTGAAATCATTGTCTGTGAACACTTAACTGTGCAATCCACAAATGCAAGTTAAGTTGTATCAAAAAAAAGAAAAAGCCATATGACAAGACGATCCAGAAACACTGCTGCCTTCTCTCGTCCAAAGCTCATTTAAAATTGACTGAGGCTAAATTGAAATCTGTTCTGTTGTCAGATAAATCTATATTGGGAGGTCTTTTTGTATACCATGAAAAGCATGTACTGAGGAGTCAAGATGAGAGGGACCATCCAGCTTGTTATCAACGCATAGTTTGAAATCTTGTATCTCTGATGGCATGGGGTTGCATTTGTGCATATGATGCAAACAGCTTACGTATCTGGAAAAGCATTATCCATGCTGAACAGTATAAAGTATTAGAACAACCTATGCTCCCATCCAGACATCTCTTTCAGGGAAGATCTTGCATATTTCAGCAAGACAACGGCTAAACCAAATACTGTATCCATTACAACCGTGTGGGCTCGCAGAAGAACAGTCCAGATGCTAAACTAGTCTGCCTGCAGTCCAGACCTTTCACCAACAAAAAACATTTGTGCATCATGAAACAAAATATCTAGGAAGACCCATGACTGTTGAGCAGGTAGAATCCGACATCAGACAAGAATATGGCAACATTAATCTCCCAAAACTTAAACAATTGGTCTTCTCACTTCCTAGATGTTTATAGACTGTTATAAGAGGGGATGCTACACACAAGTAGATATGGACCTGTGCCAACTTTTTGAGATACATTGTTGCCATTAAGTTCTAAATTAGTTAATTTTTTTAAATGGTACAGTGTATCACTTTTAACAGCTGATATGTGTTCTTTGATCTATTGTGACTAAAATATGGGTCTATGACCAACCAGCTCTAACGGACAGTAGATGTGGATCCACTGGACCAACTAACGCGTTTTGCTTTGAGCAAGAACTATGGGCATCATCATGCTGTTCCCCTGGTTTTCAACTTTTAACCCTTGTACAGAGAACTGACATTTACTGCAGGGGAGCCACCAGGCCGCTACGCTCTTGGTATAGTTCCACTGTCGGAAACACTGGTGTGAAGCATCAAGGGATCAGCCTATATTTGTGGTCAGGAAACAGGCAGCAGTCAGGGTATGGAGTAGTATATTCACCAGCTATACAGCCAAGGGATGATCCAGGTGCACAGATTCAACTCCTCAGATACATTATACTTACCTGCTCCCCAGCACCCATGTCGCTGCATGGTCGCTGCTGCATGTCTTGTGAATCAAAACATTCGGTGATGGGGGAGGCAGCTAATATCAGGCCGCACCCAGAACGGCCTCTCTAGCAGCTAGGGAGGCTCTTCCACATCGCAATGTTTTGATCCACGCAATGGGGAGACGCAGCTGTGCAGGAATCCAGAGCGATGCGGGTGCAGGGGAGCAGGTAAATATAATGTATAAGAGGGGCCTAGGCTTTGGGGGAGATATTTTAGACTTTGGATTACCCCTTTAACATCTATTGTGGGTAAAATATTTGGTTTTCCTAGAGATGCTGTCCTGGAGTATTCTAATGAAAATAACATTCTAATTGCAATGTATAAATAGTTGTATATGTACTGTAAATGCTAAATTGATTTAGTTCATTTTCTGTTTACATAACTTTATAAGGGTTTATTTATTTTACCATGTATTGTATTGAGAAATGGGGAAAAATCCTTGTGGAGAAATAAAAAACAAAACACAATTCTGCCATTTGAGTTCTGTTTTTAGGGTGTTAACACCTTTTAACCACCTCAGCTCCCCTAGCTTAAACACCCTTAATGACCAGACCACTTTTTATAATTCTGCACTACACTACTTTCACGGTTTATTGCTCGGTCATACAACTTACCACCCAAATGAATTTTACCTCCTTTTCTTCTCACAAATACAGCTTTCTTTTGGTGGTATTTCATTGCTGCTGACATTTTTACTTTTTTTGTTATTAATCGAAATTGACCGAAATTTTTGCAAAACAATGAAATTTTTCACTTTCAGTTGTAAAATTTTTAAAATAAAACTACATTTCTATATATTTTTCTCTAAATTTATTGTTCTACATGTCTTTGATAAAAAAAATGCAATAAGTGCATATTTATTGGTTTGCGCAAAAGTTATAGCGTTTACAAACTATGGTACAAAAATGTGAATTTCCGCATTTTGAAGCAGCTCTGACTTTCTGAGCACCTGTCATGTTTCCTGAGGTTCTACAATGCACAGACAGTAAAAACACCCCACAAATGACCCCATTTCGGAAAGTAGACACCCTAAGGTATTCTCTGATGGGCATAGTGAGTTCATAGAAGTTTTTATTTTTTGTCACAAATTAGCGGAAAATTAATGATTTTTTTCTTTTATTTTTTTTTCTTACAAAGTCTCATATTCCACTAACTTGTGACAAAAAAATAAAAACTTCCATGAACGCACTATGCCCATCACGAAATACCTTGGGGTGTCTGCTTTCCAAAATGGGGTCACTTGTGGGGTATTTATACTGCCCTGGCATTTTAGGGGACCTAAAGCGTGAGAAGAAGTCTGGAATCCAAATGCCTAAAAAATGCCCTGTGAATTCCTAAAGGTGCTCTTTAGAATTTGGGCCCCTTTGGGCACTTAGGCTGCAAAAAAGTGTCACACATGTGGTATCGCCGTACTCAGAAGAAGTAGGGCAATGTGTTTTGGGGTGTATTTTTACATATACCCATGCTGGGTGAAAGGAATATCTCTGTAAATTGACAACTTTGTATAAAAATTTTAAAAAGTTGTCATTTACAGAGATATTTCTCACACACAGTATGGGTATATGTAAAAATACACCCCAAAACACATTGCCCTACTTCTCCTGAGTACGGCGATACCACATGTGTGACACCTTTTTGCAGCCTAGGTGCGCAAAGGGGCCCAAATTCCAATGAGAATCTTTACGATTTCACAGAGCATTTTTTACGCATTTGGATTCCAAACTACTTCTCACACTTTAGGTCCCCTAAAGTGCCAGGGCAGTATAAATACCCCACAAGTGACCCCATTTTGGAAAGAAGACACCCCAAGGTATTTCGTGATGGGCATAGTGCGTTCATGGAAGTTTTTATTTTTTTGTCACAAGTTAGTGGAATATGAGACTTTGTAAGAAAAAAAAATAAAAGAAAAAAATCATTAATTTTCCGCTAATTTGTGACAAAAAATAAAAACTTCTATGAACTCACTATGCCCATCAGAGAATACCTTAGGGTGTCTAGGCCCTTAGGGTGTTTTAGGCCCTAAAGCGTGAGAAGTCTGGAATCTAAATGTCAAATTTTTTTTACGCATTTGGATTCCGTGAGGGGTATGGTGAGTTCATGTGAGATTATATTTTTTGTCACGAGTTAGTGGAATATGAGACTTTGTAAGAAAAAACAAAACAAACAAAAAAAAAATAATCAAAAAATAAACAACAAAAAAATCTTCAATGAACTCGCCATGTCCCTCAAAAGTGATCTTTTTATAGCACTGCAGCGATTTTACAGTGTTTTTGCAGTGATCAGAAAAAATCTAAAAAATGTCACTGCGGTGGGGCGGACTGAACGCAAGTGTGCGCACAAGATCAGGCCTGATCGGGCGAACACTGCGTTTTTTGTAGAGCCTATAGAACATGTCCTATTCTTGTCCGCAATTGCGGACAAGAAAAGGCATTTTCTATATAGTTCTGGCAATGTGCGGATCCGCAAAATGCAGAAAGCACATTGCCGGTGTCCGTGTGGATCCGCGGTCTCCGTATTTTGCGGATCCGCGGATCCGTGGATCCGCAAAACACATACGGACATCTAAATGGAGCCTTACAGGGGGGTGATCAATGACAGGGGGGTGATCACCCCATATAGACTCCCTGATCACCCCCCTGTCATTGATCACACCCCTGTAAGGCTCCATTCAAATGTCCATATGTGTTTTGCGGATCCGCGAATCCGCAAAACACATACGGACGTCTGAATGGAGCTTTACAGGGGGGTGATCAATGACAGGGGGGTGATCAGGGAATGTAATATGGGGTGATCAGGGGTTAATAAGGGGTTAATAAGTGACAGGGGTAGTGGTGTTTGGTGCTACTTTACAGAGCTGCCTGTGTCCTCTGGTGGTCGATCCAAGCAAAAGGGACCACCAGAGGACCAAGTAGCAGGTATATTAGAGGCTGTTAACAAAACAGCGTCTAATATACCTTTCAGGGGTTAAAAAAATCGCATCTACAGCCTGCCAGCGAATGATCGCCGCTGGCAGGCTGTAGATCAGCTCGTTTACCTGCCGTTCCTGTGAACGCGCGCTCCTGTGTGCGTGCGTTCACAGGAGATCTCACGTCTCGCGAGATGACGCACCAGCGCGTCAAGGAGGAATGAATGGACCGCCTCCGGAACGCAATCCTGCGTTAGGCGGTCCGGAGGCGGTTAAATGACCCCAATGTAGAAACTACACCCCTCAAGTTATTCAAAATTTTACAAAGTTTTTAACCCTTTAGGTGTTCCATAAGAATTAATGGAAAAGGAGGTTATATTTTTAAATTTCACTTTTTTGGCAGATTCTCCATTTTAATTCATTATTTTCCTGTAACACATCAAGGGTTAACAGACAAATAAAACTCAATATTTTATTACCCTGTTTCTGCAGTTTACAGAAACACCCCATATGTGGTAAGTAAACTGCTGTACGGGAACATGGCAGAGAGCAATCATGTTTTTATGTCTCCATTTTCAAAAAGCCAAATCTTGTTTATTTTTTGGGTGATTTTCTTAGTTAGGCTCTCATTTTTTGCGGGATGAGATGATGGTTTGATTCGTACTATATTGGTGTACATACTACTTTTTGATCAGTTGGTACTACACTTTTTGTGATGTATGGTGACAAAATAATTTATTTTTTGGCACGGTTTTAATAATAATTATTATTTTTTAAGTGCTCAACAGACGGGTTAGCTCATGTGATAATTTTATAGAGCAGGTTGTTACGGATGCGGAGATACCAAATTTTTCATATATACAGTACAGACAAAAGTTTGGACACACCTTCTCATTCAAAGAGTTTTCTTTATTTTCATGACTATGAAAATTGTAGATTCACACTGAAGGCATCAAAACTATGAATTAACACATGTGGAATTATATACATAACAAACAAGTGTGAAACAACTGAAAATATGTCATATTCTAGGTTCTTCAAAGTAGCCACCTTTTGCTTTGATTACTGCTTTGCACACTCTTGGCATTCTCTTGATGAGCTTCAAGAGATAGTCCCCTGAAATGGTTTTCACTTCACAGGTGTGCCCTGTCAGGTTTAATAAGTGGGATTTCTTGCCTTATAAATGGGGTTGGGACCATCAGTTGCGTTGAGGAGAAGTCAGGTGGATACACAGCTGATAGTCCTACTGAATAGACTGTTAGAATTTGTATTATGGCAAGAAAAAAGCAGCTAAGTAAAGAAAAACTAGTGGCCATTATTACTTTAAGAAATGAAGGTCAGTCAGTCAGCCGAAAAATTGGGAAAACTTTGAAAGTAAGGGCTATTTGATCATGAAGGAGAGTGATGGGGTGCTGTGCCAGATGACCTGGCCTCCACAGTCACCGGACCTGAACCCAATCGAGATGGTTTGGGGTGAGCTGGACCGCAGAGTGAAGGCAAAAGGGCCAACAAGTGCTAAGCATCTCTGGGAACTCCTTCAAGACTGTTGGAAGACCATTTCAGGGAACTACCTCTTGAAGCTCATCAAGAGAATGCCAAGAGTGTGCAAAGCACACTTCAAAGCAAAAGGTGGCTACTTTGAAGAACCTAGAATATGACATATTTTCAGTTGTTTCACACTTGTTTGTTATGCATATAGTTCCACATGTGTTAATTCATAGTTTTGATGCCTTCATAGTTATGAAAATAAAGAAAACTCTTTGAATGAGAAGGTGTGTCCAAACTTTTGGTCTGTACTGTATATATATATATATATATACTCACCTAAAGAATTATTAGGAACACCTGTTCTATTTCTAATTAATGCAATTATCTAGTCAACCAATCACATGGCAGTTGCTTCAATGCATTTAGGGGTGTGGTCCTGGTCAAGACAATCTCCTGAACTCCAAACTGAATGTCAGAATGGGAAAGAAAGGTGATTTAAGCAATTTTGAGCGTGACATGGTTGTTGGTGCCAGACGGGCCGGTCTGAGTATTTTACAATCTGCTCAGTTACTGGGATTTTCATGTACAACCATTTCTAGGGTTTACAAAGAATGGTGTGAAAAGGGAAAAACATCCAGTATGCGGCAGTCCTGTGGGCAAAAATGCCTTGTGGATGCTAGAGGTCAGAGGAGAATGGGCCGACTGATTCAAGCTGATAGAAGAGCAACGTTGACTGAAATAACCACTCGTTACAACCGAGGTATGCAGCAAAGCATTTGTGAAGCCACAACACGCACAACCTTGAGGCGGATGGGCTACAACAGCAGAAGACCCCACCGGGTACCACTCATCTCCACTACAAATAGGAAAAAGAGGCTACAATTTGCACGAGCTCACCAAAATTGGACTGTTGAAGACTGGAAAAATGTTGCCTGGTCTGATGAGTCTCGATTTCTGTTGAGACATTCAAATGGTAGAGTCCGAATTTGGCGTAAACAGAATGAGAACATGTATCCATCCTCTGATGGCTACTTCCAGCAGGATAATGCACCATGTCCCGAAGCTCGAATAATTTCAAATTGGTTTCTTGAACATGACAATGAGTTCACTGTACTAAAATGGCGCCCACAGTCACCAGATCTCAACCCAATAGAGCATCTTTGGTATGTGGTGGAACGGGAGCTTCGTGCCCTGGATGTGCATCCCTCAAATCTCCATCAATTGCAAGATGCTATCCTATCAAAATGGGCCAACATTTCTAAAGAATGCTATCAGCACCTTGTTGAATCAATGCCACGTAGAATTAAGGCAGTTCTGAAGGCAAAAGGGGGTCCAACACCGTATTAGTATGGTGTTCCTAATAATTCTTTAGGTGAGTGTATATATATATATACACTCACCTAAAGAATTATTAGGAACACCATACTAATACGGTGTTGGACCCCCTTTTGCCTTCAGAACTGCCTTAATTCTACGTGGCATTGATTCAACAAGGTGCTGATAGCATTCTTTAGAAATGTTGGCCCATATTGATAGGATAGCATCTTGCAGTTGATGGAGATTTCAGGGATGCACATCCAGGGCACGAAGCTCCCGTTCCACCACATCCCAAAGATGCTCTATTGGGTTGAGATCTGGTGACTGTGGGGCCATTTTAGTACAGTGAACTCATTGTCATGTTCAAGAAACCAATTTGAAATGATTCGAGCTTTGTGACATGGTGCATTATCCTGCTGGAAGTAGCCATCAGAGGATGGAAACATGCACTCATTCTGTTTACGCCAAATTCGGACTCTACCATTTGAATGTCTCAACAGAAATCGAGACTCATCAGACCAGACAACATTTTTCCAGTCTTCAACAGTCCAATTTTGGTGAGCTCATGCAAATTGTAGCCTCTTTTTCCTATTTGTAGTGGAGATGAGTGGTACCCGGTGGGGTCTTCTGCTGTTGTAGCCCATCCGCCTCAAGGTTGTGCGTGTTGTGGCTTCACAAATGCTTTGCTGCATACCTCGGTTGTAACGAGTGGTTATTTCAGTCAACGTTGCTCTTCTATCAGCTTGAATCAGTCGGCCCATTCTCCTCTGACCTCTAGCATCCACAAGGCATTTTTGCCCACAGGACTGCCGCATACTGGATGTTTTTCCCTTTTCACACCATTCTTTGTAAACCCTAGAAATGGTTGTACATGAAAATCCCAGTAACTGAGCAGATTGTGAAATACTCAGACCGGCCCGTCTGGCACCAACAACCATGCCACGCTCAAAATTGCTTAAATCACCTTTCTTTCCCATTCTGACATTCAGTTTGGAGTTCAGGAGATTGTCTTGACCAGGACCACACCCCTAAATGCATTGAAGCAACTGCCATGTGATTGGTTGACTAGATAATTGCATTAATGAGAAATAGAACAGGTGTTCCTAATAATTCTTTAGGTGAGTGTATATAAAATTTATATGATATATTTTGGTTTTAAACAATAAAAGCATTTTTGAAACAAAAAAATCATGTTTTTATGTTTCCATTTTCTGAAAGCCATATCTTTTTTACTTTTCGGCCGATTGTCTTATGTAGGGACCCATTTTTTGTGGGATGCGATAAGTTTGGTATTATTTTTGGGTCCTTTTTGATCGCTTGGTATTACACTGTTTGTGATAAAAGGTGACAAAATAGCTTCTTTTTTTTTTTTTTTTTTTTTTTTTTAGCAGTTTTGACCGGACGGGGTGGATCATGGGATATTTGTATAGAGCAGGTTGTTATGTAAGCGGCGATACCTAATATATGTTTTTTTGTTTTTTTTCTATTTTTTGCAGTTTTATATGTCTCTTTTTATGGGGAAGGGTCTTTTTTTTTTTAATATCCAAGCTAGCGTGAAAGTCTAAAAAATACATTTATTATATCGAGTAGATGGGTAAGGGTACAGGTGGACCCATATTAAAAACATATTGCTGTATAGCTATAACAAAAAACTCCCACAAAAAGGAAAAGAAAGGGGGAAGATAAATATTATATATAAACAAATAATATATACATATGTAATAGGGAAGTCAGGGGGATGGAATATGGCGAACTGTCCCTGTGTCACCCTAAATACTCCTTAGCCCAGGATTTCCCCCTGATGGTGGAGGTTCCCTGTCCCCGTTCCTAAAACTGATGCATCCCTATTACAACTCAACAAGGATAAGTTCAAAAAGACTAGAAAGATAATAACACACAAATGTGATGAAGCGATATAGGCTCCTGGATATATAGATAAAGCTATTGAGTCAACAAAATAATGGTATAATAACCCCCCTGGGGTTTTCACTTTTATTTTTTTATTTTTTTGTCCTACTATGGGACTTCAACATTTCAGGATCTGATCCCTGTTTCAATACAGTACATCTGTATTGTGCTGTATTGAACTGTCAGTGCCTTACACTGTAAGACACTGACAGTTGCCTAGGAGATCCAGCCCTAGGGCTGGATCTCTTGGGCTTCTGTAGCTGGCAGTCCTGATGCCTGTGCAAGGCATCAAGCTGCCATAGCAACCATCGGGTCCCTGTCACCGCAGCATGGGGACCCAGTGGGGATGTACAAGCTGCCGCAATCCCCCTGTATGCCATGGTCAGCGTGACCACTGCATACAGGGGGTTAATCTGCCGCCATCATTGTTTTCACAGCTGGCAGATACAGCATAGAACCAAAAAAGAAAAAGGCCTTATTTATAATGCCATGATCTAGGGCAAACAAGAAAACAACCATATAAACCTAAAATGTTGTCAAACGAACAACAAATGAATGCCCAATATATTTAAAAATATATATTTTATTTCATAATAATAAACAATTCAGAATTATTGGAATATTTAAGATAACAAAAAAAGGTTTGAAGAGTCAGCAGAAAACCCCGGATGCCGCAGTCCCCCGGCCAGTGTCTCTGTAACCCGCCAAAAGATGGAGCACATGTCAGGTGTGTATAAAGTATGCAGTATGGTGATTCACAGAAAAAAGGTACAGACCACTAAAAAATGATCATAACTGTGATCATCACCTTAGTGCATAGCCGCAGGATGAGTCAAAAGCACTGGATCCTAATGTTTCACAAATGGAAACATAGACAGAGAGTAATATTCATATGAGATTCTCAAAGTAAATGAGACCCCATACACCAAAACTTCAAATGAAGGCTGTGAGCAAAAACCATCCGTGGGTATCTGATGGAAAATCACAACATACCATGAGACATGATGGACAGCAGGCACAGGACAGGCAAAGGACCCCGACGCGCGTTTCGCCTCAGCTTCGCCAGGAGGTCGACGAAGCTGAGGCGAAACGCGCGTCGGGGTCCTTTGCCTGTCCTGTGTCTGCTGTCTCTGCCCTCCATGTCTCATGGTATGTTGTGATTTTCCATCAGATACCCACGGATGATTTTTGCTCACAGCCTTCATTTAAAGGTTTGGTGTATGGGGTCTCATTTACTTTGAGTATCTCATATGAATATTACTCTCTGTCTATGTTTCCATTTGTGAAACATTAGGATCCAGTGCTTTTGACTCATCCTGCGGCTATGCAGTAAGGTGATGATCACAGTTATTATCATTTTTTAGTGGTCTGTATCTTACACCCTCCTTTTTTCTGTGACTCACCATACTGCATACTTTATACACACCTGACATGTGCTCCATTTTTTTGGCGGGTTACAGAGACACCGGCCGGGGGACTGCGGCATCCGGGGTTTTCTGCTGACTTTTCAAACCTTTTTTTTTGTTATCTTAAATATCCCAATAATTATGAATTGTTTATTATTATGAAATAAAATATATATTTTTAAATATATTGGTCATTCATTTGTTGTTTGTTAGACAACATTTTAGGTTTATACAGATACAGCAGGAGCCTGGCTGTCAGTATCAACCAGGCCCCTGCTGCTGATCGTAGCAGCGTGTGTGGAGCAGCCAGTTAACCCTAGGATGAGAATGCTCGTCCTAAGGAGTTAAGTACCGGCCAGTTAGGATGAGCATTCTCATCCTAGGTCATCAACCTGTTAACTATGCACTAAAGTGACATGAGAGCCTCATTCTGTGGATCAGTACAATTACAGCGACGCCAAACTTCTAGTTTTTATTAAAAATAAAATAAAAGCTTGAACATGCAATCATTTATACCATAGGCTGCAATAGTATAATACTGCAGTCTATGGGGATCCTGCTGAGTTCTTATTAATCTCTGTTGCAGGCAGGTTGCAACAGGTAGTTTGGCAGTAGTCAATAGGGAATATTTCCTAAAAAAAAAAATCTTCAACAAACTCTAGAAATCATTCTTACCAACTCAAACATATCTATGGTCGTATCATTAAAGGCGTTGTCCCACAAAAATTATTCAAACTTTTTCAAAGCGGCACCTGGATCTGAATAGTTTTGTAATAGCTTGTAACTAAAAATTTTGTATAGCCGCTGACGCCAAGTTATTTAGTGAAAGCTATCTGTATAGCGCCTGCTGTTTGCCCTTTTTCTAAATTCTCTGTCCAGCTAATTGAGATTGGCTTACATGGGGGGGGGCGTGGCTTGTCAGGCATGTGAACGGATGTGTTCTCCGTGAGCTCCTGCACTACCTCTGCTAATTATCCAATAAATTCAGCCTGGACATAACAATAACGTGGCCTGATCATTACCTGACGGTCAGGAGATCATTTCCCCGCCTGCTGACACCAGCGACCTGCCGTCATGTCCAAAAGGAGAGATGGAAAAGGAGCCGGTAAGATCACCCAAGATGGCGCCGGGGCCTCCACACCGAAGCGCCGAGACCGCGGAAACGAGCTGCAGCAGGAGGCAGCCGCGTGGCTGAGTCAGTTTGCTCACAATCCGGAGCTCCCCAGAACACGGCGTGACTCCGATAACACTGAGTCATCCCTGGCTGGTGTAGGAAGGGACTCAGACAGGGAAGGGCCTGGGGAGGTGATGGGCCTGAAGCGGCACCCTAATAGATTTGCTGCCATTCAAGAACGGGAAGCGGCCAGAGACCCAGAGGCCCTAGATTCTGACTCTGAGGAACTGACTATCAAAGATGTTCTTCAGGCTATCTCCAAATGGGGCATACAACTAAATGTCCTAACGATGCAGGTGGGAGCCATTAAAGAAGACATTTCTATTGTCAGGCATGATTTAAGGAAGCTTGCAGACCTTACTACCTCTCTGGAGGATCGTGTGGGGGACATAGAGGAAGCAGTACACCCTCTCAAGAGAGACTCTACAGATCACTCACGCAGGCTTGACGCAATTTCTGCCAAACAGGACGATCTCGAAAATCGACTGAGAAGAAATAATGTGAGAATAGTTGGAGTGCCTGAGAAAGTGGAAGGCTCTAATCCGACTGAGTTTTTTGAAAACTGGCTCAAAGAACAGTTTGGAGAAGGCACTCTGACCCCTTTATTCGCCATTGAACGAGCGCATAGGATCCCTACTCGGCCTTTGCAACCAGGAGCGCCGCCGAGTCCGGTACTCATGAAGGTACTCCATTACAGTTATCGAGATATTATTTTGCGCAAGGCAAGAGATCTGCCCGATCTTTCTATTGATGGCCATAGGATATCCTTTTTCCCTGATTACTCCATGGAAGTCCAGAAGAAACAAGCTAAATTCCTGGAGGTAAAGAGCCGTCTGAGGGAACTTGGAGCGTCGTATTCTATGCTATACCCTGCAAAGCTTAGAATTGCAGCTCTTGGATCTACAAGCTTCTTCTAGGACCCGAAAGAGGCATCAAAATGGCTGGATCGACATGAAGGGCAAATCCGTGCGGAAAGGAACCAGGATGACTGAGAGGTCTACATTATAAAATAAAAATTTGTAACCTGAGTGGTGAATGTCGTCTATGTGGCAGTACATGGGCGGATATGGCCGTACATATTTGGTCTGTACCCGCTTTGTGCTTCTCACATGAGTTGATATACCTGGGCACTGCATAAAGTTATTACATGTAGCTATTAATGTCTATATTACTCATGACCGAGGTTAGTGCAGGATATGGTTCGTGCTTATATTTCCACTGTTTAACAGTTTACATTTGTGTTTGGTAGCGAAACGGAAGTGTTCTATTCCGCCCAGATAGACATTGCTGTTTGAGGGAGTCTGCTCTGCTGATAGATATTTCAAACACCCACGGACCTTAATACTAAGGTGTATTGGTGGGATCTGTCAGGAAGAGCGACACCAGGTGGCTCTTGAGTAAGGTTGAGTGGGATATGGGGAGGAGGCTATTTAGGTTAGGGGAGAAAGGGGGGAGTTGGGGAACTATAGTCCCAGGTCCGAAAAAGTGTTCACATGGGTACTTGTGCCTATACACTGTAAGACGAGGTATCCGTTCAAAGTGTGGTTGCATAGACTTAGGTATGGCTAGTCCGGTGAATTTTCTGAGTTGGAATGTTAGAGGAGTTAAGGATGCTGCTAAAAGGAAGGCCATAATGGAGAGTATAAAATAGTATCACCCCTCGGTTTGTTGTCTACAGGAGACACACCTCCTTGCTGAACAATCCCATTTACTTACCCCTAGATGGGCGAGTCACTGTTATCACGCTACTTATTCCTCTTATGCAAGGGGTGTAAGTATCCTGGTCCACAGACTGTTAGATTTTAGCTGTGAGGATTGATGCGAATGGTTGCTATGTCTTTTTATACGGCAAACTCTTCAATGTCTTATGTATTATATGTGGGATATATATACCACCGCCGTATTCTCCGCTCGTAGTTAGAAAGCTGATCGCTTTTCTGGCAGAATACCCAGATACCCCTTCACTAATAATGGGAGATTTCAATAACATAATATGTCCAGTATTGGATAGGATGTCTGCTGCCACGTCACAATCGGAGGGGCTGCTTACACCGCTTGGGAGACTTCCGTCAGAAGCGTCCTTAATGGATTTTTGGAGGCTGCGTAATCCCCAAGTACGCCAATATTCTTGCTGCTCCAGCACATATCAAACATTATTTAGGATAGACCTGGCCCTGGGGAATGAGGCGATGGGTTGTCGTATCTGCGATATCAGGTATCTAACCAGACAGCTCTCGGATCATTCTCCTGTAGTCGTATCTGCTAGTTTTCGGCCATCGGTGTCTGGTCGGGAGTCATTATGGAAATTCAATCCATTCTGGCTCTCGGTCTTACCCACAATCCCGAATATTGGAGATATGTTAAAGGAGTTTTTTGTGTTTAATCTTCCAGGCGCCTCTCCACTAATAACATGGGATGTCATGAAAGCCTTTTTTGCGTGGCGTTCTTATTGCTGAGGTTAATAAAAAATTAAATGAATCCTGTGCAACGGTTAGGACGTTAGAGCGCCGAGCAGAAGAGGCAGAAGTTCAATATGTTACTCAGCCCACTGAATTGCATAGAGTTCAAAGGCAGGAAGCACAGCGTAACTTAAATGATAAATTACTTCTTAGAGCAAAGAACAAACGTTTTTTCAAAAACCATTATATTATGAGGAGGGTGAGAAGACAGGTAGATTGTTGGCGTTGCTCTCTAAAGCACAACAACCCTCGGCATATGTCGCTGCTGTACGCGGCGCTGAAGGGATTGTATGTATGACTCAAGATAAAATTTTAGATGTTATGCACGTATTTTACTCGTCCCTTTGAGTCCAAAATAACAGCAGGAGATTTGGAGATTGCAGGCTTCCTAAACTGGATTCAGCTTCCCAAACTGAGTGATGAGCAGGCGACGATTTTAGATGGTCCTATAACGATAACAGAATTAGAGACGGCTCTGGGTGACATGGCTAATAATAAGGCCCCTGGGAGTGATGGATTGCCGGTGGAAGTATATAAGACATTTGCCCCTATCTTACTCCCCCAGTTATTAGAAGTGTTCAAGGCGGCGCAACTACAACGTGGACTGCCACTAAGTATGAATGAGGAGATCATAGTCGTTATTCCCAAACAGGATAAAGATCCTTTGATGGCAGACTCCTACCGCCCTATTACCCTACTTCCAGTAGATGTGAAGCTACTAGCGAAAGTGCTAGCTAATATACTCAATGCAGTGATAACGACGCTTGTGCACACAGATCAGGCAGGATTCATGCCTAATAGGTCGACTGCGGTTAACATTAGGCGGCTCTTCCTAAATATACAGGTTGGTCGGTCTCATGCGTTGAATGCAGCGGTCGCATCTCTTGATGCGGCCAAAGCGTTCGAAATGGAGTGGCGGTACCTGTGGGCTGTGCTCAAGAAAATGGGCTTTGGGACAACCTTTATTCAGTGGATCCAACTTTTATATACTTCCCCCACAGCCAAAGTTAGGGTGAATGGAGCTCTCTCGCGGTCTTTTCATTTGCATAGAGGAACTAGACAGGGGTGCCCTCTATCTCCCCTGCTCTTTGCAGTAGCAATTGAGCCTCTGGCCATGGCACTCAGGGAAGCACAGACAGTCAAGGGATTTAGCTATGATGGGCTTACAGAAAAAGTGGCTCTTTACGCTGATGACATACTGCAGTGTACTCAAGTTGTGCGTAGTAGGTGTTTCTGGGTGTAGTAGTGCAATATACACTAACCTGGTACAGCTGACTCTCTGCAAGGGCAGGTATAGAATTAGAAATAGTTCGTGACGCCAGTGCCAAGTAAACGGTGGCACGCCGTTTGCGGAAAGCAGAAATAAATTGAGGAAACGTGGAATTAAAACAGAACTTGAACTTTAGTAGTTTTAAGCAGAGACAATCTTGGAAACGCAGTTCCTCAGCATACAGTCGATTTTGCAATTCGGTCGATGCAGGCAATTCAGTACAGCAGGGTAATTACAGAGTGTTGAACACAGGACTTGCAGCAAAGGAGCTTGCACTCTAATTCTGTCTGATCCTGGAATGTAGCAATTCTTCACCAAGGCCCATTAACCTAAGTCTGGCTTTATATCCTTGATTATGGCTCTTATAAGTACCTCCTCTGTTTCTCTCAGTACCTCTGGCTTCTCTGCTCTTTGCCTCTGTCTCTCTCAGCTTCTGAATGGTTCCTCAGGCTCTTAGTCTAAGATATTCCTGCTTCTGCATATGGGAATTCAGGAGGGAATCTTCTCCTGGACAGCAGGCTTCAGGCCTGGACTTGTCTCAGACATTGTCTAATCTCCAACTGTAGATTACAGACACTAGACTCCGTCTGCCTTGCACTTCCCTGTCCGGGCCTTATATAAACTAGGGCTCCCTAGCTCCCTCTATGGACTAGAAGTAGAAATGACACCCCTAGCAGGCCTGTACATGCAAGTTTCATAGCAGGAAAATACATACATTACATGACATTTTATAAAACTGACATATAGCAACTTCCCATAATTAAGGAGGGACGACAGCACACCAAGTAACCTTTGGTAGTGACGGGTATTACAGTTCCAGTACACTACATACCCCACTGCTTTAAGCTGAGTACGACCTCGTACTCCATCATGGGTCGCCCAACTGGAAACTCTACCTGAAATAGAAAAAGAGACATGCAGGCATACACATATGCGATTCATCTGCATTTACATTCATCAGGTCCAATTGGCAAAGGTGCAGGGCAGTGACAAGGGGCGTCGTTCTCTTCTCTCAGGATAGTGAATGGAACGGGGGCGCTGACCTGGCACAGCGTAACAGTATAACCAGGATAGTCCATGACAATGAATAAGTCCATGATAAAACAGTAGAAAACGGTATAAAAGTTTTTGGAGGCTCAAATAACAAACATGAGTCCGTACCCAGGTTATTTCCATATTAAATCACAGAGGCTCTCATGCGGTGGAGTCCATCTCTGGGCACAATACTTTTAAAAGAGTAAGAATCTCAGAGGCTCAGGTTCTTTTGAGTCTGTCTCCGGGCACGGTTCCTTAGCATCAAGTTGCACAATAAAATGACAGCAAAGAAAAGTGCTGTAAAACCCCAGATCAACCTGAAAAGGGGGTGAAGGGTAAAAGGTGCAACAAAGGAACAGGCACAACTTGGCGTGGGGTAGCAAAAGCAGGCAGGAGATCCTGGAAACAAGCCTGGCCTTGCTGACTTTGTGATTTCAGTGGTCAACACCTACCACTGAGCCGTGGACAAACTGGCAGCCGCAACAAAGGACCAGAAACATAGGACTCCTGTCCTGGAAGGGTTAACATCACTTCTGAAGAAATAAATCAAAGGCCCAGCAGGCTGATTACAGTGGCATATCATATCCACTTGGCTCCGCTGGCAGGTATCGTCTGTAGTAGTCCTCTACAGGAGGGTGTGCCCACATAACTGTATCAGGGGGCAGCTGTAGGGTAAAGGGGCCCCTAATAGGTATTGGCCCCATAGGCCTAGGGGTGAACCCTCTGGTGGACCGTGCCGGCCCTGGCATGATCACTGCAGGGTGTGACGTGCTTGGCACCGCCGCTGCAAGCGGTCCGGTGCTCTGGGTGCAGCAGTTTACGGCAATCGCGGGTCCGGTCTGGGGCACTGACGGAGCGGTGGCAACAGAAGGCGGTCGGCGGGTGGTGACAGGCACCCTTACCTCATCCTTCCTCGGCGGCGTCTGGATCCTGGCGGTGTATGTCTTGCGTAGCTCCCGCAACTTCTCCTCCAGCCGGACGATCTGCTCACCGATGCTTTCTGTGTCGGAGTCGCTGTCCTCTGCTGGCGCCGCCGGCGCAGGTACAGTCACCGATGACGCGGACTCGGCCTCTGCAGGTTCTGGCGATGCGTCTGGTCTCCGACCCATCCAGATGTTCTGAAAGGTAGCACTAAGTCCTTTTAACTGTTCCAGCTCAGATATTGTCTTCTCCCGACGAGGCAGCTCGGGGGACGGATAGGGGCTCACCCATTTTTCCAACACGGTTGGCTGCCAGAAGACATTCGGCCCAATGAAGGAGCTCCGCTCCTGAAAGGCGTGATGGGCCGGCTCTGGAGAGCGTTCCGGTTCTCGCTCGCAGCCAGAGTAGTCTTCTCCTTCTTCTGCCTCCCAATCCTCAGGTCCTCGCTTGGGACGGGTCACAGCAGTCGCATAAGGGCCTCGCAGGCTCTCGGCAGGGGTGTACTCCACTTCCTCTCCCTCGCGGAGGCTGTGCTGGTACGAAGGGAGGTAGTCTCTTTTGACAGACCTTCGATTGACATAGAGGTCTCTGCCAGTTAGATAGTCCTGAATAAACCCGTAGCCACGGGATTTGTCAAACGACAGCACCACTCCCTTTCTCCTTTCCAGGCGGGGTTGGGTGTGCGTATGCTTCTCATGTATGGACTTGGTTAGTTCCTCATAGATAATTTTGGTCTTTGTATTCCGCTTGATAGCGGCCTCTCGGATCTCCGCCATCAGGGAGGACCATTTGAAAGATGGCTGGAAAAAGTCCCTCCACGAGCCATAGTAGGGCTCGGGTTCTTTCTCCCTTGGGCGGCAGGCGGGTTGCTCCGGTCCCGGAGCGTAGGCCGGTGGAGCCTCCTCTGGCTCAACACCAACATCAGACATCTTTGCAATTTCAGGTGCGGACGCTGCAGTAACACTCTGCTCACTATCCAACATGCTCGATCCTTCTGAGGAGAGCGATAGGGTCGCGTCAATTACAGCAGCTAGCTCCTCCCACTGCTCTGGGAGGCCGCCCCCCAGGCACTCCAGTATATGGAAGGCGGTGTCCATTCGGGCAGACATGCAAATGACCAGATAAGCCGTGGCGCCTGCCCTTGACCTTCTTCCCGCTTTTTCCTCAGAAAGGCGCCAATTTTTCCCGCCTTTTCGGGATGAAGGTGACGCAGCAGTAAATTCAGCCAGCTCAGCGGCCATTTTTAGCAAGAAACGCTGTCTGTTCACTGACAGCAAGCAGGATTGTAAAAAGTCCACAAAACCACACTCCAAGGTGGCGATTTTCTTCCTCTGGGTAGCGCAACACTGCACAGCGCTTTTTGGAAGTTTTTGGTACACTTTGGGTACGATTTTCAGTCCACAAAGTCCACTTGAAATAAACAGGAAAATTGTCACTTTGGTCACAGGGCAACGGTATAAGGCACAAAGTTCACGCTTCTTGCACTATAAAGCGTGCGTATCCTGTTCGTGACGCCAAAAGAGAGGTGCAGTGTACTCAAGTGCGTAGTAGGTGTTTCTGGGTGTAGTAGTGCAATATACACTAACCTGGTACAGCTGACTCTCTGCAAGGGCAGGTATAGAATTAGAAATAGTTCGTGACGCCAGTGCCAAGTAAACGGTGGCACGCCGTTTGCGGAAAGCAGAAATAAATTGAGGAAACGTGGAATTAAAACAGAACTTGAACTTTAGTAGTTTTAAGCAGAGACAATCTTGGAAACGCAGTTCCTCAGCATACAGTCGATTTTGCAATTCGGTCGATGCAGGCAATTCAGTACAGCAGGGTAATTACAGAGTGTTGAACACAGGACTTGCAGCAAAGGAGCTTGCACTCTAATTCTGTCTGATCCTGGAATGTAGCAATTCTTCACCAAGGCCCATTAACCTAAGTCTGGCTTTATATCCTTGATTATGGCTCTTATAAGTACCTCCTCTGTTTCTCTTAGTACCTCTGGCTTCTCTGCTCTTTGCCTCTGTCTCTCTCAGCTTCTGAATGGTTCCTCAGGCTCTTAGTCTAAGATATTCCTGCTTCTGCATATGGGAATTCAGGAGGGAATCTTCTCCTGGACAGCAGGCTTCAGGCCTGCACTTGTCTCAGACATTGTCTAATCTCCAACTGTAGATTACAGACACTAGACTCCGTCTGCCTTGCACTTCCCTGTCCGGGCCTTATATAAACTAGGGCTCCCTAGCTCCCTTTATGGACTAGAAGTAGAAATGACACCCCTAGCAGGCCTGTACATGCAAGTTTCATAGCAGGAAAATACATACATTACATGACATTTTATAAAACTGACATATAGCAACTTCCCATAATTAAGGAGGGACGACAGCACACCAAGTAACCTTTGGTAGTGACGGGTATTACAGTTCCCGTACACTACAATACTGCTATTTCTGGATGAGTGGAGTTCCTCTCTTCCGGCAGCCATGAATATTATAAATGGATTTAGTAACCTGTCGGGATTGTCCATTAACTGGTCCAAGTCTGTATTAATGTTGCTCTCTGACAGTGGGAATAGTCATCTCTCGACAGAGGGTTTACAGTTAGTCACGTCTTTTAAATATTTAGGAGTTCATGTCACAACTAATGACAGGGACTATGAAAAACTGAATTTAACCCCACTGTTGTAGAGGTTTCGACAGAAGGTACAGAGTTGGACAAAACTGCCGCTTTCAGTAATTGGAAGGGTTAATCTGCTAAAAATGATCTTAATGCAGCAGCTCCTATAACTGCTGCACAATGCACCTATATGGATTTCTGCTCGGTTTTTTGTCACGGTCAATGCCATATTTAGAGACCTAATCTGGAAGAAAGGGGTTCCACGTATAAAGTTGACTACGCTTTGCAGACCAAAAACTGATGGTGAACTGTCATGGTCTTACCTTCTTGCTGTTCTCCTTCGTTTGACATGTGCTGGCGGCCATCTTGGTTTCTGGGTTTCTTGTAGCCTTCCACCCTGCGGCTCCTCCTTCCCACTGGGAGGAGCTGGATGCCTAGCTCATATATATAGGAGGTCTGTGGCGTCAGTTCCTTGCTTGGTCCTCCTGTGTTCACATGCTTCTAAGACTGCTGCTGCTTCTGGTTCCTAATCCTGGCTTCGTCTGACTTCCCTGCTGGTTCCTGATCCTGGCTTCGTCTGACTACCCTGCTGGTTCCTGATCCTGGCTTCGTCTGACTACCCTTCTGGTTTCCTGACCTCTGGCTACGCAAGGACTCTGCTTCGGTTTCACCATCCGTTTGGACTTTTGCTTTATAGCTTGATTTTCAATAAAGCCTTCTTATTTTCACTTATCTCTTGTTGTACGTCTGGTTCATGGTTCCGTGACATTAGGACCAAGCCATGAATTCTGATGGTACAGGGCCATCCTCGCTACCCACGCTGGTTGCCAGACTTGATCAGCAGGATCACCTGTTGGGTCGGTTCGCTGTGGCGTTGCAAACCCTGCTTGAACGCACGGCTCATTTCGCTCCTACTGCCGCTCCGGTTGTTGCGCCAGAGTCTACCCCGACACCTGTTGTTGCGCCTGCGGTGTTTCGGGGTATGACCGGTTCTGCCCCTCTTCCACAGCGCTTTGGGGGGGAGCCAACTCAGTGCCGAGGTTTCCTTAACCAGGTGGGCATTTATTTCGAGTTGCTGCCACATGCCTTTCCTACTGAGAGATCAAAGGTGGGCTTCTTGATCTCGCTGCTCGCAGACAAGGCCTTGGCCTGGGCCAGCCCTTTATGGGAGAACAATGATCCGGTGGTTGCCGAGTTTTCCGGTTTCGTTGCTTCTCTTCGGAAGGTATTCGATGTGCCGGCTCGTGCTGCCTCTGCTGCGAAGCTCCTTATGTCCATCAGACAGGGTTCACGATCCGTAGCCGAATACGCCATTGAGTTTCGTACCCTGGCAGCAGAGGTGGGCTGGAATAATGAGGCTCTGGTCGCTGCTTTCTCTCATGGTCTCTCGGATGCCTTGAAGGATGAGGTTGCAGCTAAGGACCTACCAGTGGAGCTCGAGGCTCTTATTTCTTTCCTGATTTTGATTGACACCAGACTCAGGGAGAGACCTTCCTTTAAGGAGAGCCTGCGGAGGTCTTCTAACAGATTGGCGCCTACGTTTGCTATCCCACCCGTGCCTCCCTCTCCTCCCACGCCTCCTGGGGATGACTTGTTTGGGGGTGAACCCATGCAGCTGGGGTTTGCTCGCCTGTCCGAGGGGGAGAGGGCACTCCGGAGACGCGAGGGCCGATGCATGTACTGTGGTCTCGGTGGGCATTTTCGGTTGGCATGTCCGAACCGTCCGGGAAACGCTCGTACCTGAGATCCTGTCGGGGGCAGATCTTGGGTGGAGTCTCCTCGTCCCCGGTTTCCCGTGTTGACAAACCACTGATCACTGTTGTCCTCTCCTGGGTCGGGGGCTCGGTGACGACCCAGGCGTTGGTGGACTCTGGTGCTGGTGGTTTGTTCATTGATAGTATGTTCGCTGCCGCCAATTCCATTCCTCTGCAAGCTCGAGGTTCCCCACTGGCTCTTGAGGCGATAGACGGCAGACCCCTTCTGCCGCCACACGTGACTCATGAGACCCTTCCAGTGGGGATAGCCATTGGTGCCGTTCACAGAGAGTCGGTCTGCCTCCAGGTTATTTCGTCTCCACACTACTCGGTGGTCTTGGGGTACCCCTGGCTCCAGAAGCATAATCCGACTTTCGATTGGAGATCGGCCGAGATCCTCTCGTGGTCACCGCAGTGTGGGGCTAGTTGCATCCATGGGTCTGCCAGGTTGCTGTGTACTTCCTCGGACTCTCTGTTGCCTCCTGAATACGAGGAGTACCGGGATGTATTCGATAAGGTGCGTGCGGTTGCCCTACCTCCGCACCGCCCATACGATTGTGCCATAGAGTTACAATCTGGTGCCGTTCCTCCTCGTGGCAAGGTCTATCCACTGTCGGTAGCGGAGAATGAGGCCATGGAGGAGTACGTGAGGGAGGCGCTTTCACGCGGACACATTCGCAAATCCTCGTCCCCGGCAGGGGCTGGATTTTTCTTTGTGAAAAAGAAGGGCGGTGAGTTGAGGCCTTGCATCGATTACAGGGGTCTCAATCGCATCACGATCAAGAACGCTTACCCGATACCCTTGATTTCCGAGCTGTTCGATCGCCTTAAAGGGGCCACGGTCTTTACCAAACTCGACCTGAGGGCGGCATATAACCTGGTAAGGATCAAGGCGGGCGATGAGTGGAAGACCGCATTTAACACCAGGACCGGTCATTATGAATCCTTGGTTATGCCCTTTGGGTTGT
The DNA here is from genome assembly GCF_905171765.1 of Bufo bufo. NCBI lineage: Eukaryota > Metazoa > Chordata > Amphibia > Anura > Bufonidae > Bufo > Bufo bufo. Next base: position 409,301,618 of record NC_053389.1, on the reverse strand, counting down.
GCAATGCGCCCGCAGTCTTTCAGGAATTCATCAACGATGTTTTCCGTGACTTGTTGCAGCAGTGTGTGGTGGTCTATTTGGATGACATCTTGGTATATTCTGAATCCACGGAGGCCCACATTCTGGATGTCAGACGTGTGTTGCAACGGTTACGAGAGAACAAGCTGTTCGGTAAGCTTGAGAAATGCGAATTTCACCGATCCCAGGTAACCTTCTTAGGGTACATCATTTCCGCTGAGGGGTTCTCCATGGATCCTGAGAAGGTTTCGGCTGTCTTACAGTGGCCCCAGCCCAGTGGTCTTCGTTCCCTGCAGCGCTTTTTGGGCTTCGCCAATTATTATCGGAAGTTCATCAGGGACTTTTCCATGCTGGCCAAGCCTCTCACGTATCTAACCAGGAAGGGCAGTAATTCCCAGGTCTGGCCGCTCGAGGCCATCCGAGCTTTTGAGGCCCTAAAGTCCGCCTTTGTGTCGGCTCCGATTCTGTCGCATCCCAACCCTGGGTTGCCCTTTGTCCTCGAGGTGGACGCGTCTGAGACGGGAGTAGGCGCCCTTCTGTCTCAGCGTAGAACACCAGAGGGTCCTCTGCTTCCTTGTGGGTTTTACTCCCGGAAACTGTCTCCCGCGGAGTGCAACTATCAGATTGGTGACAGGGAGTTATTGGCCATCGTGCAGGCTCTTAAAGAATGGAGGCACTTGCTCGAGGGTTCGGTGGTTCCGGTTCTCATCCTGACGGACCACAAGAATCTGACCTACCTTTCTGAGGCCAAGAGATTGACACCACGTCAGGCCAGATGGGCTCTGTTCTTGTCACGTTTTAATTACGTGGTCTCCTACCTACCCGGTTCCAAGAACATCAGGGCGGATGCCTTATCACGGCAGTACTCCGAGCTGTCCAGGGAGGAGTCGATTCCGACCTCGGTCATACCTCCGAATCAGATCTTGGCCGCCATTCGCACCAGCCTGACCTCTCCTCTGGGTGAGCAGATATTGGCGGCTCAATCTGGTGCTCCCTCTGGGAGACCCAACGGCAGATGTTTTGTGCCTGAGGAGTTGCCCACTCGGTTGTATGCGAACCTACCATAACTCCAAGACCGCGGGGCATCCTGGAAAGAATCAGCTGTCCTGGGCTGTTTCACGTCTGTTCTGGTGGCCTTCCCTACGTTCCGACATCGCCGCATATGTAGCGGCATGCTCCGTTTGTGCCCAGAGTAAGTCCCCTCGGCACCTTCCGTTGGGGCTTCTGCAACCCATAGCTACCGGGGAGCGCCCATGGTCACACCTGGGGATAGATTTCATTGTGGACCTCCCTGCATCCCGAGGCCATACGGTCATTCTCATGATTGTGGATCGGTTTTCCAAAATATGCCACTGTGTTCCTCTCAAGAAGTTACCCTCTGCACAAGAGTTGGCCATGATTTTTGCCAGGGAGGTCTTCCGGTTGCACGGTTTGCCCAAGGAGATTGTGTCGGATCGGGGGAGTCAGTTTGTGTCCAGGTTCTGGCGCGCCTTTTGCTCCCAGTTGGGGATTCATCTCTCCTTCTCCTCGGCCTACCACCCTCAGTCCAATGGGGCCGCAGAACGATCCAATCAGGCCTTGGAGCAATTCCTTCGTTGCTATGTCTCCGATCACCAAGACAATTGGGTTGACCTCCTGCCTTGGGCTGAGTTTGCCAGGAACACCGCGGTGAACTCTTCCTCTGGGACGTCTCCCTTCTTGGCCAATTATGGGTTCCAACCTGCCGTGTTACCGGAGGTATTCTCTCCCCAGGATATTCCTGCTGTGGAGGATCACCTTTCCGTCCTACGTGCTTCTTGGGTACAGATCCAGAAGTCCCTTGAGGCCTCTGCGCAGCGCCAGAAACTCCAGGCTGATCGCAGACGAGCGCCTGCTCCTTCCTACCAGGTCGGAGACCGTGTATGGTTGTCCACCCGCAACCTCAACCTTCGAGTGCCCACTCCCAAGCTGGCTCCTCGCTTTGTTGGTCCCTTCCGAGTGCTTCGCAGGGTAAACCCGGTAGCCTATGCCCTTGCGCTTCCTCCTGGCATGCGGATCTCCAACGTGTTTCATGTCTCCCTGTTGAAGCCACTGGTGTGTAATCGTTTCACTTCCTCGGTTCCTCGGCCTCGTCCGGTCCAAGTGGGCAATCATGAGGAGTATGAGGTGAGCAATATCCTGGACTCACGCCTGGTCCGCGGTCGGGTGCAGTTTTTGGTCCATTGGCGTGGTTATGGTCCAGAGGAGCGTTCCTGGGTTCCCTCCGCAGATGTCCATGCTCCTGCCTTGCTCCGAGCCTTCCACGCACGCTTCCCTCAGAAACCGTTTTTTGCTCCGCGGAGGAGGGGCCCTTGAGGGGGAGGTACTGTCATGGTCTTACCTTCTTGCTGTTCTCCTTCGTTTGACATGTGCTGGCGGCCATCTTGGTTTCTGGGTTTCTTGTAGCCTTCCACCCTGCGGCTCCTCCTTCCCACTGGGAGGAGCTGGATGCCTAGCTCATATATATAGGAGGTCTGTGGCGTCAGTTCCTTGCTTGGTCCTCCTGTGTTCACATGCTTCTAAGACTGCTGCTGCTTCTGGTTCCTAATCCTGGCTTCGTCTGACTTCCCTGCTGGTTCCTGATCCTGGCTTCGTCTGACTACCCTGCTGGTTCCTGATCCTGGCTTCGTCTGACTACCCTTCTGGTTTCCTGACCTCTGGCTACGCAAGGACTCTGCTTCGGTTTCACCATCCGTTTGGACTTTTGCTTTATAGCTTGATTTTCAATAAAGCCTTCTTATTTTCACTTATCTCTTGTTGTACGTCTGGTTCATGGTTCCGTCACATGAACTTGGGGTTCCAGATCCGTGGATTTATTATCTGGCTGCCCAACTTCAACATCTGAGGGGTTGGGGGATGGAAGATGACCTTGATAAGGCAGGACAGATCACGCGAATCCTGGTAGGGGGTAAAAACTTGATAACAGCACTGGAGGACGGGTCACTGGATACAAAAGGGGACGAACTCCCGATACTTCGAACAATCCATAAGGTATGGTGGAAAGCGAGGAAGGTGGCAGGGATACAGGGCTACACTAAATTTACCCTGATTTGGCCCAATCTCATGTATGCAGAATTGCATAAAGTATCTAATGTTCAGACCTGGGGACGCTATAGGCTTACACACATACACCAACTCTATGATGGAGATACTCTGAGTATGCTCAATTACAACGAGAGTTCCAACTCCCGCACTACCAATTTTACTTGTACTTGCAGCTTCGACATGCTATCAATTCCCAGGGAAGGGTGAATGAGATTAAGTTGGCCTCCAGACATCTGATCATAGATCTGGCAAGCTCAAAAGGTTCCATTAGCGGTGTCATATCGCTACACTATAACAGTCTTATGGAATCACTAATTAAAAAGCAGCCTCTCCGATTTTATGACAAGTGGCAGACAGATATAAATGACTTATTGGAAGAACAGTGGCACACAGTGTTAAGAGGGTTCACTGAGATAGCGGTGAGTGAAGCGCATAGCTATTGTTGTTGCATAGAGTTTATAGAACTCCGGCCCTTCTGAGAAAAATGGGATATCGATTAGAAGACCTATGTTCCAGATGTGGTGCACCCAATGCTACGCTGATCCATCTCATGTGGAACTGCCCTAGGCTAAGGAGGTATTGGGAGGGAGTGGTAGCTATACTACGAACAGTGTTTGAGACACAGATTGAGGGTACCGCCAGATTATGTGTACTGGGGTGTGTTGAAATTCCATCATTACCTGCTGAACAAAAATTGGCGATTATTCGCATACTGTATCAAGCTTGGAAGGTGATTGCGTACCACTGGGTGGATCAAGACCCTCCTAAAGTTAGGGAACTAGTGAGTAGGGTTCATATCTTACTGCAACTAGAAAAATTTGTGTATCAGAAGAGAAATAACCTTAAAAAGTTTGAAAAGATATGGGGCAGATGGGCGCAACATTATAATATTGTGGATTAATTTAGAGAAAATAGGTAGATCTGTGAACGGGTGGGTGAGTACTCTGCTTTGATCTAGCAAACATATGGGCTAGTGTGATGTACTCTAGTAGCATATTTCTAACAATGCAGTTATATGTACAATATGGATGGTGGGTGTGTACATTCTGGTTTAATGCTGAATTTATGCCCGGAAAAGAACTGGATGGATTTGCCTATATTCTCAACGTTGGGACTTTTCCTACCAGAGACTTTTGGATGTCTTCTCCTTTGATTCGGGACCTGAGGTGGGGGAAGGGGGAGACAGTTTGTCTTCTTTATTTGTTGAAAAAGTGTTCAATAAAAATAATCTGATTAAAAAAAAAGAGATTGGCATACATGCTCAGTTCCATCCTTCAACTGCCAACAGCTACAGCAGAAAGGACATGACCCCTGAGAGCGCATGCCTCCTGAGCTGCCAACTTGAAATCTATCGGAGCAATTGCAGCAATAAATGGGCAGATTCTGGATCCATGTGATGTACAGGGCTGGTTCTAAATTTGTTAGAAAGAGATTGTTGTGTACTATATGACGCCTGTTTTCATATTTTTTATATTACTCATGGGATAACCCTTTTAAGACAAAGTACGGTAGGGGCATTTGTGCATGTGTCATAAAGCAATTTATTAAAAACAAAACACAGTTAATTTAAGTTACCAGATGGATAAGCCTTCCCTTGCCATATCATGTTGCAGTAGTTACAGTCTTAAAAGGGTGAAGCCACGCTTAAAGCTTTAAGAGGAAATCTGAACACTTTGTTCATTTTACATAATAGAATACAGCATGGTATGGCTCATTGGTTGAGCAGTATGAGGAATTTCCTTCCAGATCACTGCATATTATTCCAGTGTCTTGAACAAACCACAAAAGACTATGAGGCTTAGAAAACAGCAAAGAACATTTTAATCTGCACACAACATTCATACAATTGGAAGCTATAAAAAAAACTGCAAGGTCAAGACAGGAAATGCAAAGAGATGCCCTGTGCTTGTATACATATACCATCCATTATTCCTTATATCACACATGGAGTGCATTTAAGTGTTTATATTGTATAGCACAGTCTTATGTGAAAAGGCATCTTATATATGGTGCAATGTTCTCCTACTGTCACAGGGCTCTGTGGAGACTTCTGATATTCTTAATCATGTACAGTATGAAGTATGACGTTCTACAAAAGCTGGGGTGTATGTTTTGATGTTCTTCAGCCTCTGAGGTGTGCATTATGATGTTCAAAAGTAACTGGGACACAAATGTATATAGTCCACATCACACCAGCTGAAGAGACTCTTTTTTTAAATAGAGAAGGAGCATTGTATGTCAGAAATATGTTCTAGCTGAAATATTTTAAATCTTGTTGTGAATAATCATTTTTAAAAAATTTTTATGAATGAATGGTTCGACAAACATGGTAAAAGTAAGCAGTTTTACATCGAATGCACATAATAAGTTGACCATGGTATGATTACATAAAATGGAAAATCACATTTGTCAAGAAAATATGGTGGGGGGCGAGTCCCTAACAATGACGATGAGATAATAACGAGTCATTCTGAGGCATTATTCTCCCACAGAAGGTAAGCATCTTATACCGTTAAACAGTACTTAGGATAAGCAAACAAAAGTAAAAAAACAAACAACGAACATGTCTCTCAGGCAGCGTCTCCACATCATAAAAAATGGCGGCGTCTCCACATCAGGTCAAAATGGCGTAAGTTACCATCACGGGGTGTAGTGTGGGTGTGTTAGCCAATGGGCCCATGTTTTGTCTCTCTTTCGGGGGTCGAACATAGAGATCGGTAGCGACCTTTCAAATCGACTCGTGGTATTCACCGCAAGTATCACTTCTTCTATGGTTGGAGGGTTAAGTGAACTTCCAGTGGCGAGCAATTACTAATTTGGCACTTAGTAGAATATGGCCTACAAGGTTGCTATAAACTTGGTGAAAATCATGTATGCCCAAAAAAAGGAGGGTCAATTCTGGGGAAGGTGTAATTGAAAGTAAAGTAATTTGGGAGAACAGTGCAAACACTTGCTGACAATAGAATTCCAATTTGGGGCATGACCAAAGAATATGATACAAACTGCCAGTGCAGCCACATTCCATCTAACAACAAGCCGACAACTCCAGGTACATACGACTCAACCTGTTAGGTGTAAAGTACCATCTCAAGAGGGATTTTACTCCTGCTTCATAGTGAGTGACACATTTAAATTTAGATGAAAGAAAACTTATAGCTTTGGTCCATTCTTCCTCCAGGTAAGATCTCCCCAGAACTACACTGAGCAAAAATATAAACGCAACACTTTCGGTTTTTCTGCCATTTTGCATGAGCTGAACTCAAAGATCTGAAACATTTTCTACATACACAAAAGACCCATGACTCTCAAATATTGTTCACAAATCTGTCTAAATCTGTGTTAGTGAGCACTTCTCCTTTGCTGAGATAATACATCCCACCTCACAGGTGTGGCATATCAAGATGCTGATTAGACAGTATGAATATTGCACAGGTGTGCCTTAGACTGCCCACAATGAAAAGCCACTCTGAAATGTGCACTGGGGGAGGGGTCAGAAAACCAGTCAGTATCTGGTGTGGCCACCATTTGCCTCACGCAGTGCAACACATCTCCGTCGCATAGAGTAAATCAGGTTGTTGATTTTGGCCTGTGGAATGTTGGTCCACTGCTCTTCAATACCTGTGTGAAGTTGCAGAATATTGTCAGGAACTGGAACATGCTGTCGTATACGCTGATCCAGAGCATCGCAAACACGCTCAATGGGTGACAAGTCCGGTGAGTATGCTGGCCATGCAAGAACTTGGATGTTTTCAGCTTCCAGGAATTGTGTACAGATCCTTGCAATATTGGGCCGTGCATTATCGTGCTGCAACATGGTTGTGATGGTTGTGGATGAATGGCACAACAATGGGCCTCAGGATCTCGTCACAGTATCTCTGTGCATTCAAAATGCCATCAATAAAATGCACCTGTGTTCGTTGTCCATAACATACGCCTGCCCATACCATAACCCCACCACCATGAGCCACTCAATCCACAACGTTGACATCAGCAAACCACTCACCCACACGACGCCACACACGCTGTCTGCCATCTGCCCTGAACTGTGAAAACCGGGACTCATCCGTGAACAGAACGCCTCTCCAACATGCCAGACAACATTGAATGTGAGCATTTGCCCACTCAAGTCGGTTACGAAGACTAACTGCAATCAGGTCCAGACCCCGATGAGGACGACGAGCAAGCAGATGAGCTTCCCTGAGATGGTTTCTGTCAGTTTGTGCAGAAATTCTTTGGTTATGCAAACCAATTGTTGCTGCAGCTGTCTGGGTGGCTGGTCTCAGACTATCATGGAGGTGACCATGCTGGATGTGGAGGTCCTGAGCTGGTGTGGTTACACGTGGCCTGCGGTTGTGAGGCCGGTTGAATGTACTGCCAAATTCTCTGAATGGAGACAGCTTATGGTAGAGAAATGAACATTCATTGCACGGGCAACAGCTCTGGTAGACATTCCTGCAGTCAGAATGCCAATTGCACGCTCCCTCAAACGTTGCAACATCTGTGGCATTGTGCTGTGATCAAACTGCACATTTCAAAGTGGTCTTTTTATTGTGGGCAGTCTAAGGCACACCTGTGCAATATTTATGCTGTCTAATCAGCACCTTGATATGCCACACCTATGAGGTGGGATGGATTATCTCTGCAAAGGAGAAATGCTCACTCAGAGATTTAGACAGATTTGTGAACAATATTTGAGAGTAATGGGTCTTTTGGGTATGTGGAAAATGTTTCAGCTCTTTGAGTTCAGCTCATGCAAAATGGGAGCAAAACCAAAAGTGTTGCGTTTATATTTTTGCTCCGTTTAATTCCCATACCAGAATGGGTCTAGACTTGACAAATATTGCTTTATCACCTAATAGGTCATATATATATATATTTTGTAGTTTTCTTTTTATGTAATAAGGGATTGTGGTATAATCTAATAATGTCAGAGTTAAATCTTGGGGTAGCTTTCGTGATTGTATAAAGATAATGTCGCACTCTCAAGTAGTTGTAGAATTCCCTGTGTGGGATATGAAGAGTCATGTATTGACTTAAAAGGAAGCACCAAGTTTTCCTGAACAATCTGGTCAATTGTAGGGTTGAGCGAACCCGAACTGTAAATTTTGGGTTCGTACCGAACTTTAGGATTTTTGGACCCCAGACCCGAACCCGAACTTTTCAGTAAAAGTTCGGGTTCGGTGTTCGGCGAGTTTATGGCGCTTTTTGAAAGGCCAGTCATGGCATGGCTGTGATTGGCCAGTGCAGCATGTGACACAGCCTCTATATAAGCTGGAGTCACGTAGCGCTGCACGTCACTCTGCTCTGATTAGTGTAGGGATAGGATGATGCTGCTGTGAGGGAGAGAATAGGACAGAATCTTTAATCTGAAGTGCTTGTTAACTCAGCGATCTACCTAGCTTTTGTTTTGTGGGTGCAGTGCACAATCTTTTTACCTTTCCCTGAGCCCAGTGACCCAGAAAAATGAATTTTATCCATCTGTTAGTTAGGTGGGCGGTGACGGCCATTTTATGCAAGTTCTGTGCACCAGCACAGCATATTTGCATTTGTGACCGTCAAATAGAAGCTTGAAATACTGCAATTATATTCTGGGTTTAAAAAAATCACCCATTTTTGGCAAGACCCTACATCTGTGGCCTTTGCAGCATTTGTCTGTGTGCAATTTAAGCTTGAAATACAGCAATAATTTTCTGGGTTTTAAAAACACCCTTTTTGGCCAAAATGCTAAATTTTACAGCCCTTGCTGCATCTGTCTGTGAATTCAAGCGTTATATACTGCTGTTTTATTCTGTTATTAAAAAAACACCCTTTTGGGGCAAAATACAACATTTTACAGCCCTGGTTGCATTTGTCAGTGTGAAATACAAGTGTTAGATACTGCTGTCATATTCTGTAATTAAAAAAACACCTATTTTGGGCCAAATACAGAATTTTGCAGCCTTTGCTGCATCTGTCAGTGTGAGATACAAGCTTGAAATACAGCAATAATATTCAGGGTTTAAAAAAACACCCATTTAGGGCAAAGTACTTAACCCTTTCATGACCAAGGGTCATTCATCCCCCAGTGTCCAGGTCAAATTTTACAAATCTGACATGCGTCACTTTATGTGGTAATAGCTTTGGAACACTTTTATTTATCCAAGCCATTCTGAGATTGTTTTCTCGTGACACATTGTACTTCATGACAGTCATAAATTTGAGTCAATATATTCACCTTTATTTATAAAATAAATCCTAAATTTACCCAAAATTTAGAAAAATTCACAATTTTCTAAATTTCTATTTCTCTGCCAACATATGTATACTTTATGTTGGCATCATTTTAGAAATGTCATTTTATTTTTTTAGGATGTTAGGCTTAGAAGTTTAGAAGCAATTCTTAAAATTTTTAAGAATTTCCAAAACCCACTTTTTAACCCCTTAAGGACTCAGCCCTATTTCACCTTAAGGACTTGGCCATTTTTTTCAAATCTGACCAGTGTCGCTTTAAGTGCTGATAACTTTAAAATGCTTTGACTTATCCAGGCCATTCTGAGATTGGGCATTTACCAAAAATTAGAAAAAAATTGCAAATTTCCAAGTTTCAATTTCTCTACTTCTATAATACATAGTAATACCTACAAAAATAGTTATTACTTTACATTCCCCATATGTCTACTTCATGTTTGGATCAAATTGTGATTGATATTTTATTTTTGGGGGATGTTACAAGGCTTAGAAGTTTAGAAGCAAATCTTGAAATTTTTCAGAAATTTTCAAAAACCCACTTTTTAGGGACCAGTTCAGGTCTGAAGTCACTTTGTGAGGCTTACATAATATGACCCCATTCTAGAAACTACACCCCTCAAGGTATTCAAAACTGATTTTACAAACGTCGTTAACCCTTTAGGTGTTCCACAAGAGTAAATGGCAAATGGTGATAAAATTTCAGAATTTAGATTTTTTGCCAAATTTTTCCATATTAATAAATATTTTCCCAGTAACAAAGCAAGTGTTAACAGCCAAACAAAATGCTATATTTATTGCCCCGATTCTGTAGTTTGCAGAAACACCCCATATGTGGCCGTAAACTACTGTACGGGCACACAGTAGGGCGTAGAGGGAAAGGTGCGCCGTATGGTTTTTGGAAGGCAGATTTTGCTGGACTTTTTATTTTTGACACCATGTCCCATTTGAAGCCCCCCTGAAGCACCCCTAGAGTAGAAACACCATAAAAGTGACCCCATCTAAGAAACTACACCCCTCAAGGTATTCAAAACTGATTTTACAAACTTTGTTAACTCTTTAGGTGTTGCACAAGATTTAATGGAAAATAGATACAATTTCAAAATTTCACTTTTTTGGAAGATTTTCCATTTAATATTTTTTTTCCAGTTACAAAGTAAGGGTTAATAGTCAAACAAAACTCATTATTTATGGCCCTGATTCTGTAGTTTACAGAAACACCCCATATGTGGTCGTAAACTGCTGTACGGGCACACAGTAGGGCGCAGAAGGAAAGGAATGCCATACGGTTTTTGGAAGGCAGATTTTGCTGGACTGGACTGTCCTATTTGAAGCCCCCCTGATGCACCCCTAGAGTAGAAACTCCAAAAAAGTGACCCCATTTTAGAAACTACGAGATAGGGTGGCAGTTTTGTTGGTACTAGTTTAGGGTACATATGATTTTTGGTTGCTCTATATTACACTTTTTGTGAGGCAAGGTAACAAGAAATAGCTTTTTTGGCACAGATTATTATTATTTTTTATTTACAACATTCATCTGACAGGTTAGATATTGTGGTATTTTTATAGAGCAGGTTGTCACGGACGCGGCAATACCTAATATGTATACAATTTTTTTATTTATGTAAGTTTTACACAACGATTTCATTTTTGAAACACAAAAAAATCATGTTTTAGTGTTTCCATAGTCTAAGAGCCATAGTTTTTTCAGCTTTTGGGCGATTATCTTGGGTAGGGTATTATTTTTGCGGGATGATATGACGGTTTGATTGGTACTATTTTGGCGTACATGCAACTTTTTTGATCACTTTTATTACCTTTTTTGGGAAGTAAGGTGGGCAAAATTTAAATTTCCTCATAGTTATTTTATTTTTATGGCGTTCACCTTGCGAGGAAAATAACATGACTGTTTTATAGATCAGGTCGTTACAGACGCGGCGATACCCAATATGTGTAGTGTATTTTTTTTTTTTTTTAATTATTCACTGATAAATGTCTTTTTTTATCTTTACTTTTTTCACTTTTTAAAAAAAAAAAATTGACCCAGACCCACTTGGTTCTTGAAGATCCAGTGGGTCTGATGTCTGTATAATACAGTACAGTACACTATATAGTGTATTGTACTGTGTTTTACTTACACTTTGTCTGAACAGATCTATGCCTTTAGCACAGATCTGTTCAGCACCATGGACAGCAGGATGCCTGAGAAGGCGTCTTGTTGCCATGGGAACCTTCCCCGTCTGCCACAACTAAGCAGACGGGGAAGGGGAAAGAGGGGGGCTCCCTCCCTCTGTGACCCCATCCTGTCTGGGGGCTGCAAAGGAGCAGCAGCCCACCGATGGGAGAGGGAGGCAGCTCCCTGACTGTTAACCTTTTCCATACAGCGGTCCGTACGGACCGCGGTATGGAAAGGGTTAAACAGCTGACATCACAGCACAGATGTCAGCCGTTTATACCAGAGTGTCAGCAATGTGCTGACACTCTGGTATACCCACTGGACGCCAATGAATATTCAAGAGGAGGCGGGCGGGGGATCGTGATCCCGCCTGCCGCACCGCATGCTTCACGCACGGCCTGCAACCCCCCCCTGCACCACCCGCCGGCATAAAATCATTCAGGGGTGCAGGGGGGGGGGGGAATCGTAATTTTGGGCATTTTAAAGTTTTGATTAGAAACTGCATGAAAGCGCTGCAAACCGCAGGTCTGAATTGACCTGCGGTTTGCGGCGACCGCCAATACGGGGGGGTCACATGATCCCCCCCCCCCCGCCGGCATTGTGACAGGATGCCCGCTGAATGATTTCAGCGGGCATCCTGTTCCGATTAACCCCCGCCGCGCTGCAATCGCGGTTTAAACCCATGATGTACCGGTACGTCATGGGTCCTTAAGGACTCGGGAAACATGCCGTACCGGTACGTCATGCATTCCTAAGGGATTAAGGACCAGTTCAGGTCTGAAGTTACTTTGTGGGGCTTATATAGTGGATACCCCCATAAATGACCCCATTGTAGAAACTACACCCCTCAAGTTACTCAAAACTGATTTTACAAACTTTGTTAATCGTTTAGGTGTTCCACAAGAAGTAAAGGAAAATGGAGATGATATTTCTAAATTTCACTTTTTTGGCAGATTTTCCATTTTATAAAAAAAAAATCTTTAACACATTGAGGTTAACAGCCAAACAAAACTCAATATTCTGATTCTGCGAATTACAGAAACACCCCACATGTGGTCGTAAACTGATGTAAGGGCGCAGAATAAAAGGAGCGCTGCATGGTTTTTGGAAGACACATTTTGCTGGACTGGTTTTTAAATGCCATGTCCCATTTAAAGCCACCCTGATGCACCCTACAGTAGAAACTCCCCAAAAGTGACCCTATTTTAGAAACTAGGGGATAAGGTGCCAGATTTATTGGTACTATTTTGGGGTACATATTGTTGTGGTAAATATTCATAGTTGTAATCCGCTCGCATCAAAGTTTGTGGTAAAAGGTGAATCCCTTCTCTCAGCCCCAGTCAGAGACAAACCCAGGTGTTACCATTTTGATTGAAAATTCTGAGCAACTCCTTCAGCCCTGCTCAGTCTGCTCACCTTTATTTACAAACAAAAGGTGTAAAAGGGGCTGGCCCAAGACAAGGATATGACATACAGGAAGTGATGACATAGGAAGACAAGACACCATCATTTCGAATAACCTAGCTAGCTAACAAACACATGTATACATTAAGAGACATAATGACAATACACAATATATTAAATACACATCTTAATAAAATTTCCACACCAATATGATTTTTTTTATTGCTCTATATTAAGTTTTTTGGTGAGACAAGGTAACCAAAAATTGGATATTTTGGCACCGTTTTGTTTTTAATATTTTACAAGATTCATCTGACAGGGTAGATCATGTGCTATTTTTATAGAGCAGGTTGTTACGGATGCAGTGATATCAAATATGTCTACTTTGTTTGTTTGTTTTGTTTCAGTTTTGCATAATAAAGCATCTTTGAAAAAGAAATTATGTTTTTGTGTTCATTTTCTGAACGCCATATTTTTTTTATTTTTCTGCTGATCATCTTGTGCAGGGGCTCGTTTTTTGCAGAAAAAGTTGAGGTTTTTATTGGTACCATTTTTGGGTATATAGGATTTTTTTGATCATTCATTACTACACTTCATTACACTTTATGCTGTTTTGGAACCGTTTTTATTTTTTTATTTTTACAGCGTTCATCTGAGGGGTTAGGTCATGTGACAGTTTTATAGAGCAGATCCTTACAGGCATGGTGATACCTAATATGTCTACTTTTTCTTATTTATTTAAGATTTAAACAATAATAGCATTTTTTTAACCCAAAAAATAGTTTTAGTGTCTCCATAGTCTGAGAGCCATAGCTTTTTTATTTAATGGGCAATTGTCTTAAATAGGGTATCATTTTTTGTGGAATGAGGTGACTGTTTGATTGGTACTATTTTGTGGGTCATACGCCTTTTTGATCGCTCGGTGTTGCACTTTTTGTGGTGTAAGGTGACAAAAATGGCTTTTTTTACAGTTTTGTATTATTTTTTTATGATGTTTATCGGACAGGGTCGATCATGTGATTTAAAAAGATGGTCGTTACGGATGCGGTGATACCTAATATGTGAAGTTTTTTATTTTTTCATTTTTATAGGAAAAGGCAATTTTTTTTATTTTTTACTTTTAATATTTTCCCTTTTTTTATATCAAATCCCACTCGGATCTTGAAGATCCAGTGGGGCTGATGGCTGTACTAAACTTTGCAATGCTCTTGCATTGCAAAGTATAATACTATCAGTAGAGTTGAGCGAACACCTGGATGTTCGGGTTCGAGAAGTTCGGCCGAACTTCCCGGAAATGTTCGGGTTTGGGATCCGAACCCGACCCGAACTTCGTCCCGAACCCAAACCCCATTGAAGTCAATGGGGACCCGAACTTTTCGGCACTAAAAAGGCTGTAAAACAGCCCAGGAAAGAGCTAGAGGGCTGCAAAAGGCAGCAACATGTAGGTAAATTACCTGCAAACAAATGTGGATAGGGAAATGAATAAAAATAAAAATAAAATATATAAAAATAAACCGATATCAATTAGAGAGAAGTCCCATAGCAGAGAATCTGGCTTCACGTCAGCAGAGAATCAGTCTTCATGCCATAGCAGAGAATCTGGCTTCACGTCACCCACCACTGTAACAGTCCATTGTCATATATTTAGGCCCCGGCACCCAGGCAGAGGAGAGAGGTTCCGTAACAGAGAATCTGGCTTCATGTCAGCAGAGAATCAGTCTGCATGTCATAGCAGAGAATCAGGCTTCACGTCACCCACCACTGGAACAGGCCACTGTCACATATTTAGGCCCAGGCACCCAGGCAGAGGAGAGAGGTCCCATAACAGAGATTCAGGCTTCATGTCAGCAGAGAATCAGTCTTCATGTCATAGCAGAGAATCAGGCTTCACGTCACCCACCACTGGAACAGGCCACTGTCACATATTTAGGCCCAGGCACCCAGGCAGAGGAGAGAGGTCCCATAACAGAGATTCAGGTTTCATGTCAGCAGAGAATCAGTCTTCATGTCATAGCAGAGAATCAGGCTTCACGTCACCCACCACTGGAACAGGCCACTGTCACATATTTAGGCCCAGGCACCCAGACAGAGGAGAGAGGTCCCGTAACAGAGAATCTGGCTTCATGTCAGCACAGAATCAGTCTTCATGTCATAGCAGAGAATCAGGCTTCACGTCACCCACCACTGGAACAGGCCACTGTCACATATTTAGGCCCAGGCACCCAGGCAGAGGAGAGAGGTCCCATAACAGAGATTCAGGCTTCATGTCAGCAGAGAATCAGTCTTCATGTCATAGCAGAGAATCAGGCTTCACGTCACCCACCACTGGAACAGGCCACTGTCACATATTTAGGCCCAGGCACCCAGACAGAGGAGAGAGGTCCCGTAACAGAGAATCTGGCTTCATGTCAGCACAGAATCAGTCTTCATGTCATAGCAGAGAATCAGGCTTCACGTCAGCCACCACTGGAACAGGTCACTGTCACACATTTAGGCCCTGGCACCCAAACAGAGGAGAGAGGTCCCGTAACAGAGAATCTGGCTTCATGTCAGCACAGAATCAGTCTTCATGTCATAGCAGAGAATCAGGCTTCACGTCACCCACCACTGGAACAGGCCACTGTCACACATTTAGGCCCTGGCACCCAGACAGAGGAGAGAGGTCCCGTAACAGAGAATCTGGCTTCATGTCAGCACAGAATCAGTCTTCATGTCATAGCAGAGAATCAGGCTTCACGTCACCCACCACTGGAACAGGCCACTGTCACATATTTAGGCCCCGGCACCCAGACAGAGGAGAGAGGTCCCGTAACAGAGAATCTGGTTTCATGTCAGCACAGAATCAGTCTTCATGTCATAGCAGAGAATCAGGCTTCACGTCACCCACCACTGGAACAGGCCACTGTCACATATTTAGGCCCAGGCACCCAGGCAGAGGAGAGAGGTCGCGTAACAGAGAATCTGGCTTCATGTCAGCACAGAATCAGTCTTCATGTCATAGCAGAGAATCAGGCTTCACGTCACCCACCACTGGAACAGGCCACTGTCACACATTTAGGCCCCCGGCACCCAGACAGAGGAGAGGTTCATTCAACTTTGGGTTGCCCCGCAATATAATGGTAAAATGAAAATAAAAATAGGATTGAATGAGGAAGTGCCCTGGAGTACAATAATATATTGTTAAGGGGAGGTAGTTAATGTCTAATCTGCACAAGGGATGGACAGGTCCTGTGGGATCCATGCCTGGTTCATTTTTATGAACGTCAGCTTGTCCACATTGGCTGTAGACAGGCGGCTGCGTTTGTCTGTAATGACGCCCCCTGCCGTGCTGAATACACATTCAGACAAAACGCTGGCCGCCGGGCAGGCCAGCACCTCCAAGGCATAAAAGGCTAGCTCTGGCCACGTGGACAATTTGGAGACCCAGAAGTTGAATGGGGCCGAACCATCAGTCAGTACGTGGAGGGGTGTGCACAGGTACTGTTCCACCATGTTAGTGAAATGTTGCCTCCTGCTAACACGTTCCGTATCAGGTGGTGGTGCAGTTAGCTGTGGCGTGGTGACAAAACTTTTCCACATCTCTGCCATGCTAACCCTGCCCTCAGAGGAGCTGGCCGTGACACAGCTGCGTTGGCGACCTCTTGCTCCTCCTCTGCCTTCGCCTTGGGCTTCCACTGGTTCCCCTGTGACATTTGGGAATGCTCTCAGTAGAGCGTCTACCAACGTGCGCTTGTACTCGCGCATCTTCCTATCACGCTCCAGTGTAGGAAGTAAGGTGGGCACATTGTCTTTGTACCGGGGATCCAGCAGGGTGGCAACCCAGTAGTCCGCACACGTTAAAATGTGGGCAACTCTGCTGTCTTTGCGCAGGCACTGCAGCATGTAGTCGCTCATGTGTGCCAGGCTGCCCAGAGGTAAGGACAAGCTGTCCTCTGTGGGAGGCGTATCATCATCGTCCTGTGTTTCCCCCCAGCCACGCACCAGTGATGGGCCCGAGCTGCTTTGGGTGCCACCCCGCTGTGAACATGCTTCATCCTCATCCTCCTCCACCTCCTCCTCATCCTCGTCCTCCAGTAGTGGGCCCTGTCTGGCCACATTTGTACCTGGCCTCTGGTGTTGCAAAAAACCTCCCTCTGAGTCACTTCGAAGAGACTGGCCTGAAAGTGCTAAAAATTACCCCTCTTCCTCCTCTTCCTCCTGGGCCACGTCCTCTTCCATCATCGCCCTAAGTGTTTTCTCAAGGAGACATAGAAGTGGTATTGTAACGCTGATAACGGCGTCATCGCCACTGGCCATGTTGGTGGAGTACTCGAAACAGAGCAACAGGGCACACAGGTCTCGCATGGAGGTCCAGTCATTGGTGGTGAAGTGGTGCTGTTCCGCAGTGCGACTGACCCGTGCGTGCTGCAGCTGAAACTCCACTATGGCCTGCTGCTGCTCGCACAGTCTGTCCAGCATGTGCAAGGTGGAGTTCCACCTGGTGGGCACATCGCATATGAGGCGGTGAGCGGGAAGGCCGAAGTTATGCTGTAGTGCAGACAGGCGTGCAGCAGCAGGGTGTGAACGCCGGAAGCGCGAACAGACGGCCCGCACTTTATGCAGCAGCTCTGACATGTCGGGGTAGTTGCGAATGAACTTCTGCACCACCAAATTCAGCACATGCGCCAGGCAAGGGATGTGCGTCAAACCGGCTAGTCCCAGAGCTGCAACGAGATTTCGCCCATTATTGCACACCACCAGGCCGGGCTTGAGGCTCACCGGCAGCAACCACTCGTCAGTCTGTTGTTCTATACCCCGCCACAACTCCTGTGCGGTGTGGGGCCTGTCCCCCAAAAATATGAGTTTCAGAACGGCCTGCTGACGTTTACCCCGGCTTGTGCTGAAGTTGGTGGTGAAGGTGTGTGGCTGACTGGATGAGCAGGTGGAAGAAGAGGAGGAGGAAGCTGAGTAGGAGGAGGAGGAGACAGGAGGCAAAGAATGTTGCCCTGCGATCCTTGGCGGCGGAAGGACGTGCGCCAAACAGCTCTCCGCCTGGGGCCCAGCCGCCACTACATTTACCCAGTGTGCAGTTAGGGAGATATAGCGTCCCTGGCCGTGCTTACTGGTCGACGTATCTGTGGTTAGGTGGACCTTGCCACAGATGGCGTTGCGCAGTGCACACTTAATTTTATCGGACACTTGGTTGTGCAGGGAAGGCACGGCTCTCTTGGAGAAGTAGTGGCGGCTGGGAACAACATACTGTGGGACAGCAAGCGACATGAGCTGTTTGAAGCTGTCTGTGTCCACCAGCCTGAATGACATTATTTCATAGGCCAGTAGTTTAGAAATGCTGGCATTCAGGGCCAGGGATCGAGGGTGGCTAGGTGGGAATTTACGCTTTCTCTCAAATGTTTGTGAGATCGAGAGCTGAACGCTGCTGTGTGACATGGTTGAGATGCTTGGTGACGCAGGTGGTGGTGTTGGTGGTACATCCCATGTTTGCTGGGCGGCAGGTGCCAACGTTCCTCCAGAGGCGGAGGAAGAGGCCGAGGCGGCGGCAGCAGCAGAAGAGGCCGAGGCGGCAGCAGCAGAAGAGGTAGCAGGGGGAGCCTGAGTGACTTCTTTGTTTTTAAGGTGTTTACTCCACTGCAGTTCATGCTTTGCATGCAGGTGCCTGGTCATGCAGGTTGTGCTAAGGTTCAGAACGTTAATGCCTCGCTTCAGGCTCTGATGGCACAGCGTGCAAACCACTCGGGTCTTGTCGTCAGCACATTGTTTAAAGAAGTGCCATGCCAGGGAACTCCTTAAAGCTGCCTTTGGGGTGCTCGGTCCCAGATGGCGGCGGTCAGTAGCAGGCGGAGTCTCTTGGCGGCGGGTGTTCTGATTTTGCCCACTGCTCCCTCTTTGTCTTTTGCTACGCTGTTGGCTCGGTCTC
This sequence comes from Bufo bufo, assembly GCF_905171765.1. NCBI lineage: Eukaryota > Metazoa > Chordata > Amphibia > Anura > Bufonidae > Bufo > Bufo bufo. The sequence continues at coordinate 409,282,818 of NC_053389.1, read as the reverse complement.
ACCACTGCCTCTTCCTCCGAACTGTGAAAGTCAGTGGCACGACCTTCATTCCATGTGGGGTCTAGGACCTCATCGTCCCCTGCATCGTCTTCCACCCAGTCTTGATCCCTGACCTCCTGTTCAGTCTGCACACTGCAGAAAGACGCAGCAGTTGGCACCTGTGTTTCGTCATCATCAGAGACGTGCTGAGGTGGTATTCCCATGTCCCCATCATCAGGAAACATAAGTGGTTGTGCGTTAGTGCATTCTATCTCTTCCTGGAGAAGGGCTAGGTGGATGCCCTTGGGAAACCCTGGCAGCAGAGTCTTCAAACAGCATAAGAGACTGCTGCATAACTTGAGGCTCAGACAGTTTACCTGATATGCATGGGGGTGATGTGACAGACTGATGGGCTTGGTTTTCATGCGCCATCTGTGCGCTTTCTGCAGAAGACTGGGTGGGAGATAATGTGAACGTGCTGGATGCACTGTCGGCCACCCAATTGACTAATGCCTGTACCTGCTCAGGCCTTACCATCCTTAGAACGGCATTGGGCCCCACCAAATATCCCTGTAAATTCTGGCGGCTACTGGGACCTGAGGTAGTTGGTACACTAGGACGTGTGGCTGTGGCAGAACGGCCACGTCCTCTCCCAGCACCAGAGGGTCCACTAACACCACCACGACCATGTCCACGTCCGCGTCTCTTACTAGTTGTTTTCCTCATTGTTACCGTTCACCACAATAAGAAAAATATTATTCGGGCCAATGTATTGAATTAAATTCAGGCCTTTTTTTTACAGACACCTAACACTGTCTGGCTATCTATTTAGGTACCGTATTACACTAATACAGGCACACAAGTAATGACAGATTTGGTTGAATATAAATGTGAGGCCTATTTTTTACGCGCTGTGTGACAGATATACCTTTAATCACAGAATTAGACTTGTATCTGCACTGTAGCGTGTGTGTTAAGTTTTTCAGAATGACACTATCAGCACCTTGAATCTAAGATATCCTTTTTGGGATAGATTTAAAGTAGGCCTGATATAGCAGAAACTACTAATTTTGAGTGGCAAATTTGGGAATAGTTTTTCAAACCAGAACAAAAACTGTGCTTTTACGGTCACTACAAATAATTTGACCAGCTAAAACAGTACAGATTTGGTTGAATATAAATGTGAGGCCTATTTTTTACGCGCTGTGTGACAGATATACCTTTAATCACAGAATTAGACTTGTATCTGCACGATAGCGTGTGTGTTAAGTTTTTCAGAATGACACTATCAGCACCTTCAATCTAAGATATCCTTTTTGGGATAGATTTAAAGTAGGCCTGATATAGCAGAAACTACTAATTTTGAGAATGGCAAATTTGGGAATAGTTTTTCAACCCAGAACAAAAACTGTGCTTTTACGGTCACTAAATATAACTTGACCAGCTAAAACTGTACTGATTTGGAGGAATAGAAATGTCAGGCCTATTTTTTAGGCGCTGGGTGACAGGCTCAACTTGCCCCTGATGTAGTATATGGCCAAAAAATAACCACACTATTGATGGTTAAATGCACTTGGGTGACACAGGCTCAGCCCGCACCTAATGTAGTATATGGCCAAAAAATAACCACACTATTGATGGTTAATTGCACTTGATGAAAGCTTGACCCTGATGTAGGATATAGCAAAAAATAACCACACTATTGATGGTTAAATGCACTTGGGTGACACAGGCTCAGCCTGCACCTGATGTAGTATATGGCCAAAAAATAACCACACTATTTATGGTTAAATGCACTTGGGTGACACAGGCTCAGCCTGCACCTGATGTAGGATATAGCAAAAAATAACCACACTATTGATGGTTAAATGCACTTGGTGGTAGCTTGTGCTGGCGCACCACAAGCCACAAAATGGCCGCAGATCACCCCAGAAAAAAGTGATATAAAAACAATCTGGGCAGCCTAAAAAAAGTGAGCAATTCAATATCAGCACTTCAATGATCCACAGCTGGAGATCGATCACTGAATTAAGTCTTTTGGAGGAGTTAATCTGCCTAATCTCGCCCTAACGTCGCAGCAGCAACCTCTCCCTACGCTTGTATCAGCAGAGTGACGTGCAGCGCTACGTGACCCAAGCTTATATAGAGGCTGGGTCACATGCTGCACTGGCCAATCACAACCATGCCAATAGTAGGCAAGGCTGTGATGGCCTCTTGGGGCAAGTAGTATGACGCTTGTTGATTGGCTGCTTTGCAGCCTTTCATAAAGCGCCAAGAAAGTGCCGAACACCGAACCCGAACCCAGACTTTTACGAAAATGTTCGGGTTCGGGTCCGTGTCACGGACACCCCAAAATTCGGTACGAACCCGAACTATACAGTTCGGGTTCGCTCATCCCTAACTATCAGATGTCCTGTAGATGGCAACACCGGACGCCTTTGCAAAGTGTCCGATTGCCATGGCAATCATCGGGTGCTGCCATCACAGCATGGCAGCCCCGATGGTTGAGAGAGGGGGCCCCCTCCCTCTATTAACCCCATGGATGCCGCTGTCGCGGAATCTAACTGGTTACAGCAGAGTGTCAGCATACAGCTGACACTCGCTGCTGATGTCAGCGGCTCAGGAATGGAGCCGCCGACATCAAATAAAGCAGGGGGACCGCATCGGGGTCACAGGGGCACAGATGGGGCAGCGCTGTAAAGGGGGGGGCACGGCCAGCATGGAGGGGGCACAGATGGGGGCAGGATGCATGCATGGGGGGGAGGGGGAGACCGCAACAGGGGTACGATACATGGATGGGGGGGCGTGGAACGTATCGGGGCAGGTGGAGGCAGGGCTCACAGGAGGGGTGGGGAGGTTTGGAGGCGCACAGATCGGGGGGCTTCAGGACACATTACCTGATTTCAGCTTCTGATCTGCAGAGTGTAGATCAGAGCCTGGAACAGGCACTTTTTCACTGCCACGATCCGTTTTGGTTAGTCTGCACAGACTAACCAATCTGATCGATTGCCAGCAAGGGACCACTCTGATTGGTCCCTTGCCAGCATTACTGAACTTTGCAGCGCTTGGATTAAAGAGCTGCCTGACGTCTATAGACATGCCAATCTTTTCCTGGCCCAGTGGGAGGAGGAGACCATCGGACCTAGGTTGGGGGGGAGTCTGGTGCTGTGGCGGAGGTATATTGATGACATCCTGTTCATCTGGAAAGATACACAGGAGTCTTTGGACGAATTTTTGGTAGAAATTAATGTGAATGAGAGAAATTTGATTTTTACCCCCAAGATTAGTGATAAAGAAGTTGAGTTCCTAGACATTAGGGTAATGATAGAGGGATGCACTATCAAATGTAGTACTTTTGTAAAGGAGGTAGCTAGGAACAGCTTCATACGCTTTTCCAGCTGCCACCTGCCCAAGTGGCTATTGAACATACCAGTCAGCCAATTCAGGCGATTGAAGCGTAACTGTACTGACCGAAGTCAATTTGAAAAAGAAGCCACTAATCTCAGCCAACAGTTTTTGGATAGAGAATACCCTGACCAGACAGTTAAGAAAGCTTTGGAAAAAGTCAGGAGTATGAATAGACAGGATTTTTTTGTCCAGAAATGTACATCTCCAACCGATGAGGTACTAAGGATGATCCTACCCTACCACTCACAGTACCGACAGGTAGAAAAAATCATTAGGAAACACTGGTATCTCCTCTTGAATGATAAAATTATAGGATCATCGCTTACCCGAGATCCAAGAATTACCTATACAAGAGCCACTACCTTGGCAGCCAAAGTAGCACCCACATTGAAAAATATTAAGAAAATCAACTGAAGGCCAAAATTGGCTAACCACTGGAGGTTTCCATAGATGTGGGCGGTGTGGAAACTGTAAGGTGACAAATTTTGCAAGGAAGACTACCAGTGTTACCTCTACTCAAAACTCCTTCAGGTTTGACATTAATGACTGCCTGACCTGTGACTCGACTGACATCATCTACCTGTTACAATGTGGATGTCGTAAACAATACATAGGGAGGACCAAGAGGACACTTAAGAAGAGAGTGGCAGAACACATGGCCAATATTAGAAAAGGCTATGTGTTACACTCCCTTTCGAAACATTTTAAGGACATACATAATTGTGATACCTCGTCCTTGACTTTTTTCGCATTGGAGAAAGTCAAAAAACCGTGGAGAGGTGGCAACCATGTGGCCGCTATGTCCAGACAGGAGTCCCGCCGTATCTTCGAATTCGAATCCTTGATTCCCAGGGGCCTCAATGCTGAATGGGAACTGTTTGGATTCTTCTGAGAGATGGGAGGTGAGCCGGGTGGTGATGGAGATTCAGAGTTTGGCTGTTCCTCAGCACTCTGTTCCTCCCTCCCTGCCCTGCTCCCCTCCCCTTTTCAACTTAGAAACCCTCTGTAGGCAATAGATAGCTATCTATGTCCTCCATCTTGATTTGATGAAAGGAAATTCCCTTGTATGCTTCTGGACCTCCTGATGGGTGGCTTTTATCGTTTTTTAGTGTTTTTGAATGAATCTCATCAGAAACACATGGAAAACGCACCTGACCGCATGTGCGTTTTCGGTGCGTTTTTTAATATTTTTATGAATATTTTTATGATTATTACATCCGCAGGTGTCATCTATCTGTTCTGGAGATTTGGATATCATTTGGAAGCTTATATTACTTAATGATGACACTATTGGGAATTCCAATTTTTTAATAAAGGTTTATATTATTGTTTGATGGGGCACATGCTAGGTGCATTGTTAGGTTTGCATATGCGTCTCCTATGTGCTTCTATCATTTTTTATCATGTGTATGATTCTGACATCCATACTATTTTATATATTTTTTTTGTGATATTAGTTATGACACAATTATGCAGGATTAGCTGCTGTGGAGGTATAGAGTCTGAGAAACCACATCTAATTGAATCCATATCGGGTGTTTGTGATGTCCCAATTAGATCAGCCCCACCTATGGCTGGTCTCCTGGAATGATATAAAATGCTGCAAAGTGCTCACTGTCTTCACCACTGAGGAAGGGGTGTATACCCTGAAACGCATTTGGGCCAGTTGGGACAGTGAGCTGTTTCCCCCCAAGGGACTACAAGTGATCAAGAAGAAACAACGGCGGTTGAGCTCATCTATATAATTTATCTCGTATTGAGACTGCAGCTTTGAGAAAGACGGATTACGTCATCACCGCCGCAGCCGAGGAGTCACGTGAGACGTCACGTTCAGACTCCATACCACGTGGGACGCCGCGTTTGTAGCTGGTGATCGGCTGTTTCTCTGATACACTACGCTGAGCCCAGTAACTGAGTGGGGTAAGAGACTCTTTTGCCATCTACTATCCATTGGTATAGAGAGTCCTTCCAGGATTGGACTTAGCGGTCTGTCCCTCTACATTGGAGCTCCGGAATTGGGCATTATATTACATTATTACCATCGTATTGAAGTTGCCAGATTGCATTGCTTGGATCCCTGTATAGAGCAATTAGATCTGCTGTGAATGACTGTTACTGTGGGGAGTGTTCATTGCCTATGAACTGTTTTTGAACTCTATTGAACTTTTACCATCGTTGGCCATTTCTAGGACCCTCTTCCACCTTGTCTGTTATATTTATTTATTTATGGATGTTTTTAGGATTATTTGATGCTATGTATATTAAATAGTGATACTTTACACTGCTGTCTCCTGTTCCCTTACACGGAGTGCCCCTCTATTTGTTTAGTCTATAGACATGCTAACTGCATGGGGCATGTGTAATTAGCACGTATATAGATGGATTGCAGTCGGGAAGGGGTTAATATTGCAGCCTTTGCTGCATCTGTCATTGTGAGATTCACGCGTTAGGTACTGGTTTTCTATTCTGTTATTAAAAAAACACCCATTTTGGTAAAAAAAAAAAAATTGCAGCCTTTGCTGCATCTGTCAGTGTGAGATACACATATTAGATACTGCTGTTCTATTCTGTTATTAACCCCTTAAGGACCGAGCCATTTTTCAACCTTTTTTGCAAATCTGCCATGTGTCACTTTATGTGGTGATAACTTTAAAATGCTTTTACTTATCCAGGCCATTCTGAGATTGTTTTCTCATCACATATTGTACTTCACAAGAGTGGTAAAATTGAGTAAAACATATATTTTTAAATTTCATTAACCCCTTAAGGACGCAGGGCGTACCGGTACGCCCTATTTCCCGAGTCCTTAAGGACTCAGGGCATACCTGTACGTCCTAACTTTAAATCGGGATTCCGGCGCCCCGGGGGTTAATCGCAACTGGCTGCCGGCTGAAATCATTCAGCCGGCATCCCGTAACAACGCAGGGGGGTCATTTGACCCCCTTGTATCGGCGATCGCAGAAAACGGCAGGTCAATTCAGACCTGCGGTTTGCTGCGCTTTCTGCAGTTTCTGATCCCCGCGGTCCCTGACCACGGGGATCAGAAACTTTAGTGTCCCTAAAGTATAGATTTTGCACCCCCCCCCCTGCACCCCTGCATGATTTTTTGCCGGCGGGTGGTGCAGGGGGGGAGTTGTGGGCGGTGGGGGCAGTGCAGGAGGCGGGCGGTGCGGCAGGTAGGATCGCGATCCCCCGCCCGCCTCCTCTTGAAAATTCGTTGGCGTCTAGTGGGTATACCAGGGTGCCAGCACATTGCTGACACCCTGGTATAAACGGCTGACATCGGTGATGCGATGTCAGCCGTTTAACCCTTTCCATACAGCGGTCCGTACGGACCGCTGTATGGAAAAAGTTAACAGTAAGAGGGAGCTCCCTCTCCCATCGGGGGGCTGCAGTGCCTTTGCAGCCCCCCGATGGAGAGGGAGAGAGCTCCCAGACAGCCCCCCGACAGCCCCCCGACAGCCCCGTCCTTACCCTTCCCCGTCTGCGAAGTTCTGACCAGTACTGAGCAGACGGGGAAGGTTCCCATGGCAACAGGACGCCGTCTCAGGCATCCTGCTGTCCATGGTGCTGAACAGATCTGTGCTAAAGGCAGAGATCTGTTCAGACAAAGTGTAAGTAAAATACAGTACAGTACAATATATATTGTACTGTACTGTATTATACAGACATCAGACTATAAAATGGTCATGTTACTTTCCCCGCACGGTGAACGCCATAAAAATAAAAACTATTAGGAAATTGAAATTTTGCCCAACTTACTTCCCAAAAAAGGTAATAAAAGTGATCAAAAAAGTCGCATGTACGCCAAAATAGTACCATCAAACCGTCATCTGATCCCGCAAAAATCATACCCTACCCAAGATAATCGCCCAAAAACTGAAAAAACTATGGCTCTTAGACTATGGAAACACTAAAACATGATTTTTTTTGTTTCAAAAATGAAATCATTGTGTAAAACTTAAATAAAATAAAAAAAGTATACATATTAGGTATTGCCGCGTCCGTATCGACCGGCTCTATAAAAATATCACATGACCTAACCCCTCAGATGACCACCGTAAAAAAAAAAATTGTCATCTTACGTCATAAAAAGTGTAATAGCAAGCGATCAAAAAGTCATATGCACCCCAAAATAGTGCCAATCAAACCGTCATCTCATCCCGCAAAAAAATGAGACCCTACTTAAGATAATCGCCCAAAAACTGAAAAAACTATGGCTCTTAGACTATGGAGACACTAAAACATTTTTTTTTGTTTTAAAAATGAAATCATTGTGTAAAACTTACATAAATAAAAAAAATTGTATACATATTAGGTATCGCCGCGTCCGTGACAACCTGCTCTATAAAATTACCACATGATCTAACTTGTCAGATGAATGTTGTAAATAAAAAAAAAAATAAGTGCCAAAAAATCTATTTCTTGTTACCTTGCCGCACAAAAAAGTGTAATATAGAGCAATCAAAAATCATATGTACCCTAAACTAGTACCAACAAAACTGCCACCCTATCCCATAGTTTCTAAAATGGGGTCACTTTTTTGGAGTTTCTACTCTAGGGGTGCATCAGGAGGGCTTCAAATGGGACATGGTATAAAAAAAAACAGTCCAGCAAAATCTGCCTTCCAAAAACCGTATGGCATTCCTTTCCTTCTGCGCCCTGCCGTGTGCCCGTACAGTAGTTTATGGCCACATATGGGGTGTTTCTGTAAGCTACAGAATCAGGGCCATAAATAATGAGTTTTGTTTGGCTGTTAACCCTTGCTTTGTAACTGGAAAAAAAATATTAAATGGAAAATCTGCCAAAAAAGTGAAATTTTGAAATTGTATCTCTATTTTCCATTAAATCTTGTGCAACACCTAAAGGGTTAACAAAGTTTTTAAAATCAGTTTTGAATACCTTGAGGGGTGTAGTTTCTTAGATGGGGTCACTTTTATGGAGTTTCTACTCTAGGGGTGCATCAGGGGGGCTTCAAATGGGACATGGTGTCAAAAAACCAGTCCAGCAAAATCTGGCTTCCAAAAACCATACGGCGCACCTTTCCCTCTACGCCCTACTGTGTGTCCGTACAATAGTTTACGGCCACATATGGGGTGTTTCTGTAAACGGCAGAGTCAGGGCAATAAAGATACAGTCTTGTTTGGCTGTTAACCCTTGCTTTGTTAGTGGAAAAAATGGGTTAAAATGGAAAATTAGGCAAAAAAATGAAATTCTCAAATTTCATCCCCATTTGCCAATAACTCTTGTGCAACACCTAAAGGGTTAACGAAGTTTGTAAAATCAGTTTTGAATACCTTGAGGGGTGTAGTTTATAGAATGGGGTCATTTTTGGGCGGTTTCTATTATGTAAGCCTCGCAAAGTGACTTCAGACCTGTAGTGGTCCCAAAAATTGGGTTTTTGTAAATTTCTGAAAAATTTCAAGATTTGCTTCTAAACTTCTAAGCCTTGTAACATCCCCAAAAAATAAAATATCATTCCCAAAATGCTACAAACATGAAGTAGACATATGGGGAATGTAAAGTCATCACAATTTTTGGGGGTATTACTATGTATTACAGAAGTAGAGAAACTGAAACTTTGAAATTTGCTAATTTTTTTAAATTTTTGGTAAATATGGTATTTTTTTATGCAAAAAAATTAACTTTTTTGACCCAATTTTAGCAGTGTCATGAAGTACAATATGTGACGAAAAAACAATCTCAGAACGGCCTAGATAAGTCAATGCGTTTTAAAGTTATCAGCACTTAAAGTGACACTGGTCAGATTTGCAAAAAATGGCCAAGTCCTTAAGGTGAAATAGGGCTGAGTCCTTAAGGGGTTAAATTCTAAATTTACCAAAAATTTTGAAAATTTAGCAAATTTCCAAATTTCAATTTCTCTACTTCTAGAATAGATAGTAATACCTCCAAAAATAGTTATTACTTTACATTCCCCATATGTCTACTTCATGTTTGGATCATTTTGGGAATGACATTTTATTTTTGGGGAACGTTACAAGACTTAGAAGTTTAGAAGCAAATCTTTTTCAGGAACAGTTCAGGTGTGAAGTCACTTTGTGAGGTTTACATAATAGAAACCACCCAAAAATGACCCCATTTTACAAACTACACCCCTCAAGGTATTTAAAACTGATTTTACAAACTTTGTTAACCCTTCAGGTGTTCCACAAAAATTAATGGAAAATAGAGAAAATTTCTAAATTTCACTTTTTTGGCAGATTTTCCATTTGAATCAATTTTTTCCAGTTACAAAGCAAATATTTATGGCCCTGATTCTGTAGTTTACAGAAACACCCCATATGTGGTTGTAATCTGCTGTACGGGCACACGGCAGGGCGCAGAAGGAAAGGAACGCCATACGGTTTTTGGAAGGCAGATTTTGCTGGACTGTTTTTTTGACACCATGTCCCATTTGAAGCCCCCCTGATGCATCCCTAGAGTAGAAACTCCAAAAAAGTGACCCCATTTTGCACTTTTTTTTTTTTTTTTTTTTGTTATTTACAACATTCATCTGACAGGTTAGATTCTGTGGTATTTTTACATAGCACGTTGTCACGGACGCGACAATACCAAATATTACAAAATTTTTTGGTTGTTTGTTTTAGTATTGCATAATAAAGCATTTTTGAAAAAAAAAATGATTTTTTACTTTCTCCACATTCCGAAAGCTGTAGTTTTATTTATTTTTTGGCTGAACTGTCTTGTGTAGGGGCTCATTTTTTTCAGTAGGAGATGACGGTTTGATTGGTAATATTTTGTGGTGCATATGACTTTTTGATCGCTTGCAATTACACTTTTTGTGATGTAAGGTGACAAAAAATTGCTTTTTTTACACTGTTTTTATATTAAAAAATATACAGTAGTCACCTGAGGGGTTAGGTTATGGATATTTTTATAGAGCAGGTTATTAAGGACGCGGCAATACCTAATATGTCTACCTTTTTTTTTATTTATGTAAGTTTTACACAATGATTTCATTTTTGAAACAAAAAAAAATCATGTTTTAGTGTCTCCATAGTCTGAGAGCCATAGTTTTTTCAGTTTTTGAGCGATTATCTTAGGTAGGGTATGATTTTTGCGGGATGAGATGACAGTTTGGCACTATTTTAGGGTGCGTATGACATTTTGATCGCTTGCTATTATACTTTTTGTGATGTAAGGTGACAAAAAATTGTATTTACCTGAGGTGTTAGGTCATGTCATTTTGGGGCAAATATTAAATTTGCGGCCTTGTCTGCATCTGTCAGTGTGAGATACAAGCTTGAAATACAGCAATAATATTCTGGGTATAAAAAAACACCTATTTTGGGCAAAGTACTTAATAATGCAGCCTTTACTGCATCTGTTATTGTGAAATACACGTATTAGATACTGTTGTTCTATTCTGTTATTAAAAAAAAACCAAATTTTAGAAATGAGGAGAGCATCAAATAAGGGACGTGGCCCCGGTCATGGTGCTGCTGGTGGAGCTCATGTTGCAGGGAGAGGACGTGGTCGATCTGTGCCAGCTACACGCACAAGTGGAAAACCTTCCTCAGGTGCGAGTAGGTGACAGAACCTTCAGCGGTATTTGGTCGGGCCTAATGCGGCTCTACGAATGGTGAGGCCAGAACAAGTACAGGCGATAATAGATTGGGTTGCTGACAGTGCCTCCAGTTCCTTCACATTGTCTCCCACCCAGTCTCCTGATGAAAGATCAGAGTTGGCACCTGCAGCCGATGTCCATCAGTCTTTCACCTCACCCCCTTGCAAATCAGCCAAGCAGTCTGAGCCCCAAGTCATGCAGCAGTCTCTTCTGCTTTTTGATGACTCTGCTAGCAGGGTTTCCCAGGGCCATCCACATAGCCCTGTCCCAGAAGTGGAAGAGATTGAGTGCACCGATGTCCAACCACTTATGTTTCAAGATGAATACATGGGAGGACCACCGCAGCACGTCTCGGATGCTGACGAAACACAGGTGCCAATTGTGGCTTTCGAAAGTGTGCAGACCAACAAGGAGGGCAGGGGTGAAGACTGGGTGGAAGATGATGTGGAGGACAATGAGTCAAGGTCATGTGAGTGACCTGTGTAGTTCGGAGGAAGAGGCGGTGGTCGCACAGAGCCACCAGCACAGCAGAAGAGGGTGCAAAAGCGGAGCGGCCGTCCCCTAGACAGTACGCCTGCTACTGCCCACCGCAGCAAGGGACCGAGCACACCAAAGCCAGATACAAGGAGTTCCCTGGCATGGCAGTTCTTCAGACAATGTGCTGATGACAAGACACGAGTGGTTTGCACGCTGTGCAATCAGAGCCTGAAGTGAGACATAAACGTTCTCAACCTGAGCACAACCTGCATGAGGAGGCATCTAAGTGCTAAGCACGAGCTGCAGTGGAGTAGACACCTCAAAAACAAAAAAAGGGCTTTGGCTCCTCCTGCTTCCTCTTCTGCTGCAGTCTCGGCCTCTTCATCCACCTCTGGAGTGACAGTGCCACCTGCCACCCCAAAAACAGAGGATGTGCCAGCAACACCACCACCTGGGTCACCAAGCATCTCCACAATGTCCCACGGAAGCGTTCAGCTCTCCATCTCCCAAACACTGGAGCGGAAGAGGAAGTACCCCCCTACCCACCTGCGATTCCCTGGCCCTGAATGCCAGCATTTCAAAGTTACTGTCCTTTGAAATGCTGTCATTCCATCTGGTGGAGACGGAGAGTTTTTTAAAAGCCTTATGGCGGTGGCTGTCCCACAGTACATCGTGCCCAGCTGACACTACTTTTCCAGGCGTGCCATCTCTTCTCTGCACAACCAAGTGGGGGACAAAATCAGGTGTGCACTGCGCAACGCCATCTGTGGCAAGGTCCACCTAACTACGGATACGTGGACTAGTAAGCACGGTCAGGGTTGTTATATCTCCATAACAGCACACTGGGCAAATGCAGTGGCGGCTGGGCCTGAGGAAGATAGCAGTTTGGCACATGTCCTTCCACCACCGAGGATTGCAGGGCGCTTCAGTTTGCCTCCTGTTGCTTCCTACTCCGCTTCCTCATCCTCCACCGGCTCCTCATCCAGTCAGTGTAACACCTTCACCACCAACTTCAGCACAGCCAGGGGTAAACGACAACAGGCAGTTTTAAAACGTATCTGTTTGGGGGACAAACCCCACACTGTGCAGGAGCTGTGGACGGGTCTTGAACAACAGACCGATGAGTGGTTGGTGCCAGTGAGCCTCAAGCCCGTCCTGGTGGTGTGTGATAATGGGCAAAATCTTTGTAGCAGCTCTGGGCCTAGCCATTTTGACGCACATCCCTTGCATGGCACATGTGCTAAATTTGGTGGTGCAGAGGTTCCTTAAAAATTACCCCGATATGTCAGAGCTGATGCATAAAGTGCGGGCCATCTGTGCGCACTTTCGGCGTTCTCAGCCTGCTGCTGCTCGCCTGTCAGCACTGCAGCGTAACTTCGGACTTCCCGCTAACCGCCTCATATGCGACGTGCCCATAAGGTGGAACTCCACCTTGCACATGCTGGCCAGACTGTGCGAGCAGCAGCAGGTGATAGTGGCGTTTCAGCTGTAGCATGCACGGGTGAGTCGCTCTGCGGAACAGCACCACTTCACCACCAATGAGTGGGCCTCTATGTGAGACCTGTGTTTCTTGTTGCGCTGTTTCGAGTACTCCACCAACATTGCCAGTGCCGATAATGCAGTTCTCAGCATTACTATCCCACTTCTATGCCTCCTTGAAAAAAACGCTGCTGGCGATAATGGAAGAGGATGTGGCACAGGAGGAGGAGGAAGAGGGATAATTTCATACGGTTTCCGGCCAGTCATTCACAAGTGGCTCCGAGGGTGGGTTCCTGCATCCACAAACGCCAGGTACACAGTTGTCCAGCCAGGGCACAGTTCTGGAGGATGACTAGGTGGAGGATGAGGAGGAGATGGAGGAGGAGGAACCGTGTTCACAGCAGGGTGGCACCCAAACCAGCTCATGGCCAACACTGGTGCGTGGCTGGGGGGATACAGAGGACAGATTGTCGTTGCCTCTAGGCAGCCTGGCACACTTGAGCGATTACATGCTGCAGTGTCTCCGCAACGACCGCCAAGTTGCCCACATTCTAACTTGTGCTGATTACTGGGTGGCCACGCTGCTGGATCCCCGTACTGTCCTTAATACCGTCACTGGAGCGTGATCGTGAAATGTGGAAAAGCTTTGTCAGCACGCCACAACAACAATCACCACCAGCTAATATGGAACGTCTTAGCAGGAGGCAACATGATGGAGCAGTATGTGTGCACGCGCCTACACGTACTGAATGACAGGTCTGCCCCCTTCAACTTCTGGGTCTCAAAATTGGGCACATGGCCTGAGCTTGTCCTTTACGCCTTGGAGGTGCTGGCCTGCCTTGCAGCCAGTGTATTGTCTGAGCGTGTGTTTAGAACGGCAGGGGGCATTATCACAGACAAGCGCAGCCGCCTGTCCACAGCCAATGTGGACAAGCTCACGTTCATTAAATTGAACCAGGCATGAATCCCACAAAACTTGTCTGTACCTTGTGCAGAATAGACATGTATACCGGCCTTAACCAGCCATTGTTATACTACAGCGCAATAGTTCATTGTTGTATTTTGACTATTTCCCACTCTTTTGGAGTGTACCCTAATAAAAATAATTAAAAAAAAGTGTTGGCTACCTCGTCCTACTCCATTGCCATTTCAACCTACACCGCTATGTCCACCGCCTCCTCAAACTCCTACTCCATATGGACCTCCACATCATAAATCAAGTTTATTATTTTTAATTTGTACGTTTTTTATTTTATTATGTCATTTCACAAATTTGTCTGTTACATTTTCGGGTGAAATTTACAAATTTTTGGGTGTGATATACCCCTGCTATACCTAGTAAACAGGTAACAATATTTCACTAATTTGTCTGTTACATTCTTGGGTGAAATTTGACAATTTTTGCCGTGATTAAACCCCTGCTCTGCATAGGTGACAGGGAATTAAATTTTAAATATTCTTCTTTAATTGATGCGCTTTCATTCAATGCTTAAACTTTAACAACTTGTCCCACATTTGCGTTTCAATAATTTGTCCCACTTTTCCGCTCGATCATTTTTAATTTCAAACTATTAACCTCCCTTGGATGTGGTCTCTCTTTCTCACGCTCCCTCTCCGTGGAACCCTGATTCGCTGCTAACCATGATCAACATGGTAGGCAGCAGAAAAGAACATCGAAAGTTGATAGAGCAGATATCCAATTGGATCGTGGACATCACGGGGACGTGCGACATGGTGGAGAAGTATATGTGCACATGCCTACACGTACTGACTGATGGGTCTGCCCCCTACAACTTCTGGGTCTCCAAATTGGGCACATGGCCTGAGCTTGCCCTTTACGCCTTGGAGGTGCTGGCCTGCCCTGCAGCCAGTGTATTGTCTGAATGTTTGTTTAGCAAGCCTGGAGATGCTTATCACAGGTTATATTTCCCAATGTTTTGGTGTGTACCCTAATTTAAAAATAAATAAAATTAAATAAAATTTAAAACCAAAAACCAGTGTCGGCTACCTCCTCCACTGCCACTTCCACCTACGCCGCCACATCCACTGCCTCCTCAACCTCCTACTTCATATGGACCTCGTCCTCCTAGATCAAGATTATTTTTTATTTTTACGTATTTTATGTTATTTAAAGTCATTTCCCTATCCACATTTGTTTGCAGAGCACTTGCCATGCTTTTAACCACATTTTACTGGCATTTGCAGCCCTATAGCCCTTTCCATGACATTTTTAGAGCCATTTTAGGGCTCAGAAGTTCGGGTCCCTATTGACTTTAATGGGGTTCGGGGTCAAGTTCGGGTCCCGAATTTGAACTTTTTTGTGAAGTTCGGTCGAACCCGAACATTCCGGTGTCTGCTCAACTCTAGTCAATTGTATTTACCCCTACCATTCGCCATACAGAGAGATCAAGGCCCTCAATACATCTTTCCAGTATATAAATTGATCTTACTTATAGAGAAGGTTGCCCTACTCTCCATGGGAACTGTGGAAATGTTTCCATAAAGTCACTGTGAGTCACTGTGAGCAGATTGGCTTTGGGAGGGGTTGGGTTCCACAAGATCTGGACGAGAATCTCTCAGGGAACTTCTGCCAACTAACTCTGATTAAATTTGAATCCATGGTTTATTAGATGAGTCACTCCACCATTCCCTTAGGATTGATAGGCCTATAGCTCTATAGTAATCTCTAATGGAAGGGAGGGCTAAACCTCCTGCTCCTCGCCTCCGTGTCATCAGATTATATGCTATTCGATTCGATTTCCAGAGGTATTTATTCAGGAAGGTTTATGCTCTCTTAAAGAAGGATTCCAGTACAGGGATGGGAAGAGCCCTGAAATATATATATATATATATATATATATAGTTTGGGTAGAGTCATCATTCGGAACGAGGCTATTCTGCCCACCCAAGATACATCTTTCATAGCAATGCTATGGGTCTAGATCTTGGGCTAGAGTAGAAAGGAATGGTTCTTAATTCTGTTTGTAGAGGAGGGTGCTAGGGGTGTTAAGTTTAATTCCCAAGTATGTCAACTCAGAGGTCTGAGCTTTAAGCTGTCTCAACTCATTAGGGGGGATGTGGATGGGAAGGGCCTGAGATTTTGATTCATTGTCATCAATGCCTATTCAAGGGATTGGTTTGGGTTTGAAAGGGTAAATATAATATCTAGTGATGGACAAACATCGGCCGGGACAATTCGCGAACGCGCGTTCGCGATCAAATATTTGCAAACTGTGTGTTCACGGCGGGCCCCAATCACTCTAATGGCAGGCGAACCTGAAAAACTTTCAGGTGATATTTGCAGCCAGCAAACACTTACTAGAAGTACACAAATAGTCCCGCAACATGGACAGTGATATACCAGAGGGGGATCATTGGCAAAAATTCCCACAAAAAATATGTATTTTAATCAGGGGCCATTTTTATGCATCTTAAAGGGAAACTTTTAAAAATGTGCCCTGCTGGAGACAAAATATTTTTTATTTCCTATAGGTTTGATGTATACAAATGTGCAACACTCCACGTTTTTGTATCCTGCAGAGTTCATTAAAAAATGCATACGTTAACGTACATTTTTTTTTTTTTCTGCCATGGAACTGTATGGTGAACGGACGCCACTGTACGGCATCAGTCTGAGGCATCTGTTAACACATGCATTTTTGGTATGCATTAAATGGATAGCAAAAATAGGATGTAAACCCAGCCCTAGTGACAGAATAAGCACCAGTACAAAGCGGAGCAGCATGGCGGAGAGGGGAGGCCGCCATGTACTGACAGAGCGCTACCTGGTCCTGGACTGTGTTTACCAAGGATCATTTTCTACTGGGAAATACAGGGCACAGTATAATACACTAGAATATATACACTCACCTAAAGAATTATTAGGAACACCTGTTCTATTTCTCATTAATGCAATTATCTAGTCAACCAATCACAAGGCAGTTGCTTCAATGCATTTAGAGGTGTGGTCCTGGTCAAGACAATCTCCTGAACTCCAAACTGAATGTCAGAATGGGAAAGAAAGGTGATTTAAGCAATTTTGAGCGTGGCATGGTTGTTGGTGCCAGACGGGCCGGTCTGAGTATTTCACAATCTGCTCAGTTACTGGGATTTTCACGCACAACCATTTCTAGGGTTTACAAAGAATGGTGTGAAAAGGGAAAAACATCCAGTATGCGGCAGTCCTGTGGGCAAAAATGCCTTGTGGATGCTAGAGGTCAGAGGAGAATGGGCCAACTGATTCAAGCTGATAGAAGAGCAACGTTGACTGAAATAACCACTCAAATGCAGCAAAGCATTTGTGAAGCCACAACACGCACAACCTTGAGGCGGATGGGCTACAACAGCAGAAGACCCCACCGGGTACAATTTGCACAAGCTCACCAAAATTGGACTGTTGAAGACTGGAAAAATGTTGCCTGGTCTGATGAGTCTCGATTTCTGTTGAGACATTCAAATGGTAGAGTCCGAATTTGGCGTAAACATCCTCTGATGGTTACTTCCAGCAGGATAATGAACCATGTCACAAAGCTCGAATCATTTCAAATTGGTTTCTTGAACATGACAATGAGTTCACTGTACTAAAATGGCCCCCACAGTCACCAGATCTCAACCCAATAGAGCATCTTTGGGATGTGGTGGAACGGGAGCTTTGTGCCCTGGATGTGCATCCCTCAAATCTCCATCAACTGCAAGATGCTATCCTATCAATATGGGCCAACATTTCTAAAGAATGCTATCCGCACCTTGTTGAATCAATGCCACGTAGAATTAAGGCAGTTCTGAAGGCAAAAGGGGGTCCAACACCGTATTAGTATGGTGTTCCTAATAATTCTTTAGGTGAGTGTATAATATAAAGATATTAGCCCTACCCCCGAATAATAATACAATTCGGTGGTCATTTATTATATAGAAATATGTCTGTTAGGCGTATTTCTGACATAGATTGTGGCGCAAAGGTCCTTAGCACCGTAATCTGCATATTTTTCCCGCTCATGCCAGGTCTAAAAAAGGATGGTGTGGGCAGTGAAAGGGATACAGTTATGGCCATCCAGTTATTGGATACCACTGGCATACATTGACCGGATAACACCTCTGTACAGTGACCAGATAACACCGCCATACCGTAACCGGATAAAAAGGTATGAGAGGGCACAGTACAGGGAATGACTAGGGGCACTGCATAGGGTGTGGTAAGAGGCCACAATGCAGAGTATAAGGAGGCACAGTATGGGTGAGGGGCATAGTACGGGGCGGGGGGCACAGTCACATGACCCTCTAACATTAGAAGGTCCTTATGGTGAATGTGGTTCATATGCCACCATAATAAGAGACACAGGAGTGAGACAAAGGTGTGATTATGTGGCTAGAGATAAAAAAAATTATTAACTGTCGGCTAGTACAGGCCCCAATAATTAGGCAATAGGAATTTACCTAACAGCAAAGAACTTTTCATTCTGTGGCTGGAGGTACATAAGGCGGTCACAGGATAAATATGTAACTGCCGGCCAGTACAGGCCCCAAAAATTAGGCATTCACCTGAAATAAAAGGCCTTTTATGCCGCTGTATATACAGAAGGCATTGACCATTTTTTGCTCAGGGTGGTGGCGGATATGTGTGGGCTGGCATGAGTAAATTCATTTACACGTGGTCATCACAGGTGTTGAATTCCTCCGAGATCCATGCCTCTTCATTTTAAAAAAATTTATTTAGTCCACACTGTCATGAGCTAGGCGAGTGCGCTAATCGTTCACAATCCCCCCCTGCTGCGCTGAATGTCCTTTCAGACAGGACACTCGACAAGGGGTAAGCCAAGAGTTCCATGGCAAATTATGCCAGCTCTGGCCACAGGTCAAACCTGCACACCCAGTAGTCAAGGGGTTCCTCGCTTCTAAGAGCGTCCATTTCGACTGTTAACCCGATGTAGTTGGACACCTGTCGGTCTAGGCGTTCTCTAAGGCTGGTTACAGAGGGCGGCTGTCGATGGGTTGGCTGCAAGAATGATCTCATATCCAAGGGATCCCCGAAAAGTTTCTTCTTGCTCCTCCTCCCCTCCCAGCCACCATCCTCCTCTGACTTCTCTTCAGACTCCTGCTGACTTGTCTCAGATGGAGTATCCCCCCCCGGCTTTATCAATGACACGATGCAATGCACGCTCCAGAAATAAGGCGTAAGGTACGATGTCACTGATGGCGCCCTGGCTGCGACTGACCAGTTTGGTGATCTCATCAAATGGCCGCAGAAGTCTGCATGCATGAGCAGCCAATGGCACAGTGAAAAGAAACCAAGCTCCCCAGAACCTGTCCTGCCACAGAGTTCTGACAGGTAGTCGTTAATGGCACGTTTCTGCTGGAGCAGCCTATCCAGCATATACACGGTGGAGTTCCAGAGCGTCAGGCAGTCACAAATCAGACGTCTGACGGGCAAGTGGTGTCGCCGCTAAACATCAGCAAGGCGAGCCATGGCCGTGTAAGATATTCTAAAATGGCAAGAGATTTTCCTGGCCTGCCGCAAAACATCCTGGACCCCAGGGTATTTGGTAACGAATCACTGCACGACTAAGTTCAGAACGTGTGCCATGCACGGCATGTGTGTCATTTTGCCCTGTTTCAGCGTGCTCAGCAAATTGGCACCGTTGTCGCACACCACTTTACCAACTGTCAAATTGAGCGGGGTTAGCCACTGATCGGCCCGTGACTGCAGAGCTGAAAGCAGTGCAGGACCGGTGTGGCTCTTGGCTTCCAGGCACAACAGCCACAGCACAGCATGGCAACATCTCACCTGGAACGTTGAATAGGTTCTGGGGAGCTTGGGGGTGCAGCGGAAGAGGCGGTAGCAGTGGTAAAAGGAGGAGTCAGCTGAGGAGGAGACGGAGGATGGAGTAGAAGGAGAAGAAGAAGAGTCCGGCCTGCATGCAATCCGTGTCGGTAACACCAAATCCACACGGGTGCCATGGGTTACATGCTTGATGGCCATTAGAAAGTTCATCCAGTGGGAAGTAAAAGTTATGTGCCTTCTCTGCCCGTGTTTGATAGACCACATGTCTGTGGTCAGATATATCTTGGCACCGACACTGTGTGTCAGATATATTAACTTGCCGCTGAACTTGGCCATATAGTTCAGGGATGCCCTTCTGGGAGAAATATTTCCTTCCGGGGACCTTCCATTGCGGCGTGCAAATGGCCACAAATATGGCTAGCAGTTCCAACAATCTGGCGGTCAGCAAGAGGGTTATCCGGCGTCATCATCTTTTTATGTTCGAACATTTGGGCCACGGAAGCTTGCCTTTTGCCAGATGAACATGACGACGGCACAGTGGAAGGTGGAGTGGAGGACAAATGGGAGGAGAGAGGAGAAGAGACAGGATGTGGAGCGCCGGGAGTGTGGATTCTGACGGTGTTGCTCCCAATGGGCTCGGTGATGGGGAGGCCAGGTACCTTTTTAAGGCGGTCGTCCCTAGGTGAGTGTTGGGCTTACCGCAACTTATGCGTTGACAGCCCAGGCTGCAGATGGAAACACTATTGTCAGCAGCTGACACATTAAAAAAAGCCCACACTGGGGAGCCATGTGCCGGCGTCCTGGGATTGGCAGATGTGACCGTGCATGGTGGATGGTTCGCTCCAGATACATTTGCAGTCTGCTTTTTGCCTCCTGTGCACTGCGAGTTCTGCCTGCTTCTCCTCCTTCTCCTCCCTATATACTGCTCCGTCTCTCCCTCTGAACTCCCCTCCTCTTCCTCTCTTGTGGGCACCTACGTGACGTCCATCGACACGTCATTTATCTTCACCTTCATCACCACTGACATTAGAGATCTCGGAGTAGGCAGCAACAGCGGGGACCATTCTCCTTGGGCTGATCTTGGTACTGTCGTCAGACCACTGGATGGTCGCCGTTGCTACCTCCTCTTCCTCATCCGATGCCAAGAATGGCTGCGCATCGGTAAGGTCTTGGAATGGATGGGAAAATAATTCATCTGACTGGAGGGAAAAGCTATGGTGGTGGTGTCTTTGGGGGTGCACACAACAGAGTGAGGAGGTTGCAGATACAGAGGATGAGGGGCGTTCTTTGACATAATCGCACGCACCTTCTCCAAATTCCCACTTAGGCTCCAGCCTGGTGCACCAGCACGACTCCTACCACCCCTGCGGAACGGCCTGCCTCTTCCTCTGCCTGTCATTTTCAAAATGACTCTGTGCCAAAGTCCCTAGAGAAGAGCAGTATTTTTGGAAGCTGATATATGGCAGGCCTCAATCAGTTGTTAGTTGAAGCTGGTATATCACACTCAAGTAGTAATTTCGTGGACGCAGGTATATGGAAAACTCTATCACTATTTTGTGGAAGCTGATATAAGGCAGGCCTTAATCAGTTGTTACCTAAAGCTGGTATATCATCCTCAAGCTAAAATTTTGTAGACGCAGGTACAGTACAGACCAAAAGTTTGGACACACCTTCTCATTCAAAGAGTTTTCTTTATTTTCATGACTATGAAAATTGTAGATTCACACTGAAGGCATCAAAACTATGAATTAACACATGTGGAATTATATACATAATAAACAAGTGTGAAACAACTGAAAATATGTCATATTCTAGGTCAGTGATGGTGAACCTTTTAGAGACCGAGTGCCCAAACTGCAACCAAATACCCACTTATTTATCGCAAAGTGCCAACACGGCAATTTATCCTGAATACCAATATAGTATATCTTCCATGTACTTTATCATTTAGCTATAATAGCTTAATAGCCTACATTCAGTGTGCTGCCTGTGCTGTTCATAGTGCGTCCTGTGCTGATGAATGGCAGGAAAAGTCTAAAGCATATTGGTACACAACAGACTTTTTCCAAGGCGTGGGTGCCCACAGAGAGGGCTCTGAGAGCCGCCTCTGGCACCTGTGCCATAGGTTCGCCATCACTGTTCTAGGTTCTTCAAAGTAGCCACCTTTTGCTTTGATTACTGCTTTGCACACTCTTGGCATTCTCTTGATGAGCTTCAAGAGGTAGTCCCCTGAAATGGTTTTCACTTCACAGGTGTGCCCTGTCAGGTTTAATAAGTGGGATTTCTTGCCTTATAAATGGGGTTGGGACCATCAGTTGCTTTGAGGAGAAGTCAGGTGGATACACAGCTGATTATGGTATTATGGCAAGAAAAAAGCAGCTAAGTAAAGAAAAACGAGTGGCCATCATTACTTTAAGAAATGAAGGTCAGTCAGTCAGCCGAAAAATTGGGAAAACTTTGGAAGTAAGGGCTATTTGATCATGAAGGAGAGTGATGGGGTGCTGCGCCAGATGACCTGGCCTCCACAGTCACCGGACCTGAACCCAATCGAGATGGTTTGGTGTGAGCTGGACCGCAGAGTGAAGGCAAAAGGGCCAACAAGTGCTAAGCATCTCTGGGAACTCCTTCAAGACTGTTGGAAGACCATTTCAAGGGACTACCTCTTGAAGCTCATCAAGAGAATGCCAAGAGTGTGCAAAGCAGTAATCAAAGCAAAAGGTGGCTACTTTGAAGAACCTAGAATATGACATATTTTCAGTTGTTTCACACTTGTTTGTTATGTATATAATTCCACATGTGTTAATTCATAGTTTTGATGCCTTCATAGTCATGAAAATAAAGAAAACTCTTTGAATGAGAAGGTGTGTTCAAACTTTTGGTCTGTACTGTATATGAAAAACCTCAATCACTATTTTGTGGAAGCTGATAGATCGCAGCCCTCAATCAGTATTTTCTGGAAACATAAGCAGTGACCAGGAACGGGTACGCTGACGCCACTTATGCAGTGGGTCAGGATATGGTCTATAGTTTGTTCGTGACGCTAATTGCAGCGTGTGCAGGGTACTATTACAGGGCCCTCCCAAGGTGTTATAATGCATGTCCCAGGTTAGGAATGCCAGAGTGGTGTAATGGCCTATAATGTCTCTATAGGCGATGATAATTGTGTCAACAGTGTCTCCTACCTGGGTACGGCTGGACTCCTGGCTCACTTAAATAAATCTGAGTGTAGTGATAGTAGGAGTAATAGAGGAATTTTGCAGCAGAAATGATGTCCAGACCTTTAGATGAAGTTCAAACTTTTCTTTACTGAAGATAACTTGAATCCAAGCAGTATACAGCTTTGGTCTTTGGTCCCAGCAGGTTTTGGCAATCATTGGCAGAAATAAATAGGATAATTTGTCTGCTTGTTAGCTCTGTAACTATGGCAGGAACTAATCTTCTGCTTTGAACTGTACCTTTTGCTTTGTGGGGACAGACTAGCTGAGGAGGAATGGCTTCTCCTAGGTCTCTGTACTTGACTCACAGATATATTCTCAGGGGATGCTTTCTTCCTGGAACTGGAGGTGGTCTGCAACTTTCTGCTTTCTTTTCATCCAGTTGAGCTGCAGGGCTGACTGGGAATTTTTTCAAGTCTTAGACAGAGATTTGGTCATTGCTGTCTTCCCTATACAGGCGGCAAACTAGATCTGGTTCTAACTGTTCTTTTCCTCCCTTGCTGCAGGAAGATGGAATCCTCCACTTCTCTTCAGCAGGGGGGCAGAATAGAACAGATCGTTCCACTCAGAACGGCCATAACATTAAAACTATCTCTGATGACTGAAGGAGAAAAAAGAGGAGCGCAGTGGCACTGCAGCTCAATAAACAGACCCCTGTTTCTTATAGCGGTGGTGCGTCAATGAGGGTAAGTCGGAAAAGTTGTCACAATCCAAGCGCTAGCTAGCGGTGCTCTGTCCCACGTGTAACAAGCTAGTTACATAAACAGAGATAAATGAACAAATGTAGATAGAACGGACGGCACTCACCCTGATGCGCTGATATAAACTTCTCTTTATTGGCAGTGGACAGCAGACAACATATACAGCAGTGTAACCAGCTGAATGGGCTTAAAACTATCTCTACCAATGATGCTGCCACCTGCTGGTGGACCTGTAAAATTACAAGGAAAAAATTACATTTAACATGGTTTTACATGCACATTTGTGGAGAAATAATACAAATTATATCAGCCATATTAGCTAGCGTTTGGTGTCCCTAACAGCCTGTCCCTGCTCCAAAATGTATCCTCTCCCTACACTAGTAAAAAAACGTGCAAAGTTCGCTGCGAACCGACCACCGGGCGAACCGCAAGGCCATCACTAATAAGATTATCTGCATACAGTGATATAGTGTGAGTGGCGCTGTTCATGATTTACGAACAGCGCCATCTATTGGTTTCTTAGTCTTATTAGTCTTATGACAAGACGATTACTCTTGTCATAAGACAATGAAACCAATAGATGGCGCTGTTCATGAGTAGTGTAGATTGCAAATTTTCTATGCAAATGGTTTTTCAGCTAAAAAACAAGGCAGATTCTGCTCATTTGCATGTCTTTCCCATATGCCCATGTTTATGCAAATGAGTTTTTACATGACAAAACTGTATAGAAAGCTTATTGAATATTATGTTAGGACAATCGGAAAACTTTTTGTCTCCCTAATGATATTGATCTAGGTACACAGGTCCACCCAAGGTTTCAAGTAACTTTGAGGCTTACTGGCTCTTAGTCAAATGAGAGCTGGTTTAAAATGTCTCATAGTGCACAAGGCTGCCATTGTAAGGTATGCTGACTCAGCCTGTTATCTGTCTCATGGATAGATTGATGGCTTGCATATACCTGGCTTTTGGCATATAGCCTTTGTGTGGTTGTCTATTGTATGTCGTAGATAATAGGAGTCCAAAACGCATCCAGCTATCCTCTTAATGCTGTTTCCAAACCATTTTGATGGGGTTTCCATCAATTTCTAACCTTTTTTTGTGAACCAGACATCCTCTCTTCTTTAGAGCAGGGGGTGCCTGGTTTGATGCCTGGGTCTCCCATTGACTTTCATTGTATTAAATTGTACTCGAGCATCTGCCGTATTCGGCCGAGCACTAGGATGTGCCGAGCATAGCAATGCTCGAGCCGAACAGCAGTTCGGCCGAACATGCTCGCACAACACTAGTCCATTCCCATCCACTTTTTGTGATATCGGGGAGAAGGAGACTGAGTTCTTGATTGCTATAAAGACTCCCCTAGCTTTTTAGGAGTGATGTGAATAGACTATATTAGGAAACAAGTGATGTTTGACTCGGTGTGCGCCATCTTTTAAAAGGTAAGACTCTTGGACACATAAACTGTCTGCCTTTAAAGTCAGTGCTTCCTTCCATACAAATGACCTTTTTTGAGGGCAATTCAACCCTTTGGCGTTCAAGCACATTATTTTGATCCCCATGGTGGAAGATAGTCACCTGATAATGGTGGGGTACCGCCAGAGAGAATCAACAAAGCGTACCTTCAAACATTCAGAGAAAGCTAGTAAAAGAAAACATAACCAATTAAAAAACTGAAAAAAACATTGTGACCAGTACAGTTATACCCACTTACAGTAAAGTGGGGCAAAAGTCCTTTAAAGAAGCCGAAAGCACAGGAACTAGAAGCTGGTGTAGCTCTTATCTGGAAGAGTGAAGGAGTAGCACCTGTAAAGGAAACATAAAAACAGAGAAACAAAGAAAAGAGATTTCAGACTTTACGATGTATAAGGCCCGTCGTAGATCACATTTCGTCTATCCTACTGCTTACGGAATGGTTTCAAAGAAGCCAATAGCCAGCAATGAAGGGCTAAGAGAAGTAGGTAGAGAGTTACATAAGTCCTCTATAGGGATGCTCAGGTCCTGCGATTCCTTCTTTGAGGCACCGTCTCCATTCTTGTGGAAAAGGGGGAAGGATGGTAGTATTCCCGGAGTCAGGGAGAGTCAATGGGATTTTCCAATTCTGGAGCAGGCTTTTACTTTCCTCAAGAGTATTAACAAAATTAAAGCGTCCATCGTTAGCGATCAGCAGCTTTAAGGGGAAACCCCAGCGGTAAGCTATGTTCCAATTGCATAGGGACAATGTAATAGGCAGGAGAGAGCTCTTTGTCTCAGGGTCATTGCGGAAAGGTCAGTGAATATTTTCACCGTCTGGAAAGGAGAGGGTAGGGTTCCAGATTTCCTGGCAGCAGACATTATAGCCTCTTTAACGTAGAAGAAGTGAACCCTCGCCAAAGTGTCTCTTGGAATATCCGGCCCCAAATGTTTTGACTTTGGGACCCTGTGGGCCCTGTCTGATTAAATCATGGTTTGTGAGCTCAGGCAAGAGTGTTTTAAAAAGTCTTTGTATATATGCGGATAGATCTTGGGTCAACAGTTTCTCAAGTATGCCCCGGAATTTGATGTTGTTCCTACGCGACCGATCCTCAAAGTCTGCCATCTTTCTTTTAATAGCATCTTCCTCATCCGCCATATCATTATGAGCGTCTATTACAGAATTTTGGGATGTAGCGAATTCGCCCATTTTTGTTTCAATATGCATAACCCTGTCCTCCATCTCCTGCATCCTAACCAACATGGGATGGATTAAGGTAGCAATGTCTTGTTGCAGGGAAGCTTTCAGCGCCAGTAACATCTGTTTTAAGCGTCACCTCCGTGGGGGGGGTTAATGTAGGGAAGCAAAAGAGTCAATTTGAGGGTCAAAGCTTGAATGTCATTCTGGGGAAGCACTGACCTGAATGATTTCTGAGTTTTCCATCCTTGGCTTCTGCTTCTTGGGACTGTTGGATGGGGACGCTGCCATCTGCTTGGTTTGGGCGCCATGTAACATCTGTTTTATGCAGATGTTACATGGCTCCTGTAGCTCCTGTACCACAGCAACTTTTCTACAGCAATACCTCTGTCTACAGATGCCTAACAAATGGTTCTACCTTCCGGTTCTGACACCATGGGGAAGAACAAACGTATCCTACTGAGGATTAAAAGCTCCAACCTGGAGTACTATTTTGAGAAGGGAAAAATCAAAGATGTCCTCCTCCATGGAGCTTTCCATTCTCTCGTTCCCTCCAACTCCTGACGACATTCGGCCCTCGTTGATAGCGAGGGTGGACATCCAACATGGCGCCCAAGAAACATCTGTTTTAAGCGTCACCTCCGTGGGGGGGGTTAATGTAGGGAAGCAAAAGAGTCAATTTGAGGGTCAAAGCTTGAATGTCATTCTGGGGAAGCACTGACCTGAATGATTTCTGAGTTTTCCATCCTTGGCTTCTGCTTCTTGGGACTGTTGGATGGGGACGCTGCCATCTGCTTGGTTTGGGCGCCATGTTGGATGTCCACCCTCGCTATCAACGAGGGCCGAATGTCGTCAGGAGTTGGAGGGAACGAGAGAATGGAAAGCTCCATGGAGGAGGACAAGTCCAGGCACGTTGGTGGCGAAATCGAGCCTGGCTGGGGAAATCGCTGGAGACCTGCTGCGTACCAAGGCAGAAGACGCAGCCTTGTTGTAGGAGTCGGACCCATCTTTGATTTTTCCCTTCTCAAAATAGTACTCCAGGTTGGAGCTTTTAATCCTCAGTAGGATACGTTTGTTCTTCCCCATGGTGTCAGAACCGGGAGGTAGAACCATTTGTTAGGCATCTGTAGACAGAGGTATTGCTGTAGAAAAGTTGCTGTGGTACAGGAGCTACTCACTCATACAGACATTACTCTCGGCAGACAAGCCATGCCCCTTTAAAATGTTATTGGCACCCTTACATGAATACATTTGTTCTGTAGATATTCATCAGTTATATAAGTAATACAGCCCTGACAGGTGATTTCTTTACTGCTAAATCTAATGGCAACTACTCTCTACTCATTCTTCTGGACATCTATGCAGCATTTGACAGTGTAGATCTCCAACTCAACTGGCATTAACAACACTAATCTCTCTTGGTTTTCTTTACAGTACCTTTCTGACCGCTCATTCAGTTTATCATTGACTGGCTTTACTACTTCATCTCTTCATTTGCTGTGTAGGTTTCTTAGGGTTCAGTTCTAAGTCTTCTCCTGTTTTCTCCCCACATAGCCCATATTGGATGAAAGGACAAAACCCAATGATACATTATTCATTTTAGGACATAGTCAGATATCAAAATCAAATAACTGAATGGTGTAAATTTGAGGCAAAATACTAACCCTGATAGCTGACTATAACCCCTGACTCTGGCATCTGAGTTTGACTTTGATTTCTTCACAGGTCAGAGTGAAAGTCAGAATGAGTTTTAGTGTATTTGTATGCTAAATTACATAACCAAAAAATCCATAGCTAGCTATGACTGAGCCTTTAGCTCATCAGAAAGCGAGTTATAAATCAGCTCTGTGCAGTGTAGAAACATGCATAGCTGGTTCATTGTTGTAGTTAAACTGTTACTGTGCATCAGTATGACAGGCAGGTGACAGGTGTTCCTCTTAGACTCAGTTCGTACTTCACCTAATTGGTCAATTATGTGTGAACGCAACCTTAAGCCTCATTCACACGTCAGTATTTTGGTCAGTAATTTCCTCAGTGATTTTGAGCCAAAACCAGGTGTGGCTCTAAACACAGGATAGGTGCAGATCTTTCCCTTATACCTGATGTCTGTGGAGGCCCCAATCCTGGATTTGGCTCACAATCACTGATGGAAATCACTGACCAAAACACTGACGTGTGAACGAGGCTTTTCAGGTCAATGTTAGCGTTAGGTATAATGTACTTAATCATGCAGTGGCCCAAGATTCTACTATAGAGTAAAAAGAGCACTCTCCATTTACACCATAAATTCCACACAGATTTCTAGAGAACCTGTTCTGTTACACGCTGATACAGCTAGTGGGCCAGTGACAGAGTGGTGAGGGTGTCAGCAGTAACTTTGTGTTGATGTCACTGTTTATTTTTTTGTTCTGCTCCGTCAGAAGAACAACCCCCCCCCCCCCAAAAAAAAGGATCCTGTCTTTTGAGAATACTCCTTCACAGTGTTTGTTCAGTAATTGATCAGTATTGGTAAAGCCAAAATAAACAGGAGTGGTTCCAAAACAGAGATATTATGTGAATATTTGAATGTCTTCTGTGTTTTGGACCCACTCCTGCTTTTGCTTTCCAAATCATGATCAAATCCTGATGCAAAATACTGACCGTGTGATAGAGGCTTTATGGATGCTCCAAAGGCAGAATGCGTTGTTTTTCATTTTTTGGTTCAACTGAAAGGTCAGAAGAAGAAGGGTAAAATAAACAATGATGTTAACAAGTAGAGATGAGTGAACCCAGATTGGAATGTTCGGGCTTGTACCGAACATTACGGTCTTTGGGCACCCGAACAGGGACATTGGCGCGAAAGTCTGTGTTCGGTGTTCGGATTTTAAATAAAGCTTATTGAAAGGCTGCAGCGTAGCCAATCAACAAGCGTTTAAGCTGTGGGCACTTGGAAGCCATCACAGTCATGCCTACTATTGGCATGGCTGTGATTGACCAGCGCAGCACGTGACCCTGCATGCACAAAGGCCGGATCACGTGCTGCACCGCCATTCTGCTCTAACTAGTGTAGGGACAGGACGCTGCTGCGGTGAGGGACAGTGTGAGAGTTTTAATGCGGCTGTTTAGTCTGTGGGTGACCTGTAGGCATTTTTGATCAGTGCAATACACCTTCTTTGCACCAGTGACCCAGAAAAACAATACTTAATGGGGCTGTTCAGTCTGTGGGTGAACTGTAGGCATTTTTTAATGGTGCAATACACCTCCTTTGCACCAGTGACACAGAAATACAATACTTAATCTGGCTATTAATTCTGTGGGTGACCTATAGCTATTTTTTGGAGAGCAATACACCCTTTGCATCCATCCTACCGTAATAGTCAATCAGTCTGTTACTTGTGTTGGTGACCGCCAAACTCCACCTTTGCATCTTTCTTACTGTAATACAATAGTTAATCAGTCTGTTAATTGTGTCGGTGACATAAAGACATTTTTTGGGGTTCCAAACTCCGCTTTTGTACCCGTCTTACTGTAATAGAATATTTAATCAGTCTGTTAATTGTGTTGGTGACATAATGCAATTTTTTTGGGGTTCCAAACTCCACCTTTGCATCTGTCTTACTATAATATGATAGTTATTCAGTCTGTTAATTCTGTGGGTGACATAAAGCCATTTTTTGGGGGGAGATACATCTCCTATGCATCCGTGACACAGAAATACAATACATAATCTGGCTGTTAATTCTGTCGGTGACCTATAGCCAATTTTTCTGTTGAGATGCAGCTCATTTGCCCCCATGACACAGAAATACAATATTTCGTCTGTTAGCCAATTTTTTGGGTGACTTAAAAAAATTAGGAGAGCATCAAATAAAGGACGTGACAGTGGTCGTGGAGCTGGTCCTTGAAAAAACGTTTTAGGCGATGATGGATGAAGATGTGGCACAGGAGGAAGAGGTGGAAGAACAGGGATCATTCCCTTAGCTATCAGGCCAGTCGTCAACACGTGGCTCGGAGGGTGGGTTCCTGCACCAACAGTGGCCAGGTACACACCTGTCCAGCCAGGGCACAGTTTTGGAGGATGAGAAGGGTGATGATGATGATGAGAAGGAGGAGCTGTGTTCACAACAGGGTGGCACCCAAAGCAGCTCACAGGCATCAATGGAGCCTCTGGGCAGCCTGGCACACATGAGCGACTACATGCTGCAGTGCCTGTGCAACGAGTTGCCCTCATTCTTACCAGTGCTAATTACTGGGTGGCCACGCTGCTGGATCCCTGCTACGAAGACAACATGCTGTCCTTACTTCCGTCACTGAAACATGATCGGAAGATCTGAGAATACAAGCACACGCTGATAGACGCGCTATTGACTGCATTTCCACCTCACAGCAAGGGCTCAGTGGAAGAATGAGACGGAGGAGGAGGAGGAAGTCTCCAACGTAGCTGGGGCACCGACACCACCTCAGAAAGGAGGGTTAGCATGGGTAAAATGTGGAAAAGCCTAGTTGGCACGCCTCAACATCCAGCACCGCCATCTGATACTGACCGTCTTAGCAGGAGGCTGCATTTCAGCAACATGGTGAAAGAGTACGTGTGCACAAGTCTGCATGCACTAATGCAGTCTGCCCCATTTAATTTCTGGGTCTCCAAATTGGGCACATGGCCTTATCTTGCCCTTTATGCCTTGGATGTGCTGGCCTGCCCTGAGGCAAGCATAGTGTCAGAACGTTTGCTTAGCACGGCAGGGAGTGTGATCATGGACAGGTACATCAGCCTGTCCACAGCCAATGTGGACAAGCTCACATTCATGAAAATGAACCAGGCATAGATCCCACAGGACTTGTCCGTACCTTGGGAAGAGTGCAGAAGTATACCGGCTGCACCCAACCATTGTTATAATTCAGCGCAGTTTGTTCTGTTTGCCATTTTTCAATGCTTTGGAGCCTCCTCAAATAAACAAAAAAGGAAAAAAACAACAACACAAAAACAGTCTTGGCTTCCTCCTCCACCTCCTCTTCCACTCAGATCTCCACCTCCTGGTTCAAGATTATTATTTGTTATATTAGCAGAGTAGAAAAGTATACCAGCTGCACCCCAAAAAAAAATGGCTATACACGGAATTAAAAATGGCTACACACGGAATACAATTATAGAAAAAGAAAATTAAAAAACACAAAAACAGTGTTGACTACCGCCTCCTCCTCTTCCACCGACACCGCCATGTCCACCGCCACGTCCACTGCTTCCTCAACCTCCTACAACACTTGGACCTCTGCCTCTTGATTCAAGATTACTAATTTAATTTTTTTTATATTCTATGCTATTTTAAGTCATTTCCTTATCTATATTTGTTTGCAGGGAAATTGTCCTGCTCTTACCCCCATTTGACAAGCCAGGCTTTGTTGGAGAAAAATATTAGTCTCTGTGGCAAATGCAGGGAAGTCTAAGGGCTAATTCATATCTGCATTAACTGATCTGGAATAGCCTGCTAGAGTTCACTGGATACATTAAATGCAGTCTGCCAGATCAGTTAAATGCAGATGGGGAACAGTCACATTGGATTTCAACATGTCTCATCCTTCATGAATATGGAAGAGATGGGAGGAATAGCTGACAACTGAGTGTTCGAATGACAGCTAAACTGTATGTGCAGCTTTTGAAAGTCTGGAGAGCCAGGAATTTCCCAAAGTTTTTAATAAATGTTATTACATTTAAAAAAAACGAACTTTTAAGTAATGACCCCATATATAAACGTTTCTTCATAATACAAGGGAATATAAGTTCCATAGTCAGTGACATTTTACCTTCACATGAGTATGAAGATTTAACTCTTATCACCAGGTGGCAGAAATCCTAGTAGGCAAAAGTCAAAATGGTATAACAACAATGTAGAAAGCTTGATAAGCCTATAAGCCATTTTAGAGTACGGAGGGCTAAATATAATTAAAACGGTATATTTCAGTTTTCTATTTAATGTAAGAAATACACTGCCTGTCCCAAAAAAAAATTGCCATCTGGATTTAACTAAGCAAATAGTTATGAGCCTCCTATTGGATAATTACTGCATGAATGATTTATCTTTCAGCTGGCAACAACTTATTCAACCCCGACTGGTGCAATGAGTTGCATCTCATTTCTTAAACAACCATGTCGAAAGACACATCTCGTGGTCATGGAAAAGATGTTAGTCTGTTTGAGAAGGGTCAAATCATTGGCATGCATCAAGCAGAGAAAACATCTAAGGAGATTGCAGAAACTACTAAAATTGGGTTAAGAACTGTCCAACGCATTATTAAAAACTAAAAGGATAGTGGGGACCCATCGTATTCTAGGAAGAAATGTGGCGGGGAAAAAAATCCTGAATGATCTTGATCGGCGATCACTTAAATGTTTGGTGAAATCAAATAGAAGAAAAACAACAGTAGAACTCAGGGCTATGTTTAATAGTGAAAGTAAGAGCATTTCCACACACACAATGCGAAGGGAACTCAAGGGATTGGGACTGAGCAGCTGTGTAGCTGTAAGAAAACCACTAATTAGTGAGGCAAACCAGAAAAACAGGCTTCAATTTGCTAGGGAGCATAAAGATTGGACTCTAGAGCAATGTAAGGTCATGTGGTCTAATGAGTCCAGATTTACCCTGTTCCAGAGTGATGGGTGCATCAGGGTAAGAAGAGAGGCAGATGAAGTGATGCACCCATTATGCCTAGTGCCTACTGTACAAGCCTGTGGGGGAGGTGCTATGATCTGGGGTTGCTGCAGTTGGTCACGTCTAGGTTCAGCAACAGTATGTGCTCCAAGAAATAGGTCAGCTGACTACCTGAACTGACTGAATGACCAGGTTATTCCATAAATAGATTTTTTTCTTCCCTGATGGCACGGGCATATTCCAAGGATATGCCAGGATTCATCGGGCTCAAATTGTGAAAGAGTGGTTCTGGGAGCATGAGACATCATTTTCACACATGGATTGGCCACCACAGAGTCCAGACCTTAACCCCATTGAGAATCTTTGTGCTGGAGAAGGCTTTGCGCAGCAGTCAGACTCTACCATCATCAATGCAAAATCTTGGTAAAAAATTAATGCAACACTGGATGGAAATAAATCTTGCAACACTGGATGGAAATAAATCTTGAAACATTGCAGAAGCTTATCGAAACAATGCCACAGCGAATGCGTGCCGTAATCAAAGCTAAAGGCGGTCCAACAAAATATTAGAGTGTGTGACATATTATTTTTATTTTTTTGGTGGCAACGTTTTTTTTGACAGGCAATGTAATAAGCTTGCAGCAAATAGAGATATTACAAACCCCCATTTTGCCTGGTATTGTTTAGTCAGCTCAGGCTCTGTTCAAATTTGTGTTTTACTGTATCCGTATCTGAATCTAATCACTTTTAATGGTCCATCAGGTTATTTAGAACCAACCATGCTATCATGCTCATAGAGGGCATCAGAAATCTAATACGACAGAAGCATAACACCTGTGTGAACAGAGCATGATAAGCTAGTATAAATTTAATATGCATCAAATACATAGATACTGTTTGGGAAATGACGGGATAATATTAAATGATGTTTATGATGCATGTTATGACCATTATATGTAACTCATATTTCAGTTATACAAGGTGTGTGTTGTCTGTGATCCCCTAATCAAAACTTAAAATGACAAGATATAAGTAATATGTAACTTGTGCACAGGACAATTTGACATTTTGGTGGAGTTTTATGTGTATCCTCCAGATGAGGGTATGAATATCCCTTCATCCAAAACTATACTATAGCTTCAGTCAGAAAGGTGTAGGGTGGTAAATATCAAAGTGGTGCCATTCCAAGAGGCACTGTATGCAATCCACAATGGTAAGATGTGGACCTAGAGTGCTTACTAGTGCCAGGCACGCTGCCACATACCCCGTATGTGGCGGAGTCCATACAGCACTGAAACCTAGCAATCAATTCAATTAGCTGGCTCCTGATGATTCACCTCTTGGTGATGAAACGGGTCGAGCAGGACACTATGTATGGCAATGCATGCCTTCGCTAGTGAGCACATATCAATAGCTGTTGAGGTGTGGGGTGTTTGTTTCACGTGGTACGCTACCGTAGGTCCTAATTATATCTGACTGGGAAGTGCCTCCCATTTGGGATGTTCCACAGCACACTTTAGGCCCTCATCTGACCATTGTGGATTGCATACAGTGCCTCTTGGAATGGCACCCCTTTGATATTTACCACCCTACACCTTTCTGACTGGCGCTATAGTATAGTTTTAGATGAGGGAATATTAATAATACCCTCCTCTGGAGGATACACATAGTACCCAGAGACCAGCCAGTGTGTGCCAAATAGTTTTTGATGATATCGCACACCCGTGCTCCTGGCGCACTCAACTCTTTTCTTTGTGTGCACAAGGCTTATTTATACATGTGCACAATGTGCACCTTTTATATAAATATATTCACCAAATACACTATTTGTGTATTTTATCACTGAGGGACCTTATTCCACTGTTACCTTTTTATTTTATTATACATGTTCTTTAGCGCCTCTATATCTCAGTGATTAGTTATTCACAGAGACGTCTACCTTTATTGACCTTTATACTAGTTTGGTGGCGTTATCCAGTATAATTCAGGTCAATAGATATTGCCAAAGTTATATTGTGCTTGTGCAAATGTTAAATTCTTGGTGAATAGGTTAAGCCAATGTAGGAGACTAATTCATGTTGATCATTCATTACATATAACATGGAGGAGAAAATTCCCTCAAGTTTTCGTAAGTCATGCAGAGAATTCCAGCCCATTTATCATGGAAATGTGGGTTACTGACATTTTTCTTTTGTTAATTCAGAATGCAAAATTCATGCCAGCCTTGCCGCTAGGGAACTTTAAATGACCCACTATGAATATTGCTATAATTCATTAAAAGGCTTCCAGCTACAAGTAACAACTGAGATAAAGATATACAACACATTTTCTGAAATCCCATTATTTTCAAAGGATTATTTGCCTTCATAAGTCATGCTCTATTATGCTAAAATGCTGCCCAGTAAAGACTTTATTATACAGATGCCCATGGCTTTCTTCCATAAAAACTGGGTACATTCATTTAACAGTAGAGTCTTACTTTAGTAAATAAATTTGCCAAATCCCATTAGCGGGTCACATTTTTTCTTTTTAGTACTGGTTGTCTTAATTTATACAAACTACATACATACAAACTACATACAAATTCAAGAAAAACGCATGTAATACAAAAAAAAAACGCATGCGAAACGCATCAAAACCGCAACATGTGGAAAAGCGGTTCCATGCCAGATTTTGTAGAGCACCTATGGAGATATAAAAGGAGGGGTTGTAGTAGCAGAGTTATGGCCACTGAGGAAGGGGAGAGAAGTCCCCGAAACGCGTCTGGCGTCATACCTCTGCTCATCATAAGGACATTGATAAGATCAAGACCTTGTAAGAAATCTTAAAAGTTGGAGCGCTCCACTTTTTCCTATTCAACGTGAGTACCTCTCACAGGAACCCGGAACTAAGCAACCAAGTCCCGCGATACCTTGGATCCAACACGTGACAGATACCAAGCAGCGAGGACGCCGAAAGCAATCTCGAGCGGTGCGGTAAGCTGGGAGACGGGACTGCCGGGGATGTACTCCTATACCGGTAAGCATACCTATTCCCCACAGCACTGAACACCGGAGGGACCGGAGACTTTTCCAACATAATTAAAAGTTCCACCGTGCATATACGGTTGGCAATTAGAGGTTCCCACGTTAACATCCAGCGTTACTTAAAGAGCCAGCACTCCTAATAACAGATCTGGACTTGTATGCGCTGTGTTATAAGGATACCTGTATTACCTGCTATTAGCATAAGGACCACCGCTCATTCATTGCGGAAATTTAGAGGTTGTTATGTCATCATCCAGCTTCAATTAAAGAGCCAGCATTCCTAACTACAGATTGGGATTCGCATTCGCGGTGCTGAGAAGACACCTATTGTACTTGCGATTAGCAGTGAACTCTTGATACGATACTCCAACATCACATTAATTGTAAGGTGGCTAGATAATACGAGGACCACTTCTCCGCCAATTATCAGTGTACTGTACCTTTTTAGATATACAATTTTATACTTTTATTATTGCAATTGTATTGTGTTGATTTTACGTTGTTTTATCCATGCTGTCCACACTCCATTATTGAGTGGGAAGTAAATAAATGCTGCAGATGTGAACCATATAGTGAGTGCCAGCCACTTTTTTACAATTTTTTCTTGCTCTTGACTGATTGGGTGATCAGTTTTCTGGCTAGAGCACCGTTGCCACACGGAGGAAGGGGGTGAGCTATCCACAATAACTTTGTGAAACTACATACATAGTTTACTTCTAGACATTTGACTTTTTCAACCAGCTTTGAGATATTTTTATGATGGCTTAGCATTTACATTCAAACTACTTAAAATTTTTACAAAAATTTTATTAGAATTCATCTCCTAGTTTAGGCTACTTTCACACTGGCGTTTTGAATTCCGTTTGTGAGATCCGTTTCAGGGATCTCACAAACGGTTCAAAACAGATCAGTTCAGCCCCAATGCATTCTGAATGGATAAGGATCCGCTCAGAGTGCATCAGTTGGGCTGCGTTTGGTCACTGATCCGTTTTGCAGGTGGACACCAAAACGCTGCTTGATGCGGAGCCAAACGGATCCGTCCGGACTCACAATTGAAGTCAATGAAGACTGATCCGTTTGTACTGGCTCCGCTTTGAGACGGATCCGTTTGAAACCGTTCACGTCTCTGCGCATGCCCAGTAATTTCCTGTCCCTCCCCATTATCGTCAGCCATCTTGGATCATCGACTTGCTGAACACTGGTAAGTATATGAAGTTTTGTCTGTTTGTCTTTCTTTTTTTTTTCTATTTATCTATCTCGGGGGGGGGGGGGGCTGCTGGCACTTGGGAAGGGGGGTGTGTGTGTCTGTAACAGTGGGGGCTGCTGCCACTGCGGGGGTGTTTGTGGCTGGAACTGTGGGGGCTTATGGCACTGGGGGGGCTGCTGGCAATTTTTGTTGATATATATGGAAATAGTGCTCTAAACAAGTTCTTTTAACATTATATGAATTTTGTCTGGTATTATGTTGGGGGTGGGGGCTGCCTTTATGGGGCTACTGGCTCTGGGGGTGGCTGCTGGCACTGGGGTGGGGGGCTGCTGGCACTGGTGGGGGGTGGCTGGACCTGTGGGGGCTGCTGGCACTGGGGGGGGTGACTGGAATTTTGGGGGCTGCTGGCACTGAGGGGGTGTGTGACTGGAACTGTGGGGGCTGCTGGCACTGCGGGGGTGTGTGGCTGGAACTGTGGGGGCTGCTGGTACTGCGGGGGTGTTTGTGGCTGGAACTATTGGTGCTGCTGGCACTGCGGGGGGGTGTGGATGGAACTGTGGGGGCTGCTGGCACTGCAGGGGTGTTTGTGGCTGGAACTGTGGGGGCTACTGGCACTGCGGGGTGGCTGGAACTTTGGGGGCTGCTGGCACTGCGGGGGTGTTTGTGGCTGGAACTGTGGGTGCTGCTGACACTGCGGGGGTGTGTGTGGCTGGAACTGTGGGGGCTGCTGGCACTGGGGGGTGTGTGTGGCTGGAACTGTGGGGTCTGCTGGCACTGCGGGGGTGTTTGTGGCTGGAACTGTGGGGGCTTATGGCACTGGGGGGGCTCCTGGCAATTTTTGTTGATATATATGGAAATAGTGCTCTAAACAAGTTCTTTTAACATTATATGAATTTTATCTGGTATTATGTTGCGTACAGATGTCATCCAAGAAACCAACCATAGATTGGAAACACCCACCCAGAAGGCGCTGTCGTATTCAGTGGACGGTAAGTATAAAATCAACGCTTGGAGTTTGTACTGTTTGATTTGTTGCATTAATCAGTATGTGCTTTTATTATAGATTTCTTCATCATCATCGGAGGGCTCTCCTGCTGTGGCCGAAGTAAATATATATATAATATAATATATATATATATATATATATATATATATAATATTTTTTTTTTTATATATATTTTTTTTAAATACATTCTGGCTAAAACATTTTTTGTTTTTGTTTCGGCAATCTGCACCTAGAGCCGCCAGCGAGGATCCCCCAGTCGCCTCCAGAGTCCGCGGGAATGAGCATGGCGGTCGTAGACGTGTAAGTCTTGAATAAGTAGTTCTAATTTGCATTTTGTATTAGGATTTACAGTAAATTTATTTAGAGGCTCCACCAGGGAAGATGAGGAGCTCGGGGTCCCTACCATCGATAACAAGCTCCTCATCCAACTGGTGGAGGCGCGTCCATCATTATGGGACCACTCCGACCGCCACCATGCTGATCATCATCGGACCCATCGGCTCTGGAGGGACATATGTTCGCAACTTTTTGAGACCTGGGGGATCTAAATGCGGCTGCTCAGGAGAAATATGGTAAGTACAACAATATGTATTTTACTACATTCATATTGTTCTTTTCCTTACATCATGCTAAATTTTATTTTAATGTTTTTTTCTATAGTCAAACTGGTTACCACACGTTGGCGATCTATCCGGGACTGCTTCAGCAGGGATTTTAACAAGGAGGTTCAGGCCCCGAGTGGCTCCGTAGAAATCTCAGGGACACACATACATCGATACGGCGGCCCTGGGGTTCCTACGACAGACAATGGCACCAAGAAGGTAAATATTTTTAACGACTGTAAAAAGAGGCTCTTTGGTTTCCGCCAAAATTTGAGAGTCCTGGTGAGCAGGCAGAGATCTGGTAGGCCAAATCGAACTGATTATGCAAACCTTGTAGAGGTCGTTATCGACGCTCTAGAAGGTTTTGTCGAACATCAGAAGGAGTTTAGTGCTGACTTGATTCACCGCTGGGAGCGGGCGGAGTCGGCCATTCAATGCAGCCCAAACTACCATTATGGGCTAAGCATAATCAGTTTGATGGACTCAGTGACGCCCGAGCAGTTGCATGAGTTTAAGATCATGCTAGAGAATGGGTCATGACAAATTATGCACCTCCCCCATCCCACACCTACCCCCCATCCCACACCAGTGGCCAGTACCGCCAACCTTTCCCTTTCCACCCCCCCCCCCCCGAGCATGTGTTCCCTTCTGCCTCTTATTCTTCTTCTCCTCCTTATTATTTTCCTCCAACTTCTTTCCAAACTCCCTCCACCTCTACACATGCTCAGGTCCCCTCCTCCTCAGACTCTTCCTTTCTCCACACCCCAAAATTTCGCCCTGCATCCTTTTCTGTGGCCCGTAGTTTAATCTCAGAGAATCGACAGGACAGGGGGCTACCATTGCCAGCCCCAGACCACCAACTCAACAATAGTCCACCTCCCCTCACCATTATGAACAGTTGTAAAAGTTTAATATGTATGTATATATATATATATTTTTTTTTTTTTTATGTTTTTAATTATAAAAAAATAAAAACATTATAGTTTACTTCACTGTGTCTGTCATTTTATTGTCCTGTACCTGGTAACCTTGGCCACTACAGCTGCATTATAATAAACGCACAGTAGTGAGACTAGGGAGTTAATTTTAACACCCTTGGTAGTTTTTATTTCAAAACAGCATTAGTGCAAATGTTGGAAGAACCATTAACATGACCATCAATAATGAGCTATCTTTTGGCTCTTTATTGATTGTAGACCCTATGATTGGCACATGAACAAGCAAATGTTTTCATATGAGCCCTTGTGGGAGGCCCGGATATTAGCATCATCAGGAATTCATTAATAAATTGTAATTTTACAGTTTAATGATTTCCCGATGACGCCCTGACATAACTAGTGTGATTACCACAAGGGACACGCAAGGGACACGCAAGGGACATACAGTTGTTAAAGGGGTATTCACATTAGACAATGGGGGGATTTCGCTTGAATATGCCCCCATTGTCTGATAGGCGTGGGTTCCATTGCTGGGACCCACACCTATATCGAGAATGGAGCGGAGAGCACTGTTGCTGGAGGACCACAAATTTCCCGGGGTACGTCCACCACCAAGCGCTAATCCCCGCCTCTCCCATAGAAATGAATGGAGGGCGGCTGCGCATGCGCAGTGCGCCCTCATCCACTTTCTTGGCTCCTTTCTCAAAATATGTGAGGGTACCACCGGTGGGACCCGAACCTATAAGACAATGTGGGCATATCCTAGCAGTATGCCCCCATTGTCTGAGATGGGAAAACCATTTTAAGGCCTCTTGCACACGACTGTATGCCCTCAGAGACATACGGTCCGTGAGCGGGCCATATGTCCCGTAGTGGCATTGATCATGCGCACAAGAGTACACAGCATCATAGTGTACAATGATTCTGTGCAAGTCGAGCTGCCCACGGGGATATTGTTTTGCACTAATAGATCATATGAGTGCGGGACAATAGCCCAGTGTGCGGCACAACATGATGCTCATGATGCTCTGTACTCCCGTACGCACGATCAATAACGATCAGGGACATATGGCCCGCTAACGAACACTATACATCTTTAAGTGCATGTAGTCGTGTACAAGAGTCCGAAAGGTGTGGTCCATGATCAAAGCTAAAACCGGACCAACTTTGAATTTCAACAAGATGGCCCCGGAGAAATTAGGAGCATGACAACCTTGGGGATCTGAATACATGAAGAGGGGGGAACCTTTGAGATGCTACTCATTCCAAAACGGATCCGCTAAATGGATGCAAAAACTGAAACGAACGTGACAAACGGATCCGCAATACAGACAGATCTGTTTGTACGGATCCGTCTGAATGGCTTCCGTTTGTCTCAGTTTAGACATTTTATTGACGGATCACTTTCAAATGCGTTTCAAACGGATCTGTGTGAAAGTAGCCTTAACATGTATCATTACACTCCATCTTTTCATGTTGCTAAAAAAGTGCCTTTTTGCATATGATACCGAAAGCACATTGAACATGTTAGGCCGTCAAAATTAGGTTTATTAATAACGTCTTCTTGGAATCCTTTGCTTATATTGTCTTTGATCTAAAGTGCTTGCCTGTGCCTATGTAGCTAATCTTTCCTTGTCCAATAAGACTAGGTTAATATATGTAATGCTTTTCCATTATTCTTGTTCCAATGAAGGAAAAGAAATATAAAAAACATGGAGGCACCAGATGCGGAATATGCTAGGCATTGACTCTAATGGGATTTGTGCAGTTTCTGTTGATGGAGGTTCATAAAGGAAGTGAACATAGCCTAAAGTACTGTATTGCTATTCTATTGTTGTGTCTATGCCTCTTGGTAAACTATTCTTTAGCCTGCCATTCCTGGCAATGTCTTCGGGAACAGTGTGGACTATGTAACTATGACTGTTGTTCAATTGCCACATTCAAAAGCAGTCATTAGTATGCTGGAGGTGTAGCACTGCACTGGCTATACTCACCACTCTATGGTGTTATTTCAGGCGCTGCACTGTTTGTTTCCTGCCTAGGTGCACTATGACCTGACTCGCTGCGACTTCAGGTCACAGTGCAGCGCTAAGCCGGCTTAAGAGGCAAGTTCATTTATTTATTTTTTGTTTGATGAAGCTTGCGGGTCTAATCTGAGGTCTGAGGATGAATGGAAGTCTTATCTGAGGTCTGAGGAATAGTGATGAGCGGGAGGTGCCATATTCGATTTCGCGATATTTCGCAAATATTCGATTGAATATTCGTCGAAATCGAATATTCGTAATTATTCCATTTATCGCGAATAATATGCGATTTAATTAATTGCGTATTGCGATTGTTCTTTTGACAGTATAAGGCAACGTTCGACTAATTGACTATGGCTAGGCTAATATGTGTATTTTACGAATATTCTTAATATTGCTCTAACTTCGTCTTTTAGAATATTCATAATATTCTAAAAGACGAAGTTAGAGCAATATTAAGAATATTCGTAAAATACACATATAGATTGTAATTTAGCTAATATAGTTCTATAATTCTTTTTTTTTTTGTCAAATTTTTTGGGCCTTTTCTGAACTTCAGTTTTGGAAAATATGTACACTATTAAAAAAAATTACTATAGCAGTATATTAGCTAAATTACAATCTATATGTGTATTTTACGAATATTCTTAATATTGCTCTAACTTCGTCTTTTAGAATATTCGTAATATTCTAAAAGACGAAGTTAGAGCAATAATATTCCACTTTAGCATACTGCTCCCCGACAAGCGTCCCCGTAACCATGGGAACGCCTGTGGGTTAGAATATACCATCGGATCTGAGTTTTCACGATCTCAGGGAAAACTCAGATCCGATGGTATTTTCTAACCCACAGGCGTTCCCATGGTGACAGGGACGCTTGTCGGGGAGGTGTATGACGAAGTTGATTAAATAACGTATATATTCACTATATTGCTATGTATTCGTTTTTTCGAATATTCGAGAAATAATCGAAATCTTGATTTTGATTTTTTGTTCCAAATAATATTAGATTTTTTATTTTATTTTTTTATTTGCTATCGCTGTCCCTAATTTAAATAAAGCGGGTAACGTAAACGTGCGTGAAAAAGCGTATGACGTAATTTACAGTACTAGAACCGCCCAGTGACTGTGACCAGTGTCTATAAAGCATTCATCATCACTATTTGAACTTTACAAGTGAATGACTACAATGGCTACTGGAAGTACGTCAAATTTCAGACACATATTTGAGAAAGATGAGAACGACATCA
Organism: Bufo bufo; assembly: GCF_905171765.1. Classification (NCBI taxonomy): domain Eukaryota; kingdom Metazoa; phylum Chordata; class Amphibia; order Anura; family Bufonidae; genus Bufo; species Bufo bufo. The sequence continues at coordinate 409,239,870 of NC_053389.1, read as the reverse complement.
TATTAACTGTAAGTAATATTCTCTTAAAGCATATATATGTTGTTTGTGTAGCTATTGCATGCAGCACAATGATTGTTCTGTAGATCACGAATTCTGAAATATTCGTAGATGCGATTATTATCTATATTGATACAATTTTATTTTTTGGACTGTATGTCTCGTAGAGCATACGGTCGTGTGCAAGTGGCGTAAGTGTCTAAAGTAGCTAATAAATATAAACTACCCAAAAAAATAACATTAAACTGTATCCGAACTATCTCTAATCTAAAAAACACTATAATGACCATAAACATGTGTAACTTTTGGATTTAGATGTAAATCTTAAGTGTTTATACACCTACTCCACACAATGCACTAATTCTATGACAAACTAAATTACATTAATATTTTCTTTTCTTTTAAACATACAGTAATCAATAAATGCCATAAACGAATGGCCAAGTACTAGAAGGAGCAAGAAAAGGATCGATTGGCTCTACATAAGCTTCTACGGCGGGTTTCAAAAAAGGTTCGGAGGATGGATCAGAGGAACCGTAAAATAATAAAACATATGCATTTCATGAAAAAAAATTAAAATAAGCCAAAAATGACTGTTATTGTTAAAATGTTTAATATTGTTATTGTTAAAATGTTATTACAAACATTTATCTGCCACAGACTTGATGTGTCCAATCTTGAAAGTTCTATCAGTCAATGGAATGCGTCGTGTCGTGTGTAGCTAATTTCGTACTTCTTTTTCTTGTTGTTTAAAAAAATTACTTTTTATTTAAACTAAAATTTTAGAAAGCCAAATAGTGTATTTTCTTTCATGTTAGCCCATTCCTGCTGCACACTTACAACATGATGCTGTCAGAGGTGTCTTGGTTTATTTTCGGTGTTGTCCTGGTCTGGTAGGGGCCCATTCCTGGGAACAAATTCCTGCTGCACACTTCGAACCTGCTGCTGGCTGTCGTGCTGAGTTAGGCGGAGCTATGTGTAGGCCTTATACTGGACCCTTAACATCTACCTGCTGCTGATGCTGAAGTCTGTCCTGACCCTGATTACCTATGTGTGGGCCTTATACTCCACCGTTACCGATATTTGCTGTTCTAGGTCCTGACACTGCTAAGTTATGTGTGGGGAGTATACTACAGTGTTACCATGTACCTAATGCTGTCTGTTCTTCTGTCTGTCCTGACCCTGGAATAAAGGGGCCTTACAACAAATGTCTAAAATTACACCGTAACATTACATAAAAAAAAAAAAAAACACACGTTATCAAACTGTAAAAAATGTATTTATTATAACAAAAATAATAAAGCAAGCCTCTATGGCAACTTTTTCAGCTCCAATAATATTTTGTTAAGTTTTCTGAGCTGGTGAAGGTTTTTTTCCTCCATTTGCCGCATCCTCTTATTAAAGCGATGCTGCATTTTCTTAAGCTCCGTAACATCGTTACTGATTTCCTTTTGGTGGCCTCCAATTCCCTTATAGCCATGTTCACTACTGGAAAAAAAATATATTATAATTAAAATTAGGGTTACTTATAAGACAAATAGTGCATTTTATTTTTATTTTAATATAACACTAGTTTCTGTTGTCCCCTCATTGTTACCACTTTTAACCACTTCACGACCGGCCATTAAGCGTAGGCCTCAGTGGAACGTGACTTGATGCAGAGGGACAGTCTATTACGGACCAACAAACACCCTGCCCCCAGGCATAATCGTTTGTGAACCGGGGTGCAAATGCAACTCAGCTAAACAGGCAGCCATGTTAACTAAGGGCTGCTATTTGTCAGATTCATTAGACATGTGCATTACAGCTCTGGAGATGCAGGGTGTTGTGGGGATCGTGGGATGCTTGTGAATATGTTATGTATATCAAATTATAGTAATGTGAGCACATATTTACCCTCCCGGTGGGGGGTGTAGACCACCTCTTCCTCCTCTTCTGGAGCTGGGGGGGCGGAATCAGGTGGCTGGGAAGGTCCGGCCTCCTCCTCAGTGGCCTCTGTATCACCTATATCTGGGGGTGAAGTGGCCTGCACATTTTCAACGGCATCCTCCATGGGCGCCTCCACATTTTCTTCCTCCTCGATCTTTTTTTTTGGGGGGGGGGGTTTGTGGTGGCGGACCGAGGGAACAGGTTTACCTGTAATAATGACACAATGTTAAGAATTTACACAAACAACTCATAAACCATAACCAAGGTAAAGATCAAGAAATTCCTATATGGTGGAATCTGCATGGTATTATGAATTATACCAATTGTGGATTTACCTTTTAAAAAAAAAAAAAAAAAAACTAGTCTAAGTTACAAGGTAGGATGAGGTAACATGGGATTTGTTAGGAAGGTGCCCTATAGGGTATTGTGACTGGGTAATAGATGTTTAGGTAAGCCAAACAACAGTTCGGAAATTAGATAAGGGGTTATTGGATGGTGTTATGTTGGGTATATAATTTTTTTGTGGCTGCCAGCGTTAGACTGTCTGCTAAGCCACATTTTGAAGATCTGCTGCCAAACCGCCCTCCCTCCCTGTTGATTTAGTTGTCAAGGTAACTTTATAATTAGAAGGAGGCTTAAAGTCTCCCCTTTAAGTGTCACTTTGACGGTGACCACCCCTTTAACAGTGACTTTGATGGTGACCGACCCTAATACACAGTGACTTTCACGGTGAACGCCCCTTTAACTGTGAACTCCACAGCTCCCGTCAATTGGCAGTTAGGATTTAAGTAAAAGGCTGGCAGGCTTGTATTGGATAATACAGGTCATTTTTTGGGAATATCTCGTGTACGTCGTAGAGAGCCGAGACCCTGCAAGATTTCTTTCCAGGTAGCAAGGGATGTGTATACCAAGTTTTGTTTAAATCGATGGTTGCGTTTTTGAGTTTTTGCGGAACATACATACATACATATATCTCTATATATATATATACACTGCTCAAAAAAATAAAGGGGACACAAAAATAACACATCCTAGATCTGAATTAATTAAATATTCTTCTGAAATACTTTGTTCTTCACATAGTTGAATGTGCTGACAACAAAATCACACAAAAATAAAAAATGGAAATCAAATTTTTTAACCCTTGGAGGTCTGAATTTGGAGTCACCCTCAAAATTAAAGTGGAAAAACACACTACAGGCTGATCCAACTTTGATGTAATGTCCTTAAAACAAGTCAAAATGAGGCTCAGTAGTGTGTGTGGCCTCCACATGCCTGTATGACCTCCCTACAACGCCTGTGCATGCTCCTGATGAGGTGGCGGACGGTCTCCTGAGGGATCTCCTCCCAGACCTGGACTAAAGCATCTGCCAACTCCTGGACAGTCTGTGGTGCAACGTGACGTTGGTGGATAGAGCGAGACGTGATGTCCCAGATGTGCTCAATTGGATTCAGGTCTGGGGAACGGGCGGGCCAGTCCATAGCATCAATGCCTTCGTCTTGCAGGAACTGCTGACACACTCCAGCCACATGAGGTCTAGCATTGTCTTGCATTAGAAGAAACCCAGGGCCAACCGCACCAGCATATGGTCTCACAAGGTATCTGAGGATCTCATCTCGGTACCTAATGGCAGTCAGGCTACCTCTGGCGAGCACATGGAGGGCTGTGCGGCCCTCCAAAGAAATGCCACCCCACACCATTACTGACCCAATGCCAAACCGGTCATGCTGGAGGATGTTGCAGGCAGCAGAACGTTCTCTACGGCATCTCCACACTCTGTCACGTCTGTCACATGTGCTCAGTGTGAACCTGCTTTCATCTGTGAAGAGCACAGGGCGCTAGTGGCGAATTTGCCAATCTTGGTGTTTTCTGGCAAATGCCAAACGTCCTGCACGGTGTCGGGCTGTAAGCACAACCCCCACCTGTGGACGTCGGACCCTCATATCACCCTCATGGAGTCTGTTTCTGACTGTTTGAGCAGACACATGCACATTTGTGGCCTGCTGGAGCTCATTTTGCAGGGCTCTGGCAGTGCTCCTCCTGTTCCTCCTTGCACAAAGGCGGAGGTAGTGGTCCTGCTGCTGGGTTGTTGCCCTCCTACGGCCTCCTCCACGTCTCCTGATGTACTGGCCTGTCTCCTGGTAGCGCCTCCATGCTCTGGACACTACGCTGACAGACACAGCAAACCTTCTTGCCACAGCTCGCATTGATGTGCCATCCTGGATAAGCTGCACTACCTGAGCCACTTGTGTGGGTTGTAGACTCCGTCTCATGCTACCACTAGAGTGAAAGCACCGGCAGCATTCAAAAGTGACCAAAACATCAGCCAGGAAGCATAGGAACTGAGAAGTGGTCAGGTCACCAGAACCACTCCTTTATTGGGGATGTCTTGCTAATTGCCTATAATTTCCACCTGTTGTCTATCCCATTTGCACAACAGCATGTGAAATTGATTGTCACTCAGTGTTGCTTCCTAAGTGGACAGTTTGATTTCACAGAAGTGTGATTGACTTGGAGTTACATTGTGTTGTTTAAGTGTTCCCTTTATTTTTTTGAGCAGTGTATATATATATATATATATATATATATATATATATATATTATTGAATCCCATGCAAATTAAGTGGGGGATGTATGTAATGGTCGGGGACGTTGACCGGAATGCTGAATGATGTTTGCAGTTTATGTAGATATAAACGTGTGAAACGTATGAAATCATCTGGTGACATTGTACGGACAGACCGTACGATGGCCACTTTTTCTACCCTTTTGCTGGTCCAAGGGTATCCCCGCTCCAGAAAGCGCTGAAGGATAAAGATGAAAGCATATAATCCCAATTTTTTTATTATACAAATATTCAAAGAAATATCCACAAAAATAAAAAAATAAAAAAGTAGTTATGTTTTTAACCCCTTCACACATTATGACGTAAAGGAATGTCATTGCGTGACAGGGGATGTATGGAGCGAGCCTCTGCAGTGAGCCCGCTCCATACGCACGATCTTCCGGCTATATGATACAGCCGGCATCCGGCCGCACTAACAGGAAGCGGCGATCACGCCGCACCTGCCATTCAACCCCTCAGGTACCGCGATCAAGGCTCATCGCAGCACCTGTGACGTGATGCGCTTCCATCTTCCTTCCAATCGGAGCCCCTGCAGTGAAATCGCGGGGCTCCGATCGGTTGCCATGGCAGCATGGACGCTGCTGAAGCTATTCAGGCCTGCCATGGCTTTCTCCATACTGAGCTATGCACGAGGCATAGCGCTGAATTGAGAGTGTAAAAATCCTATTCACCATAATAGATCTCTATTATCGTGAATAGGAAACGGGATCAAAAGATCCCATGTACGAGGCCCCTATGGGGGCTAGATGCTGTAAAAAAAAAAAGTTCAATAAAGTTTCAATAAACACCACTATATTAAAAAAGTTTGAATCACCACCCTTTCCCAATTTTACATATAAAACAATTTTTTCTAATACAAAACATGGTAAATTAAATGGTGGCATTAAAAAATGCATCTTGTCCCGCAAAAAAAAAAGCCTCATATAGCTATGTGAACGGAAAAATAAAAAAGTTATGGCTTTTGGAACATGACGGAGGACAAAACAAAAATGTAAAAATGAAAATAGGCCTGGTCTTGAAGGGGTTAAAGGGGAAATATTAGATTTAAAGTTACCGATATAAGATCGGATTGTATTGCGATTATATGTATGTGAGGTCTGAGCAATTAGATATTGGCCAGCCAAGCTGCGATGTACCTGTCTAGTTAAGTGACGGTACGGTATTGGGTGCACAGCTGGTTTGCATCCCCGTGGTGCACGTTGGGTAACGCTAAATGAACCAGCAAATACTGGCGGACTAACAAAAAAAAGATCATGGACATAAATTTAAATCTATATATATTGTATGTATGGTATATAGTGTGTGGTATATATTGCATGGCAGGAAAACGGACGTGCTATGTGCATGTGATAGATATTTATCATTATCTGTTGTCCATACATACATGCTACTGACATAGTGCTGCAAAGTAACAAGAATACTCAGTGCACCAATCAGTAGTATCTGCTATTGGGGGGCTGGCGGGCGGCGGAGGAAAAAAATTAATTTGCATACACGAATATTTATAATATATAAATACATATATAAATAATTTAGATGTAGATCGAGTGTTGCTAAATGCTAAATATTGTTCTGACAAATATGAAATAAAATACAGTGCTGTAATACAATATTACTTACAGTGAGAAGAATTTCTTCTTCTTCCTTTTGAAATTGAATATTTTGCCCATTTTCGATCGCCGATTTTATGACAGAATGAACGCCAAACTCCACTGGAAGCAATGCAAAACTGAAACCGAAACCAGGGCACATGTCACGTGACACGATTACGTCACTCATAAGATTGATTCCTCACGCGATCATTCATAACATTCCCGATTTTCGGGTAAAAATCGGGACAAGATCGATTCCACCCTGCTTCTTGCAATATAGCGAATATTCGATTTTTTTTTTTAGAATCGATCGATTTAGCTAATATAGTGGTATAATCTTATTTCTTACAAGCAAGAAGAAGGGAGGAATGATATATTTTCAGATGAAAAAAAAGAAAACGAATATTCGATTTTGCGAATATATAGAACTATATTCGAAATATTCGCGAAATCTCGAAGTTGCGATATTCGAGATAAAAATTTGTTATTCGAATATTCGCGCTCAACACTACTGAGGAGGAATGGGGGTCTGATAAAAAGGTCTGATGGGGGTCTGATCTGAGGAGGAATGGGGGTCTGATACAGAGGTCTAATAGGAGTGTGATCTGAGGTCTAAGAAGGTATGATACAGAAATCTGAATAGTCTGATCTGAGGTCTTATGGAGTTTGGTGGTCTGATCTGAGGTCTGAAAAATATTTGTGTACTTATTTTCCTCCTCTGTATCCTAGGTGTGTCTTATAGTCTGGTGCATCTTATAGTCTGAAAAAGATTCTACAAAGAAGAGTTCAGCAGCACTGCCAGGCTCTGCAATCCCCTGCCTTTAGAGTCACTGAGGGTTCTGTAGTCAATAAGGTTGACAATGTGCAAAAGCTAAACAAAGACACTGCAGCCATATTACCTTCCATGAAAGACTGACAACAGAGTTGATTTAAATAGGTATTCTCCTTATCACTACCGGAATAATGTAATTCTATACTAAAAGCAAAGTACTGTAGGTAACTTTTTCTTCTGTAGACAGAGCATCAGTTCTATAAATTGCAATGTTGGAAAAGATAATGCACTGTGATCACAGAATAACTAGTGAAGTACACATTCAGAATTACCTTGTTGATTAACTCAGACTGCATATAATGCCTTCAACAGTATGAATGGAAAGTGTGGCTGAGACATCTATGATTATCTTCTCACCATATGGTTTGGCTTATCATAGTATCTTTCTCTGGCCGCCGAGATAAAAAGATCACAATACTGCATATAACATAGCACATCCAGAGCAGCAACTGTTGATGTCACCATAGTATTCTCAATTTCAGAATACTAAATTGGAGAGATGATGATGATGATGATGATGATGATGATGAATGCTGTGGGGGAGATTTACTAATCAAAATGAACTATAATGCTGGCGCTATTTGCATCCAAAAACTAGTGTACATATTTTGCGCCAGATGTATTAAGTACTTTAGCCACTCTTTCAACAAGAGAGTGCACAATTCTGGATTAAAGTAAGCCAACTAAGATGTCGTATAGAGTTAGATTAGACAGTCTAAAGGTTCGCCAGAATTGATAGTCATTGCAATAAATATGGCACATTTTTATACTGTCTGTACTGTCTAAAAACTTGATGGTATTAGTAAGTCTGCTCAATAGTTTCTAAACTAGTCGCTCGTGAGTGACACATGGCTCTCTGGCCACTTGCATATGGCTTGTCAATAGATAATAGTGGTCCCAGAGATGTTATAGCATCACAACGACTTGGCACCGTGGTAAAAACCATGGCACTGGAAGTTAAAGGAGTTATCCCATGATTAATGTAACAAATGAAAACCAGGCATACTATAGTACATGATAACCTCTTTTTAACAAACCTAGAACCAGCCCTGTACCTCACATGGACCCTGAGATAGCCCCATTCATGGTCACTTTTGATATTCAGTGTGACTCAATGCAATCTGCAGTACTTGAAACTTGCTCATGTTAAGCAGTCATTAAGTCATGATGCATCTAACTTTGAATGTTAATTTAAGCCACACAGCAATTTAAAATTGTATGTGAACTGCATGAAACTTGCATGCTGAATGCAGCATTTTATTATTCATCATAGGGAGTAAAAGCATTCCAATACACAAGGAATTTCTGCAATAATCAAAAGGCTGCATACATTTTTCCCCACTAGGAAATAAGAAAAGTAGCATGTACAGTTAAGGCCCTATTAGACCAAACAGATTTTGAGGCAATTATGGTGCCAATTGTGTTTATCACCAATCACTGCTTGTCCTAATCGAATATCTGGCAGTCTAATAGGGCCTCTCACCAATTGTGCTGTGTAGACCTAGCCATAAAGTCTATCAGGAAAGCTTTCTTGCTATTAATCTGCCACTTATCTGTCTCTGTGACTTTGCCCACTTTGAACACACTTTAGGAATTCACACTACTGGAATGTATTGATTAGAGCAGGCATGCTCAACCTGCGGCCCTCCAGCTTTTGAAAAACTACAACTCCCATCATTCTTGGAGAGCCTACAGCTATTAGCCTACAGAAGGGCATGGTGGGAGTTGCAGTTTTACAACAGCCGGAGGCCCGCAGATTGAGCATCCCTGGATTACAGGAAACACAATATTACTGTATACATGTTAAAATAATTGCTGATAATGTTTTTCTATTATAATGATGTTGCTGCTTTATATAATGCTGGAAGGCACTTCCTATTTCCAAGTCATAGGTATGACATACTCTATTTAGAAACTGAGGATGACCTGCTTGTATTTATACAATACCTGCACCCTGATGCCAGATTTCAATTTGGTGGCGAGAGATCTGAAATCCAGGTGCAAACACCAGGGTTACCCACTGGAGATCCTGAAGGAAGCCTACCAGCATTCTGTGGGATGGGCCTGGAATAGCCTATGAATCCCTAAGACCTGAGACGAGGGGGAAGGACAATTCAGGATCATCGCCACCTTAGGGAGTTAGCGCCAATAGGGAGATTAGAGACATCCTGAACCAGTCTGACCCTGATATAGGCATACTGGAGGGGGACAACCCCGCCATCTTGTATCACCAGGGACGTAACTTCAGAGATAGTGCCTCAAACAGGCTATGCACTAACCTATCAAAGCGGACATGGCTAACCAATAGACTAATGGGTAACTTCAGGTGTGGCAACTGTTCTTTCTGTGACTACATTAAAGTAGGCAGAACACTCCTAGGGTCAAAGTCAGACAGGACATTCTTCATCAGATCATTCATGAATTGCAAGACTGCCAGGATGGTCTGATTAGCTGCAATTGCAGCGTACAATATGTTGGGAAAACCATCCGCGAATTCCGACGCTGGATTAGTGAACACCCAGGGGACATCCGGAATAAAGAGGACAACCCGGTAGCCAGCATGCTGGCAACCCACAAACCCTGAAATTTCAAGGTATTGAATGCATCAGTCCATGGAGGAGACTTTGACAACAAGGTCCTTCAAAGAGAGGCCCAATGGATCTTCCGACTGGGCACTGTGAAACCGAACGGTGTGAATGATCAGATTGGGTTCACTCATCCTGTCTTTTCCATCATTAGCAGCTTTTGATAAAGTGGTCCTTTGTTCACCAGGGCAGCAGAAGCACGTCAAGTGCTATATGTGTAGCTAGTTCAGCTTGTAATTGTACAATTAATCAGGCAGGACTTGAGAATTGTAGTGTTTGCTAGAAGCCCACGCAGAGACTGAATATTCCAGAGCAGACTGCCTGGATCGGGTTCCATTTAGTTGGTGTTCTAGTGCACCACACCTGGCATTATTCATCAGCCCCACCTGGGGCTCTAGTAACACTTTTGTGCCCCAAGAGCTACACTAGACTCTTCCACAAGGCCTCACATGCTTTAGTGCAGCTCATCGGTGGCTGGTTGCTTTATATGCATTTGGCCAGCTGCGGTTTTCTTTCTGCCATAGGATGCGGAGCAAAACTGATTTGTCATGACCCACAATGCAAGTCAATGGGGACGGATCTGTTTTCTGTTTTCTCATACACAATAGAAAACTGATCCGTCCCCCATTAACTTTCAATGGAGTTCATGATGGATCAGTCATTGCATGTTAAAGATAATACAACCGGATCTGTTCATAACGGATGCAGATGGTTGTATTATCAGTAACGGAAAAGTCTTTGCTTATCCCTACCGGATCAGGCAAAAACGCAAGTGTGAAAGTAGTCTAAAGGATGTTTTACATTTAAAATGTAACATTCTGCCTGAATAATGTACATTACAGCTTGAACATGGTAGGCACTTTACATTTTTCATTTACTTAATAACATCATTGATTGCTACCTGCTGTATACAAATTTTTAATAAAAAAATGACTGCATGAAATGTTATTAAAGTATGTGAATTTCAAGATAAGCTTGAAGAATAAACTCAAAACTCAATTTTCAGTTAACATCGGACCGGTCAAAATGGATTCCCAGTTCAAAGATGAGATAGAGAGGATGGTCTGTGCAGAGAATGCTACGAAGCTGGCCTGTAACAGCCGTGTGTCAAACTAAAGCCAGTTCTTAAGGGGTTGTTTTTTCAACTCGTTAAGCGTTGGTGTGTATGTGGTGCACTTAAACATACAGTACAGACCAAAAGTTTGGACACACCTTCTCATTCAAAGAGTTTTCTTTATTTTCATGACTATGAAGGCATCAAAACTATGAATTAACACATGTGGAATTATATACATAACAAGTGTGAAACAACTGAAAATATGTCATATTCTAGGTTCTTCAAAGTAGCCACCTTTTGCTTTGATTACTGCTTTGCACACTCTTGGCATTCTCTTGATGAGCTTCAAGAGGTAGTCACCTGAAATGGTCTTCCAACAGTCTTGAAGGAGTTCCCAGAGATGCTTAGCACTTGTTGGCCCTTTTGCCTCTGCGGTCCAGCTCACCCCAAACCATCTCGATTGGGTTCAGGTCCGGTGACTGTGGAGGCCAGGTCATCTGGCGCAGCACCCCATCACTCTCCTTCATGGTCAAATAGCCCTTACTTTCAAAGTTTTCCCAATTTTTCGGCTGACTGACTGACCTTCATTTCTTAAAGTAATGATGGCCACTCGTTTTTCTTTACTTAGCTGCTTTTTTCTTGCCATAATACAAATTCTAACAGTCTATTCAGTAGGACTATCAGCTGTGTATCCACCTGACTTCTCCAAAAACGCAACTGATGGTCCCAACCCCATTTATAAGGCAAGAAATCCCACTTATTAAACCTGACAGGGCACACCTGTGAAGTGAAAACCATTTCAGGTGACTACCTCTTGAAGCTCATCAAGAGAATGCCAAGAGTGTGCAAAGCAGTAATCAAAGCAAAAGGTGGCTACTTTGAAGAACCTAAAATATGATATATTTTCAGTTGTTTCACACTTGTTTGTTATGTATATAATTCCACATGTGTTAATTCATAGTTTTGATGCCTTCAGTGTGAATCCACAATTTTCATAGTCATGAAAATAAAGTAAACTCTTTGAATGAGAAGGTGTGTCCAAACTTTTGGTCTGTACTGTACATATCAGCCTCTGATGTGACTCTGTTTTTAAATTATGCACCCCACTTCTTTCAGCTCTTCTTCTCTTTCTTGAAAAACACAGTGACATCCACAGCGGCCCGCCCCCTTACCAGTGACCCTCCACAGCGAACTACCCCATAACAGTAACCTTCACAGGATCCCGCCCCCTTAACACTGACCTCCACAGCATCCTACCCCCTTAAAGGGTTTCTGTCACCCCACAAAACTCATTATTATTTTTTTGGATAGTTAGATTCCTCATAGCGCGATATAGGAAAATATAATAGTCTTACTTACTTTCATGCGGCCGATTCTTTATAAAACGAACTTTTATAATATGTAAATGAGGGCTCTACCAGCAAGTATGGCGTCTACTTGCTGGTAGCCGCAGCATAAAACCGCCCCCTCGCCGTGTTGATTGACAGGGCCAGCCGTGATCTCCTCCTCTAGCCGGCCCTGTCAGTAATTCAAAAATCGCGCTCCTCTGGTCATTCGGCGCAGGCGCTCTGAGATGAGGAGGCTCGTCTCCTCAGCACTCCCTCAGTGCGCCTGCGCCGATGACGTCTTCTCTTTCGGTGATGTCATCGGCGCAGGCGCACTGAGGGAGTGCTGCTCATCTCAGAGCGCCTGCGCCGAATGACCAGAGGCGCGCGATTTTTGAATTACTGACAGGGCCGGCCGGAGGAGGAGATCACGGCTGGCCCTGTCAATCAACACGGCGAGGGGGCGGTTTTCTGCTGCGGCTACCAGCAAGTAGACGCCCTACTTGCTGGTAGAGCCCTCATTTACATATTATAAAAGTTTGTTTTATAAAGAATCGGCCGCATGAAAGTAAGTAAGACTATTATATTCTCCTATATCGCGCTATGAGGAATCTAACTATCCAAAAAAAAAAAAATTTGTTTTGTGGGGTGACAGAAACCCTTTAACAGTGACCTCCACAGAGCCTTGTCCCCTTAACAGTGACCTCCATAGCTCCATTCCCCCTTATCTTTGACTTCTAGAGGGGCCTGCCCCCTTAACAGTGACCTCCACAGTGCTCCGTCCCCTTAACAGTGGCCTATAACAGTGAAGAAAAATGTATGTCAACACTGAAGGACCTACAAGCTTCTATTGGCATAAGGGTCATGTAACTGTGTATGGCAGTTAGGATATGAGTGAAGCTTCGAGCTCCTATTGGTTAATAATTTTTTTTTTGTAATATCTCAGGAACCATTTGTCCTAGAGAGGTGATACTTTTACGAAAACCTTCCCCAACACCCGATGTACCTATGTGCCAAATTTGGTGCATATCGGTGCAGTTGTTTGGCCATGCATAATGAACAGACAAACAGAAATTCATTTTTATATATAGAGAGATCTAATCCTGTATTTGGCAATTCTCCTGTATATATAAAAATGTATGTGCACACAATATTATGTACTCTTACTCCCTGGGGCCCCTTGTCATTGAAATCATGTTACAAACAGTAATACTATTGCAATATAATGAAACAGTCCTATTGATTTAAAAAAATAATTGAAAAGTGTTTGATGAAGATCGTTGGTGAAAAATAATTCATCCACATTAATTGGTGGAATTTGTATGTAAAGAATATGGTGTGATGTATAATATGTCCTCCTTAAAGGGGTTTTCGGAGATTTTGATACTGATGACCTATCCTCAGGATAAATCACTAATACCTGATCGTTGGGGGTCCGTATACTGTATAGCAGCTGTGTGTGGGGCTGAGCACGATACCAAGCACAGCTGCTATACAATGTATGGTGCTGTGCTTGGTAAGCTGCGATAATGCTGCCGGGATCACAGGAGCACCACTGCCTTCTAAACAGCTAATCAGCGGGGTCCCGGGTGTCGGACACCACCGATCAGATACTGATGACTTGCGGAAAGGTCCTGAGGAAAGGTCAACAGTATAAAAAACTTGGAAACCCAGTTTAAGAATAGGGAGATATGCATATAAAATAATAACTAATAATATAACTAGACATAAGCTACTATTCATATAGTAAATGTAAATCTCACATATTACACTTGCTACCTAGTGTGAGATGGGGAAACAGCTCTCATTGTCTGAACATTGTGTTTGTTTAAATGAAGTTAAATTATCTAGACTGTTTCCTAAGCACAGCTACTGACTGCATATATATTTCCATATTAATGAGAGGTGTGGTTCTAGAGATGAAGAAGGATCTGCAGCCATCTCAGGAGTGAGCTGACAGCTAAGGAGCTATGTGTGAGAAAAGCTAATGGATCCAGGAGTGAGAGGACCTCATCTGTGACCACAGCTGCAGCTGAATGAAGCTGATTGTGTCCAAGACCCACATCCTGTCCATGGAAAGGAATATTGTTTCCAGGAAGGCTGACAAGAGCTAAGGAACAAGCTGCATACCCTGTGGGACCTCGTGTTTGCTGGAGAGACTGGTTGTTTGGTTCCGAGACATCAGTGGATAAAGACCCAGGTCGGTAAGATTGTGCACGCATCACACTGCACTGTTGGCGCCTAGAGACTTAGACAAGGTCTGTAGTTAAATAGTTAGGGTCTCTGCTTTGTGTCAGGCCTAAAGTGTTGCTACTGTACTACAAGGACTCCATGTCACGAATACAGGGGAGGGGAGGGACACAGAACTAGGCCTCAAGGCTAGGGAGAGGGAAAAAATAACCTCCTAGAAAACCCCTAAACCTGGCCCTGACAACTGTCAGTATGTATAGACCCTGAAGGTGGGAAAATACATACACCAGAACCTAGACCCTAGGAGCCCTGAAATGCCCTAGGTAGTGGCAGGGAATGAGACTACTGGTTCCTTCCCAGGTCAACGAACCAGCCTAGTAACAACAAGCAAAGAGGAACAACCAAATACAAAGAGCAGTACAACTTATCTTATAGAAAATGGATGAGCAGGAACACAGGTAAGGTCCACACACCAACTCTTCCAAATCCAAGTAGAGAATGCAGAAAGGAATGCAGTAATGACCATGCCCGTACCCCGCCCCCTTCTACGGGTGACCTCTGGACACCCAGGACTGACCTAATCCAGATTAGGCCTGTGAAAGGCTTTCACAAGGCAACTGGCATTAACGTCGGCCTCTGGAACCCACATTCTCTCCTCTGGACCGTAACCCTTCCAGTGAACGAGATACTGGAGGGATCTAAAATTCAAGTTTACCGTCCACCATGACAGGAGGGGGTGGCAAGGAGGATGGTTCAGCAGGTTCGACATATCTCTTCAGTAATGATTTGTGGAAAACATTATGAATCTTTTAAGCCTGCGGAAGGTCAAGACGAAAGGCTATCAGGTTAATAATAGCAGAGATCTTATATGGACCAATAAACTTTGGGACCAACTTCCACGAATGTACTTTGAACTTGTTTCTTGTGGACAGCCACACAGACTCACCCACTCTCTGGTCCGGACCACTCATACGTCTCTTGTCAGCCATACATTTATACTTCTTGCCCATCTTTTTCAGATTATTTTAACTTTTCCCCCAAATAGATGACAAAGCAGAGGAAATTCTTTCCTCTTCAGGTATACCAGAAGTCACAGTACTAGAAAATGTGCCAAACTGCGGATGTAACCCATATGCCCCAAAAAGGTAACTTATCAGTGGACTCCTGCCTACGGTTATTTATGGCAAACTCAGCCAAAGACAAAAAAGAAGACCACTACTCCTGATTCTCTGAGACAAAACATCTCAGATAAGTCTCCAGATTCTGGTTAGTGCGCTCAGTCTGTCCGTTCGACTGAGGGTGAAAGGCCGAAGAGAAGGACAATTGTACCCCCAAGCAAATACAAAATGCCTTTCAGAATCTGGAAACAAACCGAGTCCCTATATCAGACACCACATCAGAGGGAATACCATGTAGCTTCACGATGTTGTCAGCAAACACTTATGCAAGAGTTTTAGCATTACGTAGTCCTGGTAATGCTATAAAGTGCAACATCTTACTGAAGCGATCAACAACCACCAGAATCACAGTTTTTCCTGAAGAATTCGGCAAATCTATGATAAAGTCCATGGACAAATGAATCCAAGGTCTGGACGGGATGGACAACAGAAGTAGCGATCCTGAAGGCCAAGTATGTGTCACCTTAGCATGTGCACAAGTACTACAGGCTGACACATAGCCCTCCACACATTTACGCAAACCCCGGCCATCAGAATCTACGAGAGATGAGATCGACCGTGGATCTGCTCCCATGGTGTCCTTTAAGAACTGTACAGTGATGTTCCTCAAACACCTTGTGCCATAATTTAGAAGGTCCAAACAACTTTCCTAGAGGACAAGAATCCGGTGCATCTCCCTGGGCCTCCAATACCTCTGCCTCAAGGTCAGGATAAAATGCAGATATTACTACCCCTTCAGACAAGATAGGACCAGGACATTCCGAATCACCCTTCCCCCAGGAAAACTATGCGATAAAGCATCCACCTTGACATTCTTAATCTCAGGGCAATAGGTGACAATGAAATTAAATCTGGTAAAAAACAATGACCATCAGGCCTGCCTTGGGTTCAGACGTTTAGCCGACTCCAGGTAAGCCAGATTTTCCTGATCAGTAATTACCATAATGGGATGAACCGCTCCTTCCAACCAATGACGCCATTCCTCAAAAGCCATCATTTATTTCAGCAGCCGAGAGTTTATTAGCGGAAGAAAGCACATGGGCACCATTTACTAGGTGAAGGACACATCTGGCTGCACCAGTATAGGAGCAGAAGCAAAACATTCCTTTACTGCTGAAAAGGCATGTAATGCCTCATCAGACCAGACTAAGAAATCCACACCTTTCGTAGTCATATCTGTAAATGGTTTAACAACAGTCGAGTAATTCAAGATACATTTACGGTAGTAGTTGGTGAACCCACAAAATCGCATGAGCGCTTTAAAATTTACGGGTCGATCCCAGTCCAACACAGCACGGATTTTTTCCAGATCCATATGAAAACCTAAAGATGAGAGTAGGTAACCCAGGAATTGCACCTCCGGAATGCAAATACACACTTCTCCATCTTAGCATACAATTTATTCTCTCTTAGGATCTGTAAGACCTGTCTGTCACGGTCCCTCCTGTGAGAGAGGTGAGAAGATCGGATAGACTTGCTGCATGTGAGGCTATCTGACAGGTCTCTGTTTTCCTCTATGTATGTTGTTGTTTGGCAGGATCTCACCTCTCCTCAGGTGCCGCTCGTTATCAGTGATGAGGCTCTATTTAGAGCCGCCTCACACTGCTTACAATGCGGTTGATAGTTTCTGCTTGGAGTTGCTAGTGCTGGTTTGTCTTGGATCTCCTGCTTCTCCATACATCTCTAAGCTAAGTACTTGTTGCCTTCACTGTTACTTATATTCTGGTGTGTGTTGTTTCTAGGCCTCAGGGAGACGCAGGTTCCTTCATTCTGGAAGGAACCAGCTGTCTCATCCCCTGCTACCTATCCTCGGGCTCGTCAGTTTTAGCAGGGCTTTAGGTATCCGGTGTATGAGTATTTCCACCATCAGGATCTGCTCATACTGGCAGGAGTTAGGGAAAGGCCTAGGGATTACTAGGAGGTCACCATCCCTCTTCCTTAGCTTTTAAGGCCTAGATTGTTGTCTATTCGTTGTGGTGGTGTTTTCCCTTCCTCTTAACCTGTGACACTGTCTCACATGATCCTGATGCTTCTCCATGTCGGGGGAATAAATTAAAATATCATCCAGATACACCACCACAAACCTTCCTACCAGATGATGAAAGATGTCATTGATGAAATGTTGAAAAACAACAGGAGCATTGGACAACCCAAAAGGCATGAACAAATTCTCAAAATGACCTTCAGGGGTATTAAAGGCCATCTTCCATTCGTCCCCCTCCTTGACCCTTACCAGATTATATGCCCCCCTCAAATCCATCTTAGAGAACACCTTGGTTGGCACCGACAATCTGATTGAACAAATCTGGGATCAAAGGAAGGGGGTAAGGGTCATGGTCATGGACAATGATTTAATTACGCTCACGGAAATCCAGACATGGTCTTTCTTAACAAAGAAAAACCCTGCAGCAACTGGGAATTTGGACGGTCTAATATGTCCCTTAGCCAAACTCTCTGTAATATCCTCTCACATGGCTGCTCTTTTGGGTTCAGAAAGATTATACAACCGAGATTTGGGCCATTTAGCTCCGGGAATAAGGTTGATAGGGCAATTATACTCTCGATGTGGGGTCTCCACTTTCAGAGAATACATCAACAAAATCAGAAATAAAGGAAGGTACAGCTTTAGTGGTTACAACAGAAAGCGATCTGCTAAGACAGTTGTCTATGCAATAATCACTCCAATCAAGAATCTGTCTCTCTTGCCAATCGATGGTAGGGTTATATTTGCTAACCATGGTAAACCTAGCACCACCGGAGTAGGCAGACCCTCCAGCACAAAACGAGATTGATTCTTGATGAAAATCACCCAACTTTTAAACGGATGTCCTGCACAATTTGTGATAAACATTTCTGAGTGAGTGGAGCGGAATCAATTGCAAACACCGAAATATTTTTGTCTAATGCATTTGTTGTCAAAACATGCATACAAACAAACTGAGCATCAACCAGGTTAACCCCTGCCCCACTGTCAATAAACACCTCAATTCCCACAGTTTTGGAGTCTAGCTCCACCTCGGCCGACAGGAGTAATCGGGTACTACCAGTAAATGAAAAAAGTACGTTTTCTGGGTCCCCACCCACACCAACAATAGTTGGGGATTAAACTTTTTTTTGTTTTCACCTTGAAGCTGAACGTACGGACATATATTCACAAAATGTCCCTTCTTTCCACAACAAAAACAGACTCCCTTCATATGACCAAAGCTCTTGCCAGTTCTTCCTAACTGCATAGGCTCGTTACAAGGGGTAACCACAGGTGTCTCTCCACCATAAGTGTCAAAGGAAGCCGCCACATTATTCGACAGTACGTCCTCAGAGTGAGGAACCCTAGATCTCTCTCTCAGGCGTCTATCAAGACGTAAAGCAAGGGACATAGCTGCCTCCAATGACTCAGGATTTTCATGAAAGGCCAACGCGTCCTTCAGCCTCTCAGATAGCCCCTGACAAAATTGGCTATGGAGAGAAGGATCATTCCACTCTGTATTTGTAGACAATCTCCTAAATTCAGAGCAATAGGTCTCCGCGGAGGGCTCTCCCTGCCGTAAACCATGTAATTTGGTCTCGGCCCGAGAGATCCGATCTGGGACATCGCAAATAAGACCCAAGGCTCTAAAAAATGAATCTACCGACTGGAGGGACTGTCATCCAGTCGGCAAAGAAAAAGCCCAAGACTGGGCATCACCTTTAAGCAATGAAATGATCATACCCACACATTGACTCTCATCCCCAGAAGAGTATGGATGCAGCTTAAAGTACAGTTTAAACGACTCCCTGAACCAAATGAAATTGTCGCTACCCCTGGAAAATCTGTCCGGCAGGGCAACCTTAGGTTCAGGGCATGCCTGGTACCCACCATCCGAACCAGCTGCCTGTGGTCTCTGGATCTGCAAGACGGTGGCGCGGAGGTAAGCTACCTCCAAATACAGACCCTGCAGCTGTCCGACCAGTGCAGACATAGGATCCATAGCTGCACTGATCCGAACAAAATGGCGGTTTTTGGTGGTTGATAATGTCACAAATACAGGGGAGGGGAGGGACACAGAACTAGGCCTCAAGGCTTGGGGAGAGGAAAATGGACACCTCCTAGGAAACCCCTAAACCTGGCCCTGACTCCAGTCAGTATGTATAGACCGTTAAGGTGGGAAAATACATATGCTGTAACCTAGACCCTAGGAGCCCTGAAATGCCCTAGGTAGTGGCAGGGAATGAGACTACTCGTTCCTTTCCAGGTGAAAGCACAGGCGAACTCTATCCAGTTTAGCATTTTGCTCAGGAGAAATAATCAGGCACTTGCTACCGGACTAGTTATGGGAGGGGGAATAATATAGAGCACGGTAAGATTGTGAACTGCTGTGTTGCACCATAGACGAGCCCGTACTAAGCACCCAACCAATTGTTCAGTGTAATAATAGGTACGGCGAGGCAGTTTTAGTTGTGCCCTCCAGTATGTAAATTACCTCAAATTTTATATTATTCCCCCTCCCATAAATAGTCCGGTAGCAAGTGCCTGATTATTTCTCCTGAGCAAAATGCTGAACTGGATAGAGTTCCTGGGCGTATTTAAATGTGGCTTTCAAATGTGCATTGTTCCTTTTAGTAATGGAGGGGTCAGCCTTTGGGCTGGGTGTTTGTAAACATTTTTTATGTTCTCAGCATTTGTTAGTAAAATTCTATTTTTGCAAAAGCTGGTGTCAGAGTTGCTTTCCTCGTTCACTGTATCCTGGGGAGCCCACCCCGGTACATGGCTTACAACTTGGCGTAGTCGGCAGGATACAGCGACTGTTATGGATGGAAATGTAGCTGGAGACCTTCCCCTGGCGCCAATGGCACGGTCCAGGACCCAGCTCAGGTTGTGCCAGTGCAAGGCCAGCTCGCCCCCACCATGCCCGCCCCAGTAGGGTATATCCCCGTCGGGACGCTGTTGTGTCACCTGCCAAAATTTGATGTTAAAAACATGACATTGCAGGACTGG
The DNA here is from genome assembly GCF_905171765.1 of Bufo bufo. NCBI lineage: Eukaryota > Metazoa > Chordata > Amphibia > Anura > Bufonidae > Bufo > Bufo bufo. The sequence continues at coordinate 409,219,583 of NC_053389.1, read as the reverse complement.
ATTGAAAGAGTGTGAAGTGCGGTTAGAATGTGTACCTGAACCCCAATCTGTGGGCATAGGTTGCATTGAGGTCAGACAGACAGTAATGGTAAGGCCCGAATTCAAGAGAGGCACCCTAGAGAAAATATTCACCCTGCTGGAGAGAGACCGGGGCACTATGCTAAAGTAGTGCAGTTGAGGAGCCACTTCTTCAACCGACCACAGCGAGAGGGCGAGACCCTGATGCGGTACTCCAATGCCTTACAGGAGACGTTAAATGAAATACAGCGGCAAGACCCATAGGCCATGGGAGCCTTTCGGGAGGTGGACCGGCTACTAAGAGGCCAGTTCACAGTGGGGCTATCCAACAAGTTTTTACAGGACAAATTGCAAGAGATGACGACGGCCGACATGACATTCTACAGCGTCTACCTAGCCGCCGTGTAGAGAGAGGAAGAGCACATGCCTGTGGCGGTGAGAGTTGTGAGTAGTACCCATGTTACTGAAGACCGGTCAGGGTCTGAAGACGCAGAGTCCTTAAATTATGTGGTCGAGGCCCTGAGGACAAAATTGAGAGAACTTTGGCTGGAAGTGTCCCAGTTGAAGACAGAATCTCCCCGGCCTCCGGAAATGACCCCAGCACCCCGAGCCACTCCACCCAGGACAACTCAGGTGCGGGGACACGTCAAAAGAGGGCCCCTATGATGGGCTTGTCTACAGTACGGGAATATGGCCAGAGAGTGCCCCGAACAGATGAAGTCCGAGCCGACGTTAAACTTCCGACCGCCGCAGAAACTGGGCGTCCTGCGGCGGTACACCGGAAGCTAAGCCCTATGTGTAAAGAACACGACCTGTATGCCAGCAGCCTCATTATGGAAGCCGAGTTGGTAGGTCAAAAGGTACGCTGCCTAGTTGATACAAGGTCGGAGTGCCCCCCTATGCCTCTTGAGTTCTTTGAAAGACACTTTGGACATATGATGGAGCCAGAAGACAGGAGCGTCATCCGGCTGACGGCTGCCAACAACAAAGAGATGGCAGTCCAATCAGGGAATGTTACCGGCTAATCCCACCCAAAATGTACCAGGAGGTGAAGGATATGGTGGCCAGCATGTTAGAAAACCAGGTGATCCAGGAGAGTCAAAGCCCTTGGGCTGCTCCAGTAGTCTTGGTGCGGAAGAAAGATGGGAGTCTCCAGTTTTGCATGGATTATCGGAAACTGAATGCCCAGACCGTTCGGGATGCCTACCCCCTTCTGCAAATTGAGGAGTCATTGTCCGCCCTGAGTCATGCGAAGTTCTTCTTGACTCTTGACCTGGCCAGTGGGTATTAGCAGGTACCGGTGGCCAAGAGGGACAAAGCGAAGACGGCCTTTATCCTACCTATGGGACTCTACGAGTTCAACCGGATGTAATTCGGCTTTTCCAATGCCCCGGGAACATTCCAGTGGTTGATGGAGCACTGTCTGGGAGATCTCAACTTCGAGTCAATATTAATTAACCTGGACGACATAGTAGTGTTTGGGGCCTCCTTTGAGGATCACCTTCAAAAGCTGCGACAGGTCCTAAGACGGATGTGAGACAATGGGCTCAAGATCAAGCCCAAGAAGTGCCAACTGTTTTCGACAGCAGATAGAGTATTTGGGACATTTGGTCACCCAGGAGGGGGTAAAGCCAGCCCCCAGCAAGGTGGAGGCCGTCCAGAAGTGGCCACAGCCAAGTACACTATGAGAGGTGCGGGCATTTGTGGGACTGGCTGGCTACTACAGGAGGTTATATCCAAATTTGCTCATTTGGTGGGCCCGTTAAACGAGTTATTAAGGGCCACTGCGGCAGGCCCGAAGAATAATCCCATCAAATAGGGACTCCGGCAACAAGAGGCCTTTGAAGCAGTGAAAGAGGCACTGACCAGTGCCCCAGTTCTGGCTTATGCACGGTTCGATGCCCCATTCCTGCTGTACACTGACATAAGTCTACATGGTCTGGGGGCCGTGTTATCCCAAGTTCAGGATGGACGTGAGAGAGTCATTGCCTATGGCAGCTGGTCTCTGAGGGAGTCATAGCGCAACCCTGACAACTATAGCTCCTTTAAACTGGAACTACTGGCACTGGTGTGAGCAATTACCAAAAGGTTCACAGAGTACCTGACAGGGCATAGGTGACCGTGATGACGGACAACAACCTGTTAGCACATCTGGAGAATGCCAAGCTTGGTGCGCTTGAGCAGAGGTGGTTGGCTCCCTTTCTAAGTACCATTACCGCATCAAGTTCCGTTCAGGTAGTTAGAACAGCAACGCCGAAGCACTCTCCCGAGTCCGTGTAGGGTTGTCGACTCAGAGTGCCGATGAAGAGCTAGAGGACACTGAAACTCCTGACCTTGGTCGGTTACCCATGTTCCAGGATGTGGCACATTCAAGTGGGGTTGCGTCCGGGATGTCCATGGTGTTGGGAAAGAAGTTGGCTGATTTAGAGAGCTGTCCGGACCTGTGGAAAGTGAAAGAAGGGGTCCAGACCAAAATCTGGCCTCGGCCAGAAGAGCGGGCCTGTCTGATTATAGATGGCCAAAAGTGGTTGAGGCAGTGGGATAAGCTGACTGTTACCCAGGGCCTCCTGTGTCGGACAATATACTTGCAATAAGAGTTGAAGTACTGGTGACAGATTGTCATTGGGACCGGAGGCTGCCCGGGAAGCCCATGAGAGGGGCGTCCACTTCGGGAGCGAAAAAAACGTTCAAGTGGCTCCAACAACTGGTATACTGTCCAGATCTGCCAGACACGGTGGCCGAGGCTTAAGTATCGGCCCTGCAGGCTGAATAAGAGTGCTGAACAGTGAGCTGCTGTCCAGGCCATCTGGACCTCAGCGCCCCTAGAGTTCCTTATGACCGATTTACATACAGATTAGGTACTCTACCTCGGGACACTCATACTGTTTAGTCATGACAGATCGTTTCACAAAGTATGAAGTGGTTGTACCCACCAGAGACCAGGCGGCAGTGTCGGCTGCAGAAGCGGTCTGCAAACACTTTATACAGGTGTTCGGTGTCCACAGAGGATACATTCGGACCAGAGGGCATGTTTTCAGGGTACTCTAATGAATGAGTTGTACCAACTGTATGTCACAAGTAATGGGGAGGGGATAACACCAAATGACACACAGAAGGAATAGACCGGAGTCAAGGCCTCAAAGCTAAGGGAGAGGGATGGTGACCTCCTAGGAATCCCAAGACCTCTCCCTGACTCCTGCCAGTATGAGTAGACCCTGAAGGTAGAAATACTCATACACTGTAACCTAGGCCCTGAAGACCCTGGAAGTCCCTAGGAATGATGGCAGGGAATTAGACTACTGGTTCCTTCCCAGATGAAGGAACCAGCATCTCCCTGAGGCCTAGACAACAACATGCACACGCAAACAACAAAATGCAAGACAAAATGCACTTACAGTAGCTTAAAACAGAATGGAGGAGCAGGAGATCCAAAAGAACAACACCACATCAACCAACTCTAGCAGGAAATATCAGCCGCATGGTAAGCAGTGTGAGTCAGAACTAAATAGGGCCTCAGTAATGACTCCAAGCTGCACCTGACAATGGGTGTGGTCATTACCAAACATAACACTGAAAGGAAAAAACAGAGAGACTGTCATGTCAGATACCCTCACGTGCCGCCAGTCTCTCTGATCTTCTCACCTCTGTTATGGGAGGGACCGTGACACTGTATGGGATCAAACGTTCCAGCATCACCCCAGAAACTGGGCGTGCGAGCGCTTCAACCGCACCTTGCTCCAGATGCTGGGGACTCTGGAGGACAGCAAAAGAGCTTGGTGGCCCGAGTACCTACCTGAACTCATGTGGGCCTATAATAACAGGGTACACAGTACCACCGGGTACTCCCCCATATGCTGATGTTTGGGAGAACTGGACGGGAGATTGAGGATATCCACATGCCCTATCTGATAGAGCCACCGCCAAGAAATACCACCGCATGGGTGCAAGAGCACTGCCGCTGGCTGAAAGCGATCCACAAGGTTGTGGGGGAGCGCCTGGGACAAGTGGTACACCCTAATTCAAGACCAGAGCAGAGGGATGGGTATGCCCCGGGTGATCGAGTGATGGTCAAAGCCAAGCGGCCGCCTGGGAAGTTGGATTAACAGTGGGAGGCGGTCCCATACATGGTGAAGAGGAGGGTAGACCCTGCCACCCCGATCTGAGGTAGAGCCAATAGGGACTGGGGGGCCCTCACGAAACTTGCACCGTTACATGTAGAGGCGTTGTAATTTTGATGAGCCGGTGTGTGCGGAGGAGATGCCTCCTCCTGCTCAGAACACAAAGGAAATTCCCTTAGAGGAGTAGGAGTGGTGGGTTGCCCCTGCCCCGGTACCTACCGAGGCGCCAGCTGTGGCAAGTTTACCACCCAGGGAAAGTGTTGAGCGTTCAGCAGCTCCTCTCCCATGTGCCTAATGTCCCTAGTGATTCTGAGCCTATCACTCTGTGTAGGTCAACGAGGCCCAATGCTCGCTTGCCCCCACAACACTATGCCAAGGATGAGTTTTTATGGGGAGAATTGCTGACGACGATAACCTCTAGTGGGTTGTTTGAACATTGTGTTTGTTTAAATGAAGTTAAGTGATCTGGCTGCCATTTTACTGTTTGGCCACAAGATGCTGCTGTTTACTAGGCACAGCTACTGACTGCATATATATTTCCATATTCATGAAAGGTGTGGTTCTAGAGAGCATGAAGAAGAATCTGCAGCCATCTTAGGAGTGAGCTGAGAGCTGAGCAGCTGTGTGTGAGCAGAAAAGCTAACGGATCCAGGAGTGAGAGGACCTCTGTGACCAAAGCTGCAGCCAGTGAAGCTGATTGTTGTCCAAGACCCAGATCCTGGATAAAGAGCAGACCCAGGTCGGTAAGATCGTGCATGCATCACACTGCAGTGTTGGCGCCTAGAGACTTAGACCTGGCCTGTAGTTAGATAGTTAGGGTCTCTGCTTTGTGTCAGGCCTAAAGTGTTGCTACTGTACTACAAGGACTCCCTTACTAAAAAGGACATTGCACATTTACATAGTAACATAGTACATAAGGCCGAAAAAAGACATTTGTCCATCCAGTTCGGCCTGAGAGCTGATAAATACCCCCACAAACTCTATCCAGTTCAGTGTTTGCTCAGGAGAATTAATCAGGCATGTGCTACTGGACTAGTTATGGGAGGGGGAATAATATATAGTACGGTAAGATTGTGAACTGCTGTGTTGCACCACAGGCCAGCCCGTACTAAGCACCCAACCAATTGTTCGTGTTTGTTTCAGTGTAATAATAGGTACGGCGAGGCAGTTTTAGTTGTGCCCGCCAGTAGGTAAATTACTGCGAAATTTCCTCTGATATCCAACAGGGGGCGCCGTGCTGTGCAACACAGGGGTCTCAACCTTTGGGCTGGGTGTATGTAAACTTATTTTATGTTCTCAGCATTTGTGGTTGTGTTTATTATCACGTGTTAGTAAAATTCCTTTTTTGCAAAAGCTGGTGTCAGAGTTGCTTACCTCATTCGTGACTTCTCTGTATCCTGGGGAGCCCACCCCGGTACACGGCTTACACTAGCATACTAGATGAAATAAAAATGTGTTTTTCAATGATTCCTAATATAAATTACCTATATTAACTTCATTGTGTTTTCAATGCGTTTTTATTGCACCTAGTATGCTAGGTAGCATGCACAATATATGAGAATACTGAGTGTTGAATACTAAGAAAAATTATTTAGGTTCAATATATGACACACATTGGGAGGTGGTAAGGAGCAAAGTGCAGTTAATATGTTGTATCATGTTTCTAAATACAAAGGAGGAAACTATATAATCTCGTGAGGCACTATGAGGCACATTTATTAGTACTGGCGAAGTTATGAAGAGGCACCAGACTCTACATAACTTTGGCGCCTCCAGCGCCAGTCTAAATGTAAGACCTTTTTCTACGTCTGAAACGTAGAAAATGGTAAATGCGACGGGCCTGCCAGCCTGTCCCCTTCCCCACCCAGGCCCCGTCCAATTTTTTTACCTTGGTGAGAGCGAGGAGAAATAGCAGATTGAGGTGCAACTAGCTATAATAGGCGTATTTCAGTGTAATAAATGACCCCCCATATTAAAGTTAGTAACCAGTACAGCGAAACACATTGAAGTATAACAAGATAGAAATATTATACTCTTATTTATATACAACTCCCATTAAGTGCTGAGATACAATTGAATTACATCAAGGAAAACATTGTACATCAAAGAACTATATACTGCCTTCTTTACATATAAATTTCACCAATAATCTTCATAAAACATTTTCATTTATTTTTTATTTCTTGAACCAGTGGTACTGCTCCATTATATTTCAATAGCACTGTTTCATTTTATTGCAATTGCATAATATTGCAGAACTTTTTTCTGATCTAAAACGGATGCTTAAAATACAGAATCCATTTTTATCTTTATTTTTCATCAGAAGAATGGAAAAATAAACGGTGATGTGAGCCCAGCCTTACAAATGTAGATATATGTATTTTTTTAATTTTTTTTAATTTGATGTTTCATTAAATCACTGTCAATTTTGAATAAATTATATACAGATGTAGTAGAGTTAACACACAAGCTTTATGAGATGTGTTATCTAAACTAAATGCGTTAAGCAAACACCTTCAATTGCTTTTAAATGGCTTTTATGTCAAGATAACGAGATGAGTTAAGAAAATTGAGTTAAGTTTGTGTATTAACCCTGCTACATCTGTATACAGTATATACACACACAGTGTGTATATATATATATATATATTTATATACACACATATATATTTTCTGTGCAAAACTGCTGGTGAGTGAGTGCCATCTATTTCTAACAAAGCCCTAAAATTTTATTACTCACCCTTTCTCTGTATAACATAATTTTTTAAGCAATTTTAGGACATTTCTGCTGTTTCAGCTAATGTCTGCGATCGACGATAAAGCTGATCGCAGATGTTTAACCCTCAGATGAGAGCATAGTATCGGAGTTGGCTTCCCTGGGAGTGCTGCACTCCCATGATTGGTCATAAAATGTGATCTGATCTTCATCTAAGTCACAACAATAGACAATCACAGTCTGCCTAAACTAATAACACACAAAGAATTAAATGTTACCATGTTTTTATTGAACACACCATGTAAACATTCACAGTGCAGGTGGAAAAAGTATGTGAACCCTTGGATTTAATAACTGGTTGAACTTCCTTTGGCAGCAATAACTTCAACCAAACATTTCCTGTAGTTGCAGATCAGAAGTGCACAACGGTCAGGAGTAATTATTGACCATTCCTCTTTACAGAACTGTATCAGTTCAGCAATATTCTTGGGATTTCTGGTGTGAATCACTTTCTTGAGGTCATGCCACAGCATCTCAATCGGGTTGAGGTCAGGACTCTGACTGAGCCACTCCAGAAGGCGTATTTTCTTCTGTTTAAGCCATTCTGTTGTTGATTTACTTCTATGCTTTGGGTCGTTGGCCTGTTGCAACACCCATCTTCTGTTGAGCTTCAGCTGGTGGACAGATGGCCTTAAGTTCTCCTGCAAAATGTATTGATACACTTGGGAATTCATTTTTCCTTCGATGATAGCAATCCGTCCAGGCCCTGACACAGCAAAGCAGCCCCAAACCATGATGCCCCCACCACCATACTTCACAGTTGGGAGGAGGTTTGATGTTGGTGTGCTGTGCCTCTTTTTCTCCACACATAGTGTTGTGTGTCTCTTCCAAACTACTCAACTTTGGATTCATCTCTCCACAGAATATTTTGCCAGTACTGCTGTGGAACATCCAGGTGCTCTTGTGCAAACTGTAAACGTGCAGCAATGTTTTTTTGGACAGCAGTGGCTTCCTCTGTGGTATCCTCCCATTAAATCCATTCTTGTTTAGTGTTTTACGTATCGTAGATTTGCTAACAGGGATGTTAGCATATGCCAGAGACTTTTGTAAGTCTTTAGCTGACACTCTAGGATTCTTCTTCACCTCATTGAGCAGTCTGCGCTGTGCTCTTGCAGTCATCTTACAGGACGGCCACTCCTAGGGAGAGTAGCAGCAGTGCTGAACTTTCTCCATTTATAGACAATTTTTCTTACCGTGGACTGATGAACAGCAAGGCTTTGGAGATAGAAAAAAAAAAAAAAAAGCAGACTGATGTACCAGCCCTAAAAAGGGCTTTTTGGGGTGCTGTCAGTACGCTGTCTTTACAGCAGATGAGTCTGTGGACACAGAACACTGCCCTAGCTAACGCTCTTCCTATTAAATCAGCAGCAGCACTGTCCCTCCTCTCACTAAGAATGCAGCTTCCGAATGAATCTAAAATGGATGCTGTCCAGGAGGTGGGAGGGTCAGGGAGGGAGGGTCTGCTGCTGATTGGCTGGAATGTGTATGCTGACTGAGGTACAGGGTTTACACAATGATGACAAATAGGGGGCGGACCAAACATCGCATATGTTCGCCCGCCGCGGCGAACGCGAACAAGCTATGTTCGCCGGGAACTATTCGCCGGCGAACTATTCGGGACATCACTACTGACAAATAAAAAAAAATTATTTACCGGTCTACTAGGTATAGCAGTAGTACATCACCCAAAAATTGGTGAATTTCCCCAGAAAATGTAACTGATAATAATTATTTTTTTAACCTGTCTACTAGGTATAGCAGTGGAACATCACACACAAAAATTGGTGAAATTCACCAGAAAATGTAACTGACAGAGTAGTGTAATGACATAAAATAAAATACGTTCAAATAAAAAAAAGGTGGAGTTCCATATGGAGTAGGAGTTTGAGGAGGTGGTGGACGTAGCAGTGTAGGTGGAAGCGGCGGTGGAGGAGGACGAGGTAGCCAACACTGGTTTTTGGTTTTAATTTAATCTTTTTAAATTAGGGTACACTCCAAAAGAGTGTGAAATATCCCCCAAAAAAAGAATGAGCAATTGCGCTGCAGTATAACAATGGCTGGTTAAGGCAGGTATACATGTCTATTCTGCGCAAGGTATGGACAAATCCTGTGGGATCCATGCCTGGCTCATTTTAATGATCGTGAGCTTGTCCACATTGGCTGTGAACAGGCAGCTGCACTTGTCTGTGATAACACCCCCTGCCGTGCTAAACACACGTTCAGATAATACACTGGCTATAGGGCAGGCCAGCACCTCCAAGGCGTAAAGGGCAAGCTCAGGCCATGTGCCCAATTTGGAGACCCAGAAGTTGAAGGGGGCAGACCTGTCATTCAGTACGTGTAGGCGTGTGCACACATACTTCTCCACCATGTTGGTGAAATGCTGCCTCCTGCTAAGACGTTCCATATCAGCTGGTGGTGCTGGTTGTTGTGGCGTGCTGACAAAGCTTTTCCACATGTCGGCCATGCTAACCCTGCCTTCTGAGGTGCTGGCGGTGCCCCAGCTGCGTTCGCAACCTCTTCCTCTGCCTTCGCCTTGTGCTTCCACTGTGCCCCCGCTGTCAGGTGGGAATGCCACCAGCAGCGCATCTACCAGCGTGTGCTTGTATTCGCGCATCTTACGATCACGCTCCATTGACGGAATTAAGGACGTACTTGTAACGGGGATCCAGCAGCGTGGGCACCCAGCAATCAGCACAAGTTAGAATGTGGGCAACTCGTCTGTCGTTGCGGAGACACTGCAGCATGTAATCGCTCATGTGTGCCAGGCTGCCCAGAGGCAACGAAAAGCTGTCCTCTGTGGGAGGTGTATCGTCTGTGTTCTCTGTATCCCCCCAGCCACGCACCAGTGATGGCCATGAGCTGGTCTGGGTGCCACCCTGCTGTGAACATGGTTCCTCCTCCTCCATCTCCTCCTCCTCATCCTCCACCTCGTCATCCTCCAGAACTGTGCCCTGGCTGGACAATTGTGTACCTGGCATTTGTGGGTGCAGGAACCCACCCTCAGAGCCACTTGTGAATGACTGGACGGAAACCCTACGAAATTATCCCTCTTCCCCCTCCTCCTCCTGTGCCACATCCTCTTCCATCATCGCCAGAAGCGTTTTTTTTTTATCAAAGAGGCATAGAAGTGGGATTGTTACGCTGAAAATGGCGTTATCGGCACTGGCGATGTTGGTGGAGTACTCGAAAAAGCGCAAGGAACACAGGTCTTGCATGGAGGCCCAGTCATTGGTGGTGAAGTGGTGCTGTTCCACAGAGCGACTAACTCGTGCGTGCTGCAGATGAAACTCCACTATCGACTGCTGCTGCTCGCACAGTCTGGCCAGCATGTGCAAGTTGGAGTTCCACCTTGTGGGCACGTCGCATATGAGGCGGTGAGCAGGAAGGCCGAAGTTACGCCGGAGAAGGAGCGTGAGAAAAAGAGAGTGCCCTGCAATCCTATGTGGTAGAAGGACATGCGCCAAACTGCTACCCGCCTCAGGCCCAGCCGCCACTGCATTTACCCAGTGTGCTGTTATGTAAATATAACGTCCCTGACCGTGCTTACTGGTCCACGTACCCGTAGTGAGGTGCACCGTGCCACAGATGGCGTTGCGCAGTGCACACCTGATTTTGTCCCCTACTTGGTTGTGCAGGGAAGGGATGGCTCGGTGGAAAAGTAGTGGCGACTGGGCACGACGTACTGTGGACAGCCACCGCCATAAGGCCTTTAAAACTATCCATCTCCACCAGACGGAATGACAGCATTGGCATTCAGGGCTAGGGATCGCGGGTGGGTAGGGGGTTACTTCCTCTTCCTCTCTAGTGTTTGGGAGATGGAGAGCTGAACGCTTCCGTGGGACATTGTGGAGATGCTTGGTGACCCAGCTGGTGGTGTTGCTGGAAGATCCTCTGTTTGCGGGGTGGCAGGTGGCACTGTCACTCCAGAGGTGAATGAAGAGGCCGTGACTGCAGCAGAAGTGGAAGCAGGAGGAGCCAGAGACCTTTCTTTGTTTTTAAATGTGTCTACTCCACTGCAGCTCATGCTTAGCACTTAAATGCCTGGTCATGTAGGTTGTGCTCAGGTTGAGAACGTTTATGCCTCGCTTCAGGCTCCGATTTCACAGCGTGCAAACCTCTCGTGTGTTGTCGTCAGCACATTGTCTGAAGAACTGCCACGCTAGGGAACTCCTTGGATCTGGCTTTGGTGTGCTCGGTCCCTTGCTGTGGTGGGCAGTAGCAGGCGTACTGTCTAGAGGACGGCCGCTCCGCTTTTGCACCCTGCTCCCTCTTCTGCTGTGCAGGTGGCTCTGTGCGACCACCACCTCTTCCTCCGAACTACATAGGTCACTCGCATGACCTTGATTCCATTTGGGGTCGAGGACCTCATCGTCCTCCACATCATCTTCCACCCAGTCTTCATCCCTGCCCTCCTTGTCGGTCTGCACACTTTCGAAAGCCCCAGCAGTTGGCGCCTGTGTTTCGTCATCATCCGAGACGTGCTGTGATGGTCCTCCCATGTACTCATCTTGAAAGATAAGTGGTTGGGCATCGGTGCACTCAATCTCTTCCACTTCTGGGGCAGGGATAGGTGGATGGCCCTGGGAAACACTGCTAACAGAGTTATCAAAAGGCAGAAGAGACTGCTGCATGACTTGGGGCTCAGACTGCTTGGCTGATTTGCAAAGGGGTGAGGTGAAAGACTGATGGACATCGGCTGCAGGTGCCAACTCTGATCTTTCTGCAGGAGACTGGGTAGGAGACAATGTGAATCATCTGGAGCCAATGTCAGCAACCCAATCTACTATCGCTTGTACTTGTTCAGGCCTCACTATTCGTAGAACCGCATTAGGCCCGACCAAATACCACTGCAGGTTCTGTCGCCTACTCGCCTTTCACTTGTGCGTGTAGCTGGCACAGATCAGCCACGTCCTCTCCCTGCAACAGGAGCTCCACCAGCAGCACCACAACCTGGGCCACGTACCTTATTTGAAGCTCTCCTCATATTTCTCGAATTTAGGATCTTGCCCTAAATGGGTTTAATTAATAGTAGAATAGAATGACGGTATGTACAGGGTGTATATCACACGCCCTGAACCACACTAGGCCTCAATTAAATTTGTTTGCCCAAAATGACTGTATTTCAAATACTATATTTCAAATACCTGAATAGAACCCCTGTATTTAAAGGGTGTATCTTACACGCCCTTACCCACACTAGGCCGCAATTAAAGATTTCTGCCCAAAATGGCTGTATTTCAAATTTCTGAATATAACCCAAATATATAAAGGGTGTGTCTCACAATGACATCTGCAGCAAAGGCTGCCAATTTTTTTTTTTTTGCTCAAGCGGGTATTTGTTTAATAACTGAATATGACAGCAGTATACAACCCTGGAATTTCAAACGTCTTGATGCTGCAAGGGCGCAACAATTGTGTATTTTGCCCCAAAAAGGGTGTTTTATTAATAGAAGAATATAACCCCTGTATATAAAGGGTGTATCTCACACGCCCTGACCTACACTAGGCTGCAATAAAAGATTTGTGCCAAAAATGGGTATTTGATTAATAACTGAATATGACAGCAGTATATAACCTTGGAATTTCACACGTGCTGATGGTGCAAGGCCAGGAAAAATTTTTATTTTGCCCAAAAAGGGGTGTTTTATTAATAGAAGAATATAACCCCAGTATATAAAGGATGTATCTCACATGCCCTGACCCACACTAGGCAGCAATTAAAGATTTGTGCCAAAAATGGGTATTTGATTAATAACTGAATATGACAGCAGTATATAACCCTGGAATTTCAAACGTCTTGATGCTGCAAGGCCAGAAAAATTCTGTATTTTGGCAAAAAAGTGTGTTTTTAAAAACCCAGGAAATTATGGCTGTATTTCTAGCTCAAATTGCACACTGACTAATCCTGCAAATGCACCAGATGTTGTATATTGCCAAAAAAGGGTGATTTTTTTTACAACTACATTATTAGTGCTGTTTTTCAAGCTTGGATTTCAATGAAACAAAAGCTCAGATGCATTGTTGGTGCACTGAGCTTGCATAAAATGGCAGCCTCCGCCGCCCACCGAACTGACTTATAAAAGTATTTTTTTTTTCGGTCACTGGGCTCAGGGCAGGATAAAAAAATTGTGCCCTGCACCCACACAACAAAATGTATGTAGATCGCTTAGTTAGATTCACATTTTGAACAAAGATTCTCTCCTATTCTCTCCTTGAAATCACCAGCCGCATCCTCTACCTACACTAGTAACAGCAGAGTGATGTGCAGCGCTACGTGACTCAAGCTTATATAGAGGCTGGGTCACATGCTACACTAGCCAATCACAGCCATGCCATTAGTAGGCATGGCTGTGATGACTTCTAAGGGCACACAGTTAAACGCTTGTTGATTGGCTGCTCTGCAGCCTTTCAAAAAGCGCCAAGAAAGCGCCGAACACCGAACCCGAACTTTTACTGAAATGTTCGGGTTTGCTCAACCCAAATTCCAAGTTATTGTACAATAAATAATTTATATTTTTGCATAGATGCTTGTACCATGTTTTACTGATTGCACAATATAATTATATTAATAAACAATGAATTATATTAATAAACAATGAACTCTTTTTGAAGTGCTTTATATGTCCACCTCTAGTATCAATTCCCTTTGAAATTTTACCTTTGATCCTTTCTTTTATATAAAGCATTTGATTTATATCCCTGACATAAATTGAAGACCCCAGCGAGAATACAAGTCAATTTATTAATTATTTGTGCAAATAGTAAACTTAATTTTCTTGGCTAACCAGATTGGTCATATATCTGTGTACTAATTATTGGTTGGGAAAATGAGCACAGCCTGTAGTGAAGCTGGTTCTGGTGGAGCTACAGGAGATATTCCATCAAGCCCGGAACAGCTAATCCACAACATTGTTTAATATGTAAATTCACGGTTGGGTTTGGATCAGGATGTAACTGCATGGTTAAGTGAGCTGCAGGCAGAAGCCAAGAGAGAATGTGTGGATTTATGGACATCATTTGGTACAGTCAGGAGACATCTAACCTATTTTGGTGTGCTTAAAAGTAATGCCAGTAAAGACCAAAACCTCTTAAAGATGTTGCCACCAGTCCTGTATGCAATATTAGAAGTCAGTACCCTCTTAAAGAGTAGAAATCTACATATAACAGACATGCAGGCCTATATATCCCGTATAGAAACAGAGTTAGAATCTGCAAAAGCATCGATCGAGGACTTAAAGTGTGAGCTCGATCTCAGCCATGTTGCCTATCATCAACTAAAAAGGGAGGCAGATGAGCTAAACCTCCGTTATTGCAGACTTCAGCAAACAGACGGACCAAGCCATACTATAGTCAATGTTGAAAGTGATCTGTCTGATAATGAGAGATTTTTGGATCCTCCAGCTCTCACACCCCAATATATATATATGTCATCAACACGTGCTCTTAAATGGGAATCCATCCGAGACCCTAAGCCATCCGTGGGTGATGGCATGATTACACAAGAGGCATTAACCCAATTAAGTCAGGTGTTTCAAGCTGTAACGGCCTTACTAGGCGCTAGCGACAAAAGGCCACAGAAGTGTCCCCCCACACCTTCCCCTAGAGAGGAATGTTCGGGTTAAGTCACCTGTGCCAAGTGGATACGATGGAAGTGATTGGAGTATGAGTGATTATGACAGTGATGTGGAAAATATGTGGCTTATTCCCTACTGCGCAGGCATGAGTTTGCCCACAAGGGGTATAAGAGTTCCAGGCAACCGTCATATGATGAGGTGGCCTCTAAAAAGAAAAATACTCAGTGTTTAGAAGGGGATCAGAGTTACTTGAGTATCATAAAATTTCTAAATGCCACTGTACCTAAATTCTCTAAGAGAGGTTCTCCTGAAATTGCTGATCACTTAGAACTGTACCAGTCCACCATGGATTCTTTAAAATTGTATTCTGATGCAGACAGGATCAGATTCCTACCATGGGCAATTGAAAATAAGTTTTGCCACTATTTCCTTCAGAGACAGGGGGATCCGGGATTGGCAGGGTGTTTTGAACGAGGTGAAATTGGATCTCAGCCCTTACCGGACTATAAGGCCCCTTTCACACGGGCGTTGCGGGAAAATGTGCGGGTGCGTTGCGGGAACACCCGTGATTTTTCCGCACGAGTGCAAAACATTGTAATGCGTTTTGCACTCGCGTGAGAAAAATCGTGCGTGTTTGGTACCCAAACCCGAACTTCTTCACAGAAGTTCGGGCTTGGGATTGGTGTTCTGTAGATTGTATTATTTTCCCTTATAACATGGTTATAAGGGAAAATAATAGCATTCTGAATACAGAATGCATAGTAAAACATCGCTGGAGGGGTTAAAAAAAGAAAAATAAATTTAACTCACCTTAGTCCACTTGATCGTGGCCCGGCATCTCCTTCTGTCTCCTTTACTGCATGTCAGGTTTTTTAGTCCGGCGGCATTCGCCGTGCACCGCCGTGCTGTGCCGGAGCTCCACCCCCGTCCCCATTATAGTCAATGGGGACAGAGCGGCGGTCCGGCGGCACGGCGAAATAGCCACAGGACGGATCCGACATGGTGAACAGCCTGTCGGATCCGTCCTGCCGCAAGTGTGAAAGTAGCCTAACCGGATACAGCAACTCGACTTGAAGGTAAAGCCCACTCCTATGGTAAACATCCATCAGAATGGCTCCCCATAGCATATCCTTACAAAAAGGTACCATAATTGGTCTGGGTATGGATTCAGAGTATTATACTTGTGGATTCCAGAATGATGTTATTGGACTTATTCCTGATGAATACTTGACAGAAAAGTAAGTAGTGGAGCAACATTTTTCCTCAACACCTGAGGGGGTATTCAATATCCACTCTGTTTATCCTTTCAGTCCTGAAGAATAGTACATGCCACATTGAAGAATCATCTTTGGTTTTCAACCATGAGATCGATGAGAAGGAGTATGAGTCATGCCAACAGGGAAAAGAGAAGGTACGCGATACTCAAAACAATTTAACTAGTGAGCTTGAACCTTACGAGTTAAGTCAACCTGAAATCTTTCAGGTGGAAAAGCAAGTCTCTATAGCTGACGCATGCTCCGATGAGTCGGAGCGCAACAACTAAAGGGGCTCTTCGCAGAATTCCAGGACATGTTTTCTAAGGACTCTTATGAAATTCAGACAGATCACAATGCACCCCCTGTATATGTCAAACAGTACTGACTTCCGCTGGCAGCTTACGAGGCGCTATAAGAATCAGAAATCGTCAAAAACTTGGAGAGGCGGGGAATCATCCGGTACACAACTCGTTCAACTATCCTATTCTTGGGATCCTCAAACCCAATGGTCAATTTCGCCTCGGTTCGGACCTGAGGCAGTTAAATAAATGGGTATATATGTCTGGATGCCCCATGCCATATATTGATCAGTGTTTGGCGCAAATACAGGGGTCCAAAATTTTCACTGCTCTTGAATGTGCGCAAGGATATTGGATGATTAAGGTGGACGAGAAGGATAGATACAAATTGGCCTTCACATTTGGGAAGCAGCAATATGCATAGACCTGATTGCCTTTCGGGTACATTAATGCAGGCCATAAGTTTGCTGTGTTCATGCATAAGGCGATGCCTGATGCCACTGAATAAGGTACCTTATCCTATGTGGATGACATCCTGATCAAAAGCATGACTTTTGAGGAACACATTGCGGAACTGAGGCATGTACTAACCCAACTGAGGAAAGCTGGTGTGAAACTTTCTTTGCAGAAGGCTCAATGGTGTCGTACCAAAGTAAATTTCCTAAGTCACGAAATCACTGCTGATGGAATCAACCCACAGAAAAAGAAGGTGGAAGCAGTGACCAGTACGAAGTCACCTACAAATCTCAAGGAGTTGAGATCCTTCCTGGGTATGATAAACTATTTACGTAAGTTCATAGACAACTATGCCGAGATTACGAAACCTCTTTTGCAGTTGCTGAAGAAACGAGGGAAATGGGAATGGAGTGAACATCATGAGCAAGCTGGGAATTGTCTCAAAGCCACACTCACCCAGGCTCCATGCATTGATTACCCAGAAGGTGGGAAATCTTTCTTCATTGAAACAGGCTTCACCAACAAAAGCGTAAGTGCAGTCCTCATCCAGAAACAGGGAAACCTGAATAAGATCATCGCCTATGCCATCAAGTCCTTATCACTGGTTGAGGTAAAATTCAATGACTGTGAAAAAACATTTCTGTCAATGGTATGGGCTTTGCAATATTTCAGGAGTTTTATCCAAGGCGAGAAAATCATTGTAGAAACTGCACACCAACCACTGCAATATTTGCAAAGTGATAGATTTAAGGATGGAAATCTGTCAAACAGCAGGATAACCGCCTGGAAGATGTCCTTATGGAATCCAGTTGCTCAAGGATTAGCTGAACTTCATGATTGTACCAATGCAGGACATAAAGGTGAATCACCAGGAAATGATTGCCTGGAAGAACAATCTTTATCTCCATACAAGTCTTATGAAGAAGAGTATTGCAAATACTTACCATGTGTATATGTATAAAAAGGTCTCGTCTGCACTGGATTCGTGCAGCGAGCCGATGGACATAAGGTGCAAATCACAACCTGAGCTTGGATACGAGGTTTTTTATTGAAAAGATGACGTGTTTCGGGGTACTCTAGACCCCTTCATCAAGTCTGAAAAAACATAGTTGTTACAGTAGTATGAGCGATTTAAATAATCAAAAGTTCATAATAGTTGGAGGAAAATAGCTAAAACAATGTGTATACACATGTGCATACATACACATACTGTACACATATACACACATACACGCATACATTATTTTTTTTTGATTCATGGATAGATCAATGAATGAATAAAAAAAAAATGTATCCATAAATAATTCGTTGGTTGAAGGTTTTGGCTAGATGATTGATTAGAGAAATGATTAAATAGAGGATAGAAATAAAAAATTGATAAAAAGTGGCTGCAGGCCACATTCGCATTCCAAGAGGTATATCACGTACGAACTAGAACAATTGATGAAACCTTTGATGTGAAATTCCTCGCCGGTGTGATTGCTCTTAAAGGTTCTGATTTTGTTGGAAATGTTGCTGCAGCGTTTACATAGAGTGTGACCGCACTTAAAGCTGCCCACGGCATTCAGGGCACCAGCTGATCTTGCTGGTGAGGGCTGGTTTCTTCTTCTTTAATTTACTTGGGGCCAGGATGTTTTTCAGAGATTTCGCTTTTCTAAACGTGATTTTCGGCCTTTGCAGTATTTTTGGTTTAAGGTACGGATCATTGGTTAGGATATGCCAGTGTTTTGACAGGATTCCCCTCAGGGTATCATGGTTGGAGTTGTAGGTAGTGATTAATGATGTTCTATATTGGTTGGGGTTTTCGGTTTCCCTTGGTTTAGCTTTGGTCACTAGGCATTCTTCTTGAGTTAGGGCATTCGCCCTGGAGTAGGCGTTCTCAATGATTTTGCTTGGATATCCTTTATTCAGAAATCTGCTGTGAAGTCATCTTTGGTGGAACAGTTTCACCTTATACGTTTGAACTGGCTGTATGGTATATTATTTTTCCATTTTCTATAGTGTGCACTTCCGTAATCAAGGTAATTGTTTCCATCTACTTTTTTTAAAAAGGTTTTTGTTTGGATAGTTTCATTGCAGGAAAAAGGGAGTAGATCTAAGTATTCGATCGAAGCGGTAGAACTGTTGGCTGTGAAGGTCAGATTCCAGATGTTGGTGTTGAGGTATGAGATAAAGGCTTCGGCCTCTTCGTTACTACCTCTCCAGATGATTATGAGGTCGTCAATGTATTGTTTATAGAATACGATCATATCGTTCCAATAATGTTCGTTATATATAAAGAGATCCTCGAAGCGTCCCATGTATAAGTTTGCCTAACTCTGCGCGAAACACGTCCCCATAGCGGTTCCGTTCTGCTGTCTGTATAGGCAGTTCTCAAATGTGAATGTATTATGTGTTAGGATAAACCGGATGGCATCTGTGATAAATGTTTTGTGTTCCGGGGAGAGTTGTTCATCGGTTTCCAAATAATATTTAGATGTATTGATACCTGCCTCGTGTGGAATGTTAGAGTATAGAGATGCTACGTCTAGTGTCAGCCAGCAATAAGTTCTTTTAGCAAGGATATAAGTTGGGCGGAATCTCTCAGGTGAGAACGTAGATTGGTAACATGTTTTTGTAGGAATAGGTTAACGTAATGTGAAAGATTACTAGTGAGGGAGTTGATGCCTGATATAATCGGTCTCCCCGGCGGATTTTCAGTGCTTTTATGGACTTTTGGTATATGATAGAAGATAGCTGTAGTTGGATGATCAATTGTGATGAATTCCCTTTTTTTTCTAGTTAGTATGTGATCATTTTCTGCCTGTTTCAGTAGTGCTCCTAATTCCTTTGTGTCCTCATTGAGTGGGTTATACGAGAGGGGTTCGTAATATGATGTGTCATTCAGGATCCTTTGTGCTTCCTTGATATAGTCTGCTTTGTTTTGTAGTACGATCCCACCTCCTTTGTCTGCACTCCTTATCTTTCATAGTTAGATTTGTTTTGATTTTGGTATTTTTGTTAATGTCTCTGACGTCTTTAGAGACGAGGGAGAAAAATGTGTTTATATGATTGCCCCTATGGTGAATGGGATTAAAGGAAGACTTTGGTCTAAGTTCAGTATGTAGAGTGTTATCTAAGTCTGGACCTTGTGTGGTGTCTTCTTTCTGGTTTGTGCTGGGTTGTTCGGCTTGAATGGCGAAATGTCGTTGTAGGGTGATTTTTCGGATGAACGAGTTTAGATCAATGAATAATTTTAATTCATTGAACTTTTCGGCTGGGCAGAAGGATAACCCTTTTTGTAGTAAAGTGGTTTGTGCTGCTGTGAGGGTACATCCAGAGAGATTAAAAAATTTCACAATTGTGCAGTTTTGTTCCGCTTCGGACTGTGTTTGCTCTGAGGGGTTTTCTTTAGTTCTTTTGCTTTTGGTGTGTCGTTCGGCCGTTCCTCCTCTCCGTCCTCGTCTGCATTTTTTCTTTTGGTGCCTTTTTGGGCTTGTGTCATTTTTGGTTTGAAAAAATCGGTTATTGTGGATGTGTTCCCTGATGGACGTTTGAGGACATATGTGGTTTGTGGGGTCAGGGTCCCCGGAAGCGGTAAAAAAGATACGGATATGTTGTTGGTATGATAAGGGGATAGAGGTGGGTCCGCTGAATAGCTACTATTGTGGATAGTGAGAAGAGAATCCTCATAGTTGGAAGAGTCTAACCCAGTAGGGCTGGTATGGGATCCATGGACCCGAAGGTGGTTGGGGGGAGGTTCAATGGACACCCTTGGGGGAGGTCCGAGGGTGAAGTGAGAGGTTACCCCTGTCATATATTTTCTGCCTAAGATGCATAAAAATCCGATCCATCCCCCTGGGAGACCTATTGTGTCAGGGATAAACTCCCTGACCAGTAGAGTCAATGAATACATTGATTTTTTCTTGCAGAAGTATGTGACGGTGGCCCCCTCCTATTTGAAAAATTCCTCTAGTGTCATCGACCTCATAGAGGAGATTGGAGTATTCCAGGGAACCATGTGGTTAGCCACAGTGGATGTGTCCTCTCTTTACACTTGCATACCAAAAGATTTGGGAATAAGAGGGGTAAAGGAAGCCCTAGATAGTGATCCTATAATGGGGATCGATCAAAAAAAGTTTGTTTTGAACTGTGTGGTTTTTTTTGTCTCACCCACAACTATTTTCTTTATAGTGACTCTTTTTATCTTCAGCACTCTGGCGTGGCGATGGGGGCGAAATTTGCCTGCAGTCTCGCCAACCTTTTTATGACCATGTGGGAGAGAGAAAGAATCGACACGGTCCTCAACAAAAATTTAGATAAGGGTCGACTAATAGTTTGTCAAAGGTACATAGACGACTGCCTTCTCATCTGACAAGGTAAGAGGGAGAGTCTAGAGACCTTCATAGCGGACATCAAATTTACCAGCCATGTTAGTGCCACCTCTGTTGATTTCCTTGACTTGGTTATTTTTGTAGAAGACAGCAGACTGAACACTAAGACCTTTTTCAAGACTGTAGACGTGAATACTTATATAGAATTAAACAGCTGCCATCACCCATCTTGGCTCAAAAATGTACCCAAAAGTCAGTTCAACGTATTTCTAAAAACTGTACCAAAATAGAAGACTATAAAGAACAGGGCCAGATGGTAAAAGAAAGATTTTTGGAAAAAGGATATGAGGAAGAACATTTGGACCATTGTAGAAAAGAGATAGAAGACAAACGTGATGCGAATAAGCCCCTAATAAGTAAGAAGAAAGATTAGCAAAAAAATGATTTTAGATATATGTTCCTAACCCAATATAACACCAAAGTGGGTCACATTAAAAGTATGATTAATAAAAATTGGCATATACTGAAAAATTATCCGGTTTTAAGTAAGGATCTTCCAGACAAACCCCCTGTAGTTTTCAAGAGAGCAAGCAATCTCACTAATAGATTGGTTGCAAAGCTAGCGCTATGAACCAGTAAAAAACGCCCAGTTGTCAATAAAGGTAAATTCACATGGTGCGGTTTTTGCATACCATGCAGAAACCGCATGCAAAAGGATCGGGTAAGGTCTGTGGAAACTATACTATTGAATAAAAGAATAGGAGCAATTTTTTAAATAAGAGGCAATATTTCTTGCAACAATGTGGGTGTCATCTATCTATTGGAGTGCCCCTGTGGCCTCCAATATGTTGGAAGAACCACACGAAGCCTCAAGACCCGAGTTCAGGAACATATTTACAATATTAAAAAAGGACTTGAGACGCACAGTGTCTCTCTTCACTTCAAGATCCATCATCAAAAAAAAAACAGGGGTATGCGCTTTACTGGTATTGAGATAGTACATGTCCCCATACGTGGAGGAGATTTCATAGCGATTTTGAATAAAAGGGAGGTAGAGTGGATGTACCTTCTGAATACCATTCAACCGCAGGGGTTAAACATCGAATGTGATGTCATTGCCTGCATAGTCTAGGAACGAATCTAAGGGTTAATACTACTTAATAGGAGGTTACATAGGTCCATGTACCTCCTATCCTTATAACCAAGTCTATTTTCACTAGATTGTCCGTATCTGTCATTTTTATGTGTTGTTATAATATCTGAAATATTGTGGTTTCTGCTCTTTTTTTATATATATATATTTTTATATTACTTTATAGTTTTAGATGTCATCATGACGTATACAGTACTAGAGGGGAGGTTTCCCCGTGAATTTAAACACAGTGTTTCCACTTAGTAATTAACGCCCCAGATGAAGCATCACGGCAAAACCCGGGTCGGGCAGCATAGATTGTTCTTAATATGTTTTATTTCTGTACTTTTGTGAGTATATTAAACCATTTTTATCTTAAATATTGGTACGTACTTCACTATTTTTGGACCCTTCTTCCTTTGAGATCCTTGGAAGTGCGAGTCGGGTGATATCTTTTGGAAGAGGTACCTCACTGTCTGGATTACGGTTTTAATCAAGATCTCCTGAATCAACGTCTCCTGGTTCATGCCTGTTCCATCGACAGAGCTTTTCTGCTGAAAACATCCACGAGGTCTCTTTCCATGCGTCTCACAAGTGGAGTCTTGTGAGTATATTGCATTCACCCAATGCGACAGGTGTTCCAAGCATACTACACCATAGTGTGTTCTCTTACTGCATTTCAGATTTCCATACCATTGTTGAAAGTTATCGTTTGCATGTGGTCCTTTTAACCGAAGACTGCTACGTTTATAAGAAGAAATAACAGAAAAGAATCTCCCCTTGCAGCGCAATCCTTCTCCATATCACTATTTCATGGACTTTTCACCCACTTTGGCCTAGGATTTGCAGCGCTTGAGGAGACTAATATCCTATACAGAGACTCTACTTTTTATTTTGAAGTGAGAGGTTGACTCTCTTGTTGCGGTATGGATGGCGGAGTGAAGTATATGGGGGTTCCAGAGTGGGTGTTGGAATGAATAGCAAAGGAGTTGGGTCCTGTGGAGTGGGTGTTTTGAATTGATCCTGATGGTAGGAAATTCGGGTTGGGAGTTTTTGGGCGTCATTCATCCCGAAGGCGTTGGGACTTGTGCCTGAACGTAGGTGGCATGTTTGGTGAGGTGGGATGGGGGCTAGGGGGTTTGGTTGTGGTTGGTTGTCTGGAGGTGGGTTTGGTGGTCGGATGGTTTGTGTGGCGTGTACATGCCGTACGTGAGTATGTAGTGGCGTGCTAAATGAAGGGAACATTGGGATGTGAATTGGAAGGGATGTGCGTATGTGTGGGATTTAATGATCTGCTGGGGGTGAATGGGTTTTGTTGGTTTTTGTGTTAAGCCAGAATTGAATATTGTTATTGGTAAAATCAGTTCTATCCCTTGTGAGTTTAGCTGACTTTTTCTCAATGAGTTTGCGCTCATACTGTATGAGTCTACCTGTAGTTTGTCTATTCAACCTGATATATTCCGTATGAAATTCTTGTGTCTGGAGTTGGTTAGTATGTTCCTGTATTTTATCTTTCAGGTTGTGGCAAAGGGACTCCATTTTTGTTACCAAACGTGTCATCATGCCATGGGCACATTGTAAGAGATGGTAAAGTCTTTGGTAAAGTCTGGATTGTTCGGAAAAGGGCTTTTGAATCTCAATCGGAGTCCACGGGGTACCAGAGATTCGTTAAGGTAAGTTTCTAAAAGAATCCAGTCCAAATGATGTTGTGTCTCTTCTTTGAGGCTGGACTCCAGGCGAAAAAACTAATTCGCTAGTTCTTTCGAACTAATCGTTTCCGTGCAGTTGTCTTCTGCTGTTATGTTTTTAGAAGTCTTTTGTATGGTCTCTGTTTTGGTCCATATGCTGGTGAGTTTCTTCCGTTCAAGTAGGCAGTGTTCACAGTAATCCATTCTTTTGGTCTATCAGTGGTGGATTCCCTGGATCAGGACCTAGAGCCGCCGTATCTCTGAGTGGGTTTAGCACTCCTAACCCGAATACCTCGGGACAATATAGCAATCAGATGGCCAAGAAAGGGGAGAAGGCGCTCATAGGTGAGTGTAAACAAATAGATGTCCTTTCCCCCTAACCAAGATGAGTGATATTACTCACCTGGTTCGGTTCCACTGAATGTAGTGCAACCTTAGTAGAGGGAGGTTCGAAGGGTGGAGGTTGTCTGGGTTGGTGCTGCCAGATGATGTCCGAAACGACCCTGGGCGGGGGCCAAACTGCCACTTGGGTAGGTATTTGAATAAAAAGGTCTCGTCTGCACTGGATTCGAGCGGCGAGCCGATGGACATAAGGCGCAAATCACAACCCGAGCTTGGATACGAGGTTTTTTTATTGAAAAGACGACGCGTTTCGGGGTACTCTAGACCCCTTTATCAAGTCTGAAAAAACATAGTTGTTACAGTAGTATGAGCGATTTAACCACCTCAGCTCCCCTAGCTTTAAACCCCCTTAATGACCAGACCACTTTTTACAATTCTGCACTACACTACTTTCACGGTTTATTGCTCGGTCATACAACTTACCACCCAAATGAATTTTACCTCCTTTTCTTCTCACAAATACAGCTTTTCTTTTGGTGGTATTTGATTGCTGCTAAGATTTTTCGTTTTTCCAATATTAATCAAAATAGGCCGCATTTTTTTTTTTAAAAGTGTATTTTTAACTTTCTCTGGTTAAATTGTTCAAATATAATTACATTTCTATACAAGTTTGTGTCAGAATTTATTGTGCTACATGTCTTTGATAAAAAAAATCCAATAAGTGTATATTTATTGGTTTGCGCAAAAGTTATAGCATTTACAAACTATGGTACAAAAATGTGAATTTCCACTCTGACTTTCTGAGCACCTGTCATGTTTCTTGAGGTGCTAGAATGCCAGGATAGTATAAATACCCCCCAAATGACCCCATTTTAGAAAGAAGACACCCCAAAGTATTCGCGGAGGGGCATGGTGAGTTCATGTATGATTTAATTTTTTTTCACAAGTTAGCGGAAAATGACACTTTCTGAGAAAAAAAAAATATATAAAGTTTCCATTTCTGCTAATTTCTGGCAAAAAAAATAAAAAATCTCCCACAGACTCACTATGCCCCTCAGTGAATACCTTGGGGTGTCTACTTTCCGAAATGGGGTCATTTGTGGGGTGTGTTGTGTTTACTGTTCTGGAATTTTGGTTGGGGCTAAATTGTGAGCAACCCTGTAAAGCCTAAAGGTACTCGTTGGACTTTCGGCAAAAAAGTGTCACACATGTGGTATCGCCGTACTCAGGAGAAGTAGGGCAATGTGTTTTGGGGTGTATTTTTACATATACCCATGCTGGGTGAGAGAAATATCTCTGTAAATTGACAACTTTGTATAATTTTTTTTTTTAAAGTTGTCATTTACAGAGATATTTCTCACACACAGTATGGGTATATGTAAAAATACACCCCAAAACACATTGCCCTACTTCTCCTGAGTACGGGGATACCACATGTGTGACACTTTTTTGCAGCCTAGGTTCACAAAGGGGCCCAAATTCCAATGAGTACCTTTAGGATTTCACAGGGCATTTTTTACGCATTTGGATTCCAAACTACTTCTCACGCTTTAGGGCCCCTAAAATACCAGGGAAGTATAAATACCCCACAAGTCACCCCATTTTGGAAAGAAGACACCCCAATGTATTCCGTGAGGGGCATGGCGAGTTCCTAGAATATTATTTTTTTGGCACAAGTTAGCGGAAAATGATTTTATTTTTATTTTTTTTCTCTTACAAAGTCTCATATTCCACTAACTTGTGACAAAAAATTTAATTTTACATGAACTCGCCATGCCCCTCACGAAATACCTTGGGGTGTCTTCTTTCCAAAATGGGGTCGCTTGTGGATATTTATACTGCCCTGGTATTTTAGGGGCCTTAAAGCGTGAGAAGTAGTTTGGAATCCAAATGCGTAAAAAATGCCCTGTGAAAGCCTAAAAGTACTCATTGGAATTTGGGCCCCTTTGCACACCTAGGCTGCAAAAAATTGTCACACATGTGGTATCGCCGTACTCAGGAGAAGTAGGGCAATGTGTTTTGGGGTATATTTTTACATATACCCATGCTGGGTGAGAGAAATATCTCTGTAAATGACAACTTTTCCCATTTTTCTATACAAAGTTGTCAATTTACAGAGATATTTCTCTCACCCAGCATGGGTATATGTAAAAAGACACCCCAAAACACATTTCCCCACCACATGTGGCGATACCACATGTGTGACACTTTTTTGCAGACAAGATGCGCAAAGGGGCCGAAAGTCCAATGAGTACCTTTTAGGAGGGCATTTTTAGGCATTTGGATTCCAGACTTCTTCTCACGCTTTAGGGCCCCTAAAATGCCTGGGCAGTATAAATACCCCACATGTGACCCCATTTCGGAAAGAAAACACCCCAAGGTATTCCGTGAGGGGCATGGCGAGTTCATAGAAGATTTTTTTTTTGGCACAAGTTTCCCTTTCCGCTAACTTGTGACAAAAACTTCAATCTTTCATGGACTCAATATGCCCCTCAGCGAATACCTTGGAGTGTCTTCTTTCCAAAATGGGGTCATTTGTGGGGTGTTTTGAGGGTCTGCGCAATCATTACATGTATGGCCAGCATTAGGGGTTTCTGCGATTCTCCTTAGGCCTCATGCACACGACCGTTGTTTGGGTCTGCATCCGAGCCGCCGTTTTGGCGGCTCAAATACGGACCCATTCATTTCAATGGGGCCGCAAAAGATGCAGATAGCACTCCGTGTGCTGTCCGCATCCGTGGCTCCGTTCCGCGGCCCCGCTAAAAAAATATAACATGTCCTATTCTTGTCCACGCTTTGCGGCATTTATATTCCGTTTTTTGCGCATCCGCGGTTTGCGGACCGCAAAAAACAGCACGGTCGTGTGCATGAGGCCTTATATTGAGCATACGGGTAATGAGAAAATGAACGGCACAGATTTCTTCATTCGCATCGATCAATGTGGATGAAAAAATCTCTGCCAAAAAATGTGCAAAAAAAAAAAGCTGCGATCGCTAATAAAGATCCAAAAAGCTCAAAAGTGATCTTTATAGCGCCGCAGCGATTTTACTGTGTTTTTGCAGTGATCAGAAAAATAACATTTCTGTCACTGCGGTGGGGCGGACTGGACGCAAGTGTGCGCACAAGATCAGGCCTGATCGGGCGAACACTGCGTTTTTTGTAGAGCCTAAGGTGACCCTAATGTACTGATATAGATCTGATTGCGATCAGTCTTGATCACTTACAGATACTACATAGTACTAGTGCTGATTAGCGACAGCGATGACGCTAATCAGCGACTAATCAGTGACTGCGGTGCGGTGGGCGCTAACTACCTAACAAGTGGCTAACTAACTGGCGGTGATAAGGAACCCTTAGGCCCCATTCACACGTCCGCAATTCTGTTCCGCATTTTGCGGAACGTAATTGCGGACCCATTCATTTCTATGGGGACAGACTTTGTCCCGCTCGGATTTGGAATTGCGGATCTGCACTTCCGGGTCCGCACTACCGTTCCGCAAAAATATAGAACATGTCCTATTCTTGTCCGCAAATGCGGACAAGAAAAGGCATTTTCTATATAGTTCTGGCAATGTGCGGATCCGCAAAATGTGGAAAGCACATTGCCGTGTCCGTGTTTTGCGGATCCGCAAAACACATACGGACGTCTGAATGGAGCCTTACAGGGGGGTGATCAATGACAGAGGGGTGATCAGGGGGGAGTCTATATGGGGTGATCAGGGGTTAATAAGGGTTTAATAAGTGACGGGGGGGTGTAGTGTAGTGTGGTGCTTGGTGCTACTTACAGAGCTGCCTGTGTCCTCTGGTGGTCGATCCAAGCAAAAGGGACCACCAGAGGACCAGGTAGCAGGTATATTAGACGCTGTTAACAAAACAGCGTCTAATATACCTTTCTGATGTTAAAAAAATTGCATCTACAGCCTTCCAACGAATGATCGCCGCTGGCAGGGTGTAGATCAACTCGTTTACCTTGCGATCCTGTGAACGCGCGCTCCTGTGAGCGCGCGTTCACAGGAAATCTCGCGTCTCGCGTGATGACGCGCCGATGCGTCCAGGAGGAATAACCCGGCCGCAACCCTTTAGTGGGACCGAACCGTGCCGACTGTCAGATGATGACAGGGCCGGCGCGCAACGAGAAATCTCCCAGGCCGGCCCTTTACAGAACTCACCAGGACAGTGACAGCTGACAGATCAGGTCAGATGACAGGTCAGCTGTGCACGCCGCGCTGCGTCGTCACGTCAGACTCCTCCCCTGGGGCCTAGGCCATGCCGTAAAGTGAAAGACCGTGACGGCTGCTGCGCGCGGGAAGTTCAAAATTCTTCCTGCGTGGAGTCAGGGGTGCTGCCAGCGGTGAGTCGCGTTCAGCAGCCTTCAGTGTACTGCCCAGAAAACAACTCATAGGCGGTGAGTAAATCAGCATTTGCTCACCTCACCTATTATACATTATATAATTTATACATGTCATTCAGGAGCATGGGAAAGCTGGGTGATGATTTTTTTCACCTAGCTTTTCCATGCTCCTGAATTGCAAATCTGCTTATAGGCATATTTGTGTTCGGACAGGCTATCAGAACGCATGCCCTACCACGACCCCCTTACCATAATAAGCAGTAGAATTATGCCATAACTGCTGTCGTAAAAGTAGCCTAAAGTGGGCCACCTTAGTAGTCTGATAATTGAAAAAGGGGGAATGGGTGGGCGGGTGAAAAGCAACGAGCCGCGCGACGTGGGCTATGGGGGTGAGCCTTATATGCCGTGAGAGGGAGCCTCCCCTCACACAAATACGGAAATACCTTAGCCTTAATACTTGTGTTCGGACAGGCTATCAGAACGCATGCCCTACCACGACCCCCTTACCATAATAAGCAGTAGAATTATGCCATAACTGCTGTCGTAAAAGTAGCCTAAAGTGGCCAAAAAGTACAAACGTTAGTGTAGTTAGTGCTTTAATGAAAACAACGTATTATGCCAACAAATTACGAAAAGCAACAGACATTTCATGACATGGGTCTGGGATGTACGTAAGGTATGACGAGGACTTCCACCTCCCTAGTTTCCTGATGACATGGACCGGGACACCGTTCTTGGAGGCGGCTGAGGCGGCGCCGATACGAAAAGAGTGACCCGTGATGCTAGCTGGGTTAACATTGATATTGAGAAGTAGTGCCCTAACGTACTTCAGGAAAACCTGAATGCTGAGAGATGTGCCGTTGTGAGGCAGCAATGGCGAGTCTGGTAACGATGTACGTATATGAAGTAACCATTGGTTTAGGACTTTGACTGGACACCACTGGTCACCGGTGGGAAAATACCTGATACGTACCATCTCCCCCGGACGAGCGGCTTTAGACTGTTCTAAATTAAGCAAGAACCCTGAACTATCTGAAATTATATCTTTCTTCCGAAGAAACTTTGTGGAAGTGGCTGTGCACGTAAATTCCCCGGGCCTCAGGAAACCGAAAAAGACAGGTACAATGCCGTTTCCACTAGTTTACTAATCTCTAGACCAAAGGGGCGGTTACGTAGCATGTCAGAGACTGCCCTAAACATGGGACCTGTGAATGGCTGACGGCCCGTGGTTTTCTGAAAGGTGGTTTTCTGTATACCCCGTAACATAGCCTTAATGGGATAGGCAGAAAACAAGGAAGGCTGCTCCGGGTGAGCCAGATAAAGGTAATGCTGGATACCTGCTAGATATAGCTTGATTGTGTTGTAAGCTAACTTCAAATTTGAGTGGCAAAACCCAATAAAAGCCATTAGGTAGGTTATGTGTCCCATATCTAGTGGTGGATGTGAGACTCTGAATTTGCTAAACAACGCCCATGCTGTCTTGTACACTTTCAACGTATTTACGGAGAGGGACTGTTCCACCAGGGATCTGGCAGTGAGGAGTAGTGGTGCTACTGCATGACTGGCAGGTTGTGCTGCGGGATCGTAGTTGGTAGCGGATCTGCCCCTGGGGAAACCTGTAAAAAGAATGGAACATTAAGCCTGGATAGTGCGTCTGCAGCAAGATTCCTCTGTCCTTGAATATGCGTGCAAACAAAATTGAACCTATGCTGTAACGACAACCACACAAACCTCCTCAGAAATGCCATAATTTCTCTGGACCCAGACCTGCCCTTCATCATGATGTCAACCAGTGCTGCATTATCTGTTAAAACAACACGGTCTGGTTACCCCACAGACTGCCCCACGTATGAGCTGCTGCCACTACAGGATATATCTCAAAAAGGGCGGATGACTGTAGAAAGCCTGGAATATCTAAAACCTCAGGCGGCCAAGGACTGGCCATCCAATGTTTCTTGTAAATGGCCGCAAACCCGGTAGAAGAAGCTGCGTCTGTATGAATGATCGGGGAATGACTGGATACAGAGGGGACAAAAAATGACACTCCGTTCCACTGTGCCAAAAATTCATCCCACATCATGAGATCTGCTAAGGCATCCTGATCTAATCTAAGTGCGCTATCCTGACCCGGGGCTAAGGGTAGAAGCTTCAGCAACCTGGATATGAATGATCTACCTTGTGGTATTATCCTCATTGCAAAGTTCAACATACCAAGTAGACTCTGGAGATCTGTTTTAGTGGTGACTCTAACACGTGCAAGTTTGTGTACTACTTCTCTGATCCTAGTTAACTTGTCGTGAGGCAGACTAGCTTGCATGCTAACTGTGTCCAAGCGAATGCCTAGAAAAGTAATGACATTACCTGGACCCTCTACTTTATTGGGGGCTACGGGGACTTTAAGGTCTTCAAAAACTCCTCTCAACACCGTGAGATCTCGTGGGACCTGTGTGGGTGGCTCGATTAACAGGAAATCGTCCAGGTAGTGGATTACGTGATGTGCTCGAAAAACATTCACTAGTACCCAATGCAAGCCTTGGGCAAACTGATCAAATAACCAGGGACTCGACTTAGCGCCAAAAGTCAGTTTGTTCGCAAAATAATACTGCCCTTGCCACTTAATGCCATGCCACTGCCACAGCTGAGGTTTAAGGGGTAACAACTTGAAAGCATCCGTGATATCGGCTTTCGA
Organism: Bufo bufo; assembly: GCF_905171765.1. Taxonomy (NCBI): domain Eukaryota; kingdom Metazoa; phylum Chordata; class Amphibia; order Anura; family Bufonidae; genus Bufo; species Bufo bufo. Next base: position 409,188,568 of record NC_053389.1, on the reverse strand, counting down.
CAACCAGGTTCCCTCGCCTAGTGACAGAATGACCTGTATGGCCTCATCTATGGAAGAATATTTCATAGAAACTTCCTCAGAGGGTATCAGTGAGTTCAAACTTGGAATGGAGAGTGAATGAGGAGCTGACAAATCATAAATTACCCTTTTTTTATTGGAGAATTTCCCTGTGACAACACCTATGGGGTTGACCCTCCAACAATCATATGGGGACTGTGCCATTGGACCTATCAAATATCCCTTCTCTAACTCGACAGATAGTAAGTGTGAAATGGAGACCGGGTCTCGGACGGCCGACAACAGGTTTTTGCATTCACATGTAACCTGCGGCAGCGCCACCAAGCCGGTGTGGAAGCCATGCCGAAGACAATCGATCAGAAACTGGACCCAACTCTGATCTGGATGATCTAATAAATATATGGCCAGCAGATCCGTATCTACCACGCTTAGTCACGCTGAATGTTGCCCTTTCTGGGGGCACACGGTGACGGAATGAGCCCTGAAACAAAGGGTACACAAGTGCAGCAGCCTACAATGATTAAAGTAACAACCTGTAGTGTTAAAGTTGTTACATATCTGTGTTTTCCCAAGATATTTAATCGGCCTCCCTAACTTGTCTATGCCTGTCGTAAGCCTGGCAAACGGAGGTATATAGCTAGCTTGTGCTCGTTCTGGCCTGGCACTAGTACACCAATCTGTGGCATGTGCGTAAGAGCCGCAGCTACTACACGCCGGGGCTTTGAGACCTGCAAAATGCCGGCAAAACAGCTCGGTATCGACTATGGACCAGTCAATGGTATGCTGAAACTGCCTGTGCGCAGCTGCAGCTTTAGCTGAAAACGATCTGTGGTATTCATAAAATGCCGTACCGCCATATTTGTTGGCTAAATCCACCACTTTGTATAAATACAGATCCAGCTCCTCTCTCCTATTGGGACTCACTGAACACACTACATCTCTAAATAAGCTAAATGCAAGTACGAACTCTGCTACGGTGAGCTTCCTGTTAAGCCTGACATCTCTGGACTTCAGGATCACTGAAACCTCCCCACACGCTATGGTCTTGCTATCCGGCGTTTCGTGCGTGGCTACGAGCAAGGAAGCTAAATTAACGTCCTTACCATCTAATATGTCTTGACGCACATTGGCTGGAACGAAATGACATGGTGCTATATTAAGAGGGTTGACCTGGGAGCCAACAATAGAAGACTGGGTGAGTAACTGCACGGCAGTATTCGGGCCAACCGCGTTTGAAGTAGAGGCCGTATTTTCCATTGCCTCTAATCTGGTCTGAAAGCGGGACAGAGAAGACGCCATCGTACTGACTACAGCGTGCAGTTGTGACAAGGAATTTTGTATCGTGTCCGTGGCCACCGAGTCCTCCCCTGAAGCAGGGGGTTCTGAGAACAGCAGCCTGTAAAGTTCCGCTTTCCTAGCGGTCGCTGGAAAAGGAATTCCTCTCCTTAACAGTTCTGCCGTGAGCCTCGGCACAGTCCAGGATCTGAGAGCTGGAACCGCCTCTCTTTCGGATTGGGTATCTTCATTACTGTGAGATGCGACACTCTCTTCCACATGAGATTGCTGAGACATCCTAACTAAAAGAAACTGTGGTTACCTATGGGTACCGACTCTCGTGCTCCCACCACCAGTGTCACCGGACCCGTGATGTCTGAGCCTGCTAACATGATGCAGTGCTGCCCAGTGAAGCGGGCATCGTACTCCTGAATCTGTTGACATGCCCACGGTCCACCCCAAGATATATAACTACCTGGTGACCTGTAGCCGTGATCGACTATTGAGCGTCTGTAGTCGTGACAGACTATTGAGCGTCTGTAGTCGTGACAGACTATTGAGCGTCTGTAGTCGTGACAGACTATTGAGCGTCTGTAGTCGTGACAGACTATTGAGCGTCTGTAGTCGTGACAGACTATTGAGCGTCTGTAGTCGTGACAGACTATTGAGCGTCTGTAGTCGTGACAGACTATTGAGCGTCTGCAGCCGTGACGGGTTTGAGCGTCTGTGACTATAGGCGCCTGCAATCGGCCCAGGCCTTGATCGTCTGTAGACATGACGGACCTCGTGCCTGCACCAGTGACAGACTGCGCCTGCCTATTGGTAACAAGCCACGAGCATCTGTACTGGTGACAGACCACGAACGTCAGTACCCGCAACACACGACACAAGGGCTGCCGTGACAAGACCTTAGTGCCCTACGGTCAAGGCAAGGGGTGAAAAGAAATATATGTCTTCCCCCTTGTCGTTTTTCCCTTTTATATATATATTTTTTATTTATTTTTATTTTTTCAGGAGTAGAATACCCTGCATAGGATGTGCCACACCCCCGTGTTACCAGACCGTGACACCAAACCCCCTACCCCCAAGACGGACTCTGTGTCACCTACCTGAACCAATGCGGATATGCCCTACTGCTGCGAGTTAAAGGGGAAAAGGGGAGAAAGGAACTCAACATATTGCATGACCTCTACTACCCCTTCCCCCCCGCCATTTTTTTTTTTATTTCCTTTTTTCTTATATATTTTTTTTTTATATATATTTTTTATTTATTTTTTTACCTGCCGGAAACAAAGTACCAGGAGATACGTAGTGGCAATATGCGCTGTGGGATGACGATCCTACTGACCTGAAAAAGATACTGCTGTTACCACCTAGAACCCTGACAGGTTAACCTCTTATGAGCCATGTATTTTGACGTGCCACCATTATATGCTTTATCTGGCGCTGGCTGAAGACACCAAAACCACTACGTGTGTGCCAATGAGAAGCCCCAATGCAGTGCAGTATGGGCTGCTGACTGCCATAACTACACGCCTAGCAGTTTTAATGCCCAGTGTCCATGAGCCGGACCAGGCGACGTGCCCTGAAGACCTTGAGCATCGCACTCAAATGCCGCCCAGTGAGGCACACGTGAGCGCTGCCGAAAAGTGCCGACCCGGAAGTGAAACTCGCCGGAAAAGCAACGAGCCGCGCGACGTGGGCTATGGGGGTGAGCCTTATATGCCGTGAGAGGGAGCCTCCCCTCACACAAATACGGCAATACCTTAGCCTTAATACATATCTTTATAATAGCTGAGCCTGATCTATTATAAACAGATATGCCATTCAGGAGCATGGAAAAGCTAAGTGAGAAATAGTCACCTAGCTCTTCAATGCTCCTGAGTGGTATATCTGCTTATAATAGATCAGGTATTATAAACAGATATGCCTATAGGCAGATTTGCCACTCAGGAGCATCGAAAAGCTAGGTGACTATTTCTCACCTAGGTTTTCCATGCTCCTGAATGGCATATCTGCTTATAATAGATCAGCTATTATGAACAGATATGCCTAAAGGCAGATTTGCCATTCAGGAGCATAGCATGGAAAAGTTAGGTGAGAAATTGTCACCTAGCTTTTCCATGCTCCTGAATGATATATCTGCTTATAATAGTTCAGCTATTACAAACAGATATGCCTAAAGGCAGATCTGCCATTCAGGAGCATGGAAAAGCTAGGTGACTGTTTCTCACCTAGCTTTTCCATGCTCCTGAATGGCAGATCTGCATATAATAGCTTGGCTATTATAAACATGTATGCATATAAGCAGATATGCCATTCAGGAGCATGGAAAAGCTTTTATAAACACATTTGTGTTAGGTGCTTACGGTAGTACAGTGAAGAGCCCTGGAATGCAGGGAAAGAAATGCAGTCGGTTGTGGTGTGTCGAAACCGAGGATGAGGTAGGCCTAAGAAAGAAGAGGGCCCACCCAAGGAAAAGACATAAAAGAAATGAGTTGTAAATGAGTGGAGTGGTGGGAGGGACAAAGCTCAGACCTCAGACGGTGCAGGAGCCAGGTAAGGGGGGTGCCCTAAATAGGCTGGAGGCGGACCTCAGCCCCTCCCACAAATCCAGGCAAATGCCTTAATACTTGTGTTAGGTGCTTACGGTAGTACAGTGAAGAGCCCTGGAATGCAGGGAAAGAAATGCAGTCGGTTGTGGTGTGCCGAAACCGAGGATGAGGTAGGCCTAAGAAAGAAGAGGGCAAAAATGGAAATAAACCCGTTTATTTGTAGCCAATAAATACATGAATAGCTCAACCCGTCATGCTTTGGAAAGCCACTCTCAACTCTTGCGCTGGATTGGGAATGTATCGTGCGTAAGCGGATGACTTCCAGCGCCCCAATTTCTTGATGACATGAGTAGGGATGTTGGCACTGGAGGCCGTGGATGCAGCTCCGATGCGAAAGGAGTGCCCTGAGTAGTTGGCTGCGTTGAGGCCCAGTTGGGTGAGAAATGACCTGACATGGATCATGAAGGTGGTAGTGGTGAGTACCGACCCATGAAGTTGAAGTAGCGGTTGAGAGGGTAGAAACTTGTGAAGCTGACTGTAGGTGTCCAGAACCCTGACTGGACACCATTTGTTGTGCGTGGGGTAATATGAGATGTTGACGGGTGAATGCTGACTACTCTTGGAGTGAGGTATGGTCAGGATGTAGTGATCCAGGTGTTTCGACAGGTGGGAGACAAGAAGACAAGGTGAGGTTTGGGACGTGGAGCTTGTAGTGAATTCACCGGGCCTCAGGAACCCGTAGAAGGCTAAGTAAATTGCAGTTTTGATGACGGCGTTGGTATCTGTATCAAAAGGCATGGCGTCCAGCAAGTCGGATAATGCTTTGAAGACATGACTGTTGATGGGCAGCCTCTGGGCTGGACGTGCGGGTTCCGTCTTCTGAATGCCTCTGAGTATTGTTTTGATTTGGTGTGAGGCCATGAAGCTGATGTTGTTGGGATGCAAGATTAGCATATGATGTTGAATGCCAGTAAGATATAGTTTGATGGTGTTGTATGACATTTTGAGTTTGAGGTGGCAGAAAGAAGCAAACCCCAAAAGAGACGTCATGACGAAAGGGTGCGTGATGTTGTGTTCCAACAGGAACCTGTTGAATAGTGTGAATGCTCTGTTGTACGTTCTATGTGTATTGACTGACAGCGCTAAGTGGGACAAAGACTGGCTATGCCGCATGATGACCTCTAGTCCAGAATGAGTTGTTGAAATGACGGGGTGCTGGAGGCCGTGGGTGATGCTGATGGGAGAGCCTGATGAAATGCCTGAAATTTGAAGCAAGACAAATTGTCAGCTGCCGAATTGCACACCCCCGGGACATGGAAACAATGCAAGAAGAAATTATTGCAGGCGGCCAGCCAAGTAAGTCTTCGCATGAACCTCATGATTGTGAGGGATTTAGAACGACCTTTGTTGATGATCTGGCAGGTTGCTTGGATGTCTGAGTAGCACCGGACCGACATGTTTGCCCATAAATGACCCCACGCCACGGCAGCCGCTACGATGGGATAGATCTCAAACAGCGCTGAGGTAGTGGAGAATCCTTCCAGACCCCGGACCGCAGGAGGCCAGCTGCCCCACAGCCAATCGTTCCCAAATATGGCCGCAAAGCCTGTGGTAGATGCCGCATCTAACCAGATAGAGGGGGAAGAGTCCGACAGCTGAGGGAGAAACAAGCTCCTGCCATTCCAGGTGGACAGAAATCTCCTCCACATGCCCAGATCCGCCGCAGCGTGGGCATCCAGGGACAATCTGTGCGAGTCGTGTAGGAACAAGGGGAAGAGGTGCAGAAGCCGTGATATGAATGAGCGACCCTGGGGTATGATGCGCATGGCAAAGTTCAGGGAGCCCAGCAGGGACTGTAGTTCTTTGCGGTTGCAGGTGCCGAGTTGAAGATAGCCGTCTATGTGGGTGAGAATATCCTGGATCTTCCCGGATGACAAACTGGCTTGCATTGAGGCTGAATCCAACTGGATACCCAGGAAGGTGATGATCGTGTCCAGCCCCTCTGTCTTCTTGGTGGAGAGGGGTACCCCCAGTTCCTTGAACAGCTCGATGGTGGCTCTGAGGCTGGAAGGGGGGGAAGTGTTTTCTTCCACCAATAGAAAATCATCAAGGTAATGTAATACCAACGGGCACCTTGCTACATTCAAAAGCAACCAGCATAATGCTTCTGCAAATATGTCGAAGATGGCCGGGCTACTTTTGGACCCGAAGGTCAACCGGGAGAAAAAATAATAATCCCCGGACCACTTGATGCCGTGAAGGTGCCACAGTGTAGGGTGAATCGGTAGCAATTTGAAGGCGTTGGTGATGTCGGTTTTGCTGAGCCATGCCCCCACCCCTGCTTGTATGATGGCTGTGATGGCGTGATCTATGGTGGTGTATTGCAGAGAGAATTCCTCCGAGGGAATGAGGGAGTTGAGACTGGGGTTGCCTGACCCGTGAGGCGCCGATAGGTCGATGATGAGCCTCTGTTTCTGGGAAGATTTTTCAGTGACGATGCCAATGGGGTTGGTGCACCATGTGGCGAATGGGGGAGTTTTGAAAGGACCTAGCACAAAGCCCTCTGTTACTTCTTGGGCTATGAGGGCGTCAATGGCGGTGGGGTTGTGTAGAGCGGATAAAAGATTGGGACATTCCAGGGTGCCAGTTGGCATATACAGGATGCCCGTGTGGAAGCCTTCTGTCAACCCCGAAACGAGGAAATCTGAGAGATGCCTGGATGGGTGTTGTGACATGAACACGGTAAAAACTGGCATGTTGATGGTTGTTAGATACGGTTTTGCAAACATTTTATTTGGACACATGGATTTGGCATGCGCCCGGAAACATTTGGTGCATATATGTAACAACTTGCACCCGCTGTAATTACAGGACCCCTCATTGAAATTATTGCAAATCATGGATTTGCCTAGAAATTTGATCGGCCGACCCAGCTTGTCCCGGGCCAACCTTTCCGGGACCCCGGAGGGACCAGCTGCTTGTGAGAGGGCCTGTCTGTCCGACGTGTTCGGGCAGAAATTGGTGGTGTGGGCCGTGGAGGAGCAGTGCGCACAGGCTGGGGTCCTAAGGCCTGCGAAGTGGCGACAGAATATGACCGTGTCGATCCTCGCCCAGTTGGAGCGGACTCTGTACTGGGAGAAAGCCCCCGCCACTTTCGCCGAAAAAGACCTGTGATAGTCGTAAAATGCTGATCCTCCGTATTTGTTGCCCAGGTCCACCAGTTTGTGCATGTAGAGGTCAAATTCCTCCCTTCTGTTGGGGTAGACCGCACAGATGACCTCTCTATAGATTCCGAAAGCCAAAACGAATTCGGGAATGGTCAATTTCCTATTGAGCCGGGCATCCCTGGACTTGACCACAACTGAAACCTCGTCATAGGCATAAGTCGTGTTCTCGACCACATCCTGGGAGGCAATCAGAAGGGAGGCCAGGTTTACATCCTTACCTTCCAGGATATCCAGTTTTAAGTGCTCTGGTATCATATGCGCAGGGTTGACTTCCTGGTCCTCCACGCTAACGGATGGCGTGATCACCGGTAATCCAGCCGGTGCCGGTGATGCCGCCGGTGGCGGACCTGCCAAGGAAAGGGTCGTGGTGACCGATTCTAGCCTCTCCAACCTGGCGTTGACTGTCGACATGGATGTCAACAGAGAGGCCAGCATGGCATGGATGTCCCCGGTGCCGGACTGGCTGGGTCCTTCCCCCGCATCCCTATTATCGGTTGATGCGCGCAGCAGCCGGAACAGTTCCGCTTTCCTTGCCGTGGCGGGGAAGGGAACATGCCGTTTCCTCAACTCCGCCGTGATGCGCGGAATTGTCCAGGACCGGATGGATGCTGGACTGGCTAGATCGTCTCCCAGGGTAGCAGTGACGGATCTAGCAGGGGTGCCAGGCAGGGAGAAGTTTTCTAACCCATCCAGAGACATACTAAAAATAGAATAGTTGATTAGCTTGAGGACACACGGGATCGTGCTGGCAAGCTAGCTAGGCCGTACGGCGAAAAAATTACACTTGCATGGTGACAGATGAGGCACTGCTAATTTGCCAAGCGGCTTGAGAGGCTCTACCTATGATTTGGCGCGAGGGGTTAATGAGGCCACTCGTGGTAGTGGCAGGAGCGTTGGCCTCTCGGTGACTGTAAGACAGGACTAGGGGAAGGGAGTGACAGGTGAGGCCCTCTCTATGTAACACGTGAGGCGGCTTACTAACGAGGTGGCGCGTTGGGCGGTTGCCTCTGTACGTTTGAGGCGGGGTGTTGGCCTCGCGGGACCACTAACTGCTGGCGAAGCCAAGAAGGGGGTAACCTAGTGGGATGATGGTGCCCCTAAAGCCAGCACGCTGACCCTAACGGGACCATCCGAAATGTAAGGAAGACTTTGTTAATGAGCAGGTGAACGTACCTGGTAGTAAGAAAAAATTCTCCGGATACACGGTAGTGCAAAATACAATATAGGTTGACCGCCTGAAAAAGGGGGAGGGTAGACATAAAAAGTGTGATGAAATGTGAAATGTATATGGTACATATGCATGACCCGGAGGATCATGACGGTTGTTAATGAAATTACAGTTTGCGCCTGGTGTGAAAAGAGACCAGCGCGTGCCGCATGCCTATGCACAAGTGGGAACGTGCGGTTTGCAATCCAATGGTATGTATTGGTTTGTGTCTTTTTTTTTTTCTTTATTAGCAACCAGTTGATATCTCTTCCCGCCTTTTTTTTTTTTTTTTTTTTAGCAACCAGTTGATATCTCTTCCCGCCTTTTTTTTTTTTTTTTTTTTTATTAGCAACCAGTTGATATCTCTTCCCGCCTTTTTTTTTTTCTTTCTTAGCAACCAGTTGATATCTCTTCCCCCCTTTTTTTTTATTTTTTTTCCTTTTTTTGTGTGGGGCTGCTGGGGTGATGTTTAACTGCAGGGTGCTTTAGTGGGGCGTGCTGGAAGCCCCCCCTGCAGCCTGTGCAGGAGGGGCCTGCTGTGTGACCGGCGCCCCCGGAGCTCCGCCGACCAGCCGAGCCGGACCGCCCGACGGCGGCCCCCCGCATCAGATGCGGCGCGAACGGGCGCCGGGACACCGCTCATGCGCCGACGAATCGCCGCGCATGCGCAGTACCCCGGCCGTGCATGCGCAGACCAGGCACCGGGACGCGGCCGGGCGCCATCGGCCGCGCGGCAGGAGGAGCGGCGGAACAGGCAGGAGGCGGTGGGGAGGGGATGCTTGTGGCAGCGGTATGCCCAGTGGAGGCGGACATGAATGGAGGGTGTACAGGGTGCACCGCAGCTGGCACCTGTAGCCGTGCACATGAACATGAGGAGGGGGGGGGCATGAATGTGGATGATGTGGGGTGATATGAACTAACCCAGAAATGGGGAATGAGCCCGGAACCACCAGGGTGCTGACCGGAGTGTTGGTACTGTGGGAAGATGCCAGAATAGACATGAGAGAAATGAGATGCCGGTGATTGATGCGAGAAAGCCGTGACATTGGTGCAGCGTGTATGAGATGAACAAACAGAAATGGGGGATTAACCCAGGAACCATTGGCCGCCTGCTGCAGAGCTGTTGACCGGAATGGTGGTACGGTTGTGAACAAATTGTGCATGAACAGGCGTGACAGAAATGAATACTGGTGACTTGTATGAAAAATCCGTGACATTGGTGCGCGTTTGATGAAATGAAATGAACCGATACAGGGGCAACCGTGAGGCCCCGGCTGTACCGTATGAATGACTCACAGTTTAACGGGCAAACGCGACCCACAGTGAACCGAGTGAAGCTGGGAAAAAGAACAGCAATGCTCCAAATCCAGAAACAGATGGCGACGAAAAGCTTTCAGAAATTCAGCGGCTCGCAGGTAATTCTCCAGAAACTCCACAAGCGACTTCCTCTCTCAAAGCTCAGACCTCAGACGGTGCAGGAGCCAGGTAAGGGGGGTGCCCTAAATAGGCTGGAGGCGGACCTCAGCCCCTCCCACAAATCCAGGCAAATGCCTTAATACATGCCATTCAGGAGCATGGAAAAGCTAGACGTGAATAGCTTTTTCATGCTCCTGAATGACATATCCAGCAGCACTAGTTATCTCCTTGGGGGGTGGCTATACATAATACAGCCATACAGTATATATAGATGGCTGTATATTTAAACTGTGGCCAAAGATGTACACTTAGGCTAAGTTCACACAGCAGATTTTTCACACGCAAACCCGTGTGTAAATCTGCTTCAAAATTACGCATGAACTTTAGTCCAATAGACTTGAATGGGATTACGCAGACCCGTTCACACTTCAAACTTTATGCATGCGTATTTTCACATGTGTAATTTTGCGTAAATTCACACTTTATTTGTGCTATAAAAAGTTGCTCTGCGTTGCGTTTTCATTTTCTATAAAAAGGCCCATTAAAATCTTCTGCACCAGGCCCATGATGCTCCTAATCCGGCCCTGACCAAAGCTAAACCAAGGGAAACCGAAAACCCCAACCAATATAATGTAGAACATCATTAATCACTACCTACAACTCCAACCATGATACCCTGAGGGGAATCCTGTCAAAACACTGGCATATCCTAACCAATGATCCGTACCTTAAACCAAAAATACTGCAAAGGCCGAAAATCACGTTTAGAAAAGCGAAATCTCTGAAAAACATCCTGGCCCCAAGTAAATTAAAGAAGAAGAAACCAGCCCTCACCAGCAAGATCAGCTGGTGCCCTGATCCCGTGGGCAGCTTTAAGTGCGGCCACACTCTATGTTAAATGCTGCAGCAACATTTCCAACAAAATCAGAACCTTTAAGAGCAATCACACCGGCGAGGAATTTCACATCAAAAGTTTAATCAATTGTTCTAGTTCGTACGTGATATACCTCTTGGAATGCGAATGTGGCCTGCAGTATGTCGGCCGGACCATCCAGGCCCTAAGAGAACGCATCAATAAACACCGGTCAAACATCACCAAAGGATATCTAAAACACAGTGTCTCTAGACACTACCTGGCTACCCATAACCAGGACCCCTCTAAATTGTCCATCACCCCTTTATAACATATTGAGGTCCATCGCCCGGATAGATACAGAAGCCTTCAAAGACGCAAATTGTTTTGGATCTTCAAGCTCCATACGCTTGAACCCAATGGACTCAATGAAAGCATAGAGAACCAGTGTTTCTAACAATACCATCCCGTGCCAATATGCCCCTTACAGTCTGATCTACCCTAACCAAATCAACTAAATCATTCACCTCTATCCACTATAAAATCATTTTATTTTATTTTTTATTTTTTTTGTTCTCTCCTTCTCTCATCAGACATGCTGCTTGGTACCACCTCTAGGCAATGGTACACATCACCAACGCATCTCACTCCATTCCATCCAGACATACAACCATTCCCATTTTATCCTACCATCCATGACTCCCTCCCTCATATAACCCATCACATTTCATCACACTACACATTCCCTTTACATCATCCCTTTACATCATCTCACTAGCTTCTGGCATCCGTCCAGCTCCGGTCACTATCATCATACAGCCCCAACATCGTTATACTATTTCAGCCACGACCATACTCTTCTATCACAGCCCCAGCCATCCCTGCGACAATTGCCTCCCCTCCCCTACTACCCACAACAGCAGCAACACATATTGTCTAAATCAGCCGGGCTCCCCAGCCTCCGGCGCCAGCAGTTGGCCCCTGCACACACACCCCTGCCACGCCCCCCCTAGCCCCGCCTTAAATCTTTGGAAAGCGCGCGCTCCCTCACACTGCACGCCACACGTGCAGCGAGCACAGTAGCGCCGCTACAGCAGGACACTCTTCAGCAACAATTCCCAGGTAAACGAAAAATACAAATGTGATAGCACTCTACATCCAGTAATTTGCCTCCATGCTGGATGAGGCATTGGTGTACATTTTGGCCAAAGCGTAGTAAGCCACTCACCACGTCAAGGTCGCCTCTATTTGAGTGGTCCCTAACACTAGTTCCTACCTGTTTATGGACCATGACAGCCACACAAAATCCAGGGAATGCAGGTCAGCGTGCACGCCAAGCACACTCTGCTTTTAACCCCGTCCGGTGCCATTACAGCTTTCATCGGATCCAGGGATGCAAGTACCAACATGCACGCTGAGCCCACCATATACTTATCCTGGAGCCAAATGGCTACTGGTAGGTTCTATATAAGCAGACTCAGTTTTATACTGACTTTAAAACCAGCCTCCAGGACAGATTGACTGGTCAGGTGTGCAATGACTCCAAGGAGATCGCCACGCCTCCAATATATACTACAAAGAAAAAATGTGGGGAATTGGGTCAGCACAACCTGTATGTGGTGCACATCACTATGGCGAAATACATATACAAACGAAAAATACAAATGTGATAGCACTCTACATCCAGTAATTTGCCTCCATGCTATTACGCTTTGGCCAAAATGTACACCAATGCCTCATCCAGCATGGAGGCAGGGCAGAATGCTGGATGTAGAGTGCGATGCCAGCAACCATAACAACGCAAGGTCACTGGCCAAAAATATCACCCATTACCACTATATCAACCTCATCTAACACCATAATCCAATACCACTGCCAAATATACTACACACCAGCTAATAAACAACAATACATGGCAACAGGCCAGCAGTAACGCCTATACACTGCAACATGCTCATATCATTATATCCTAATATATATATATATATATATATATATATTCAACTAACTGCTCACAACCTGAGGCATACACCTCTAAACATACCAGCCAATAAATAACAACAAAAACCCAATACAGAATAAAACACATGACCAAAACGGTTATTTATACTAGTCAAACCTCACCATTTTTTTTATTATCCCCACTACCCCTTTCATTCACCACAATAGCGCTGACCAGTATTCCTTCTGAAAGGGACTCTTCAGGAGAATCCACCAGCGGGCTCACGGTGCCAAGGATACAGGTACTGCAGGTTTACCTTCTTATCACAAAACACTTATATATGGTACACTTCCAGTTGTAAACAAGAGACTAGCAAGGTTTAGCACTCCAGTCTAGATGATAGCATTCTATTTCAGGTTAAAATTTTCATACAATTGTTCCGTTATTCTCGGATTCATCTAGTCTTATTATGTACATAGATCGGGAGTATTCTCCTCCTTCATGTAAGGGACTCCTTGTATTGCACTCCAAACCATGTACTTTTACTTATCTGTTCCTATGTACAGGGTGGGCCATTTATATGGATACACCTTAATAAAATGGGAATGGTTGGTGATATTAACTTCCTGTTTGTGGCACATTAGTATATGTGATGGGGGAAACTTTTCAAGATGGGTGGTGACCATGGCGGCCATTTTGAAGTCGGCCATTTTGAATCCAACTTTTTCAATAGGAAGAGGGTCATGTGACACATCAAACTTATTGGGAATTTCACAAGAAAAACAATGATGTGCTTGGTTTTAACGTAACTGTATTCTTTCATGAGTTATTTACAAGTTTCTGACCACTTATAAAATGTGTTCAATGTGCTGCCCATTGTGTTGGATTGTCAATGCAACCCTCTTCTCCCACTCTTCACACACTGATAACAACACCACGGGAGAAATGCTAGCACAGGCTTCCAGTATCCGTAGTTTCAGGTGCTGCACATCTCGTATCTTCACAGCATAGACAATTGCCTTCAGATGACCCCAAAGATAAAAGTCTAAGGGGGTCAGATCGGGAGACCTTGGGGGCCATTCAACTGGCCCACGACCACCAATCCACTTTCCAGGAAACTGTTCATCTAGGAATGCTCGGACCTGACACCCATAATGTGGTGGTGGGTGCACCATCTTGCTGGAAAAACTCAGGGAATTTGCCAGCTTCAGTGCATAAAGAGGGAAACACATCATCATGTAGCAATTTTGCATATCCAGTGACCCCCTTAGACTTTTATCTTTGGGGTCATCTGAAGGCAATTGTCTATGCTGTGAAGATGCGAGATGTGCAGCACCTGAAACTACAGATACTAGAAGCCTGTGCTAGCATTTCTCCTGCGGTGTTGCTATCAGTGTGTGAAGAGTGGGAGAAGAGGGTTGCATTGACAATCCAACACAATGGGCAGCACATTGAACACATTTTATAAGTGGTCAGAAACTTGTAAATAACTCATGAAAGAATAAAGTTACGTTAAAACCAAGCACACCATTGTTTTTCTTGTGAAATTCCCAATAAGTTTGATGTGTCACATGACCCTCTTCCTATTGAAAAAACAAAAGTTGGATTCAAAATGGCTGACTTCAAAATGGCCGCCATGGTCACCACCCATCTTGAAAAGTCTCCCCCCTCACATATACTAATGTGCCACAAACAGGAAGTTAATATCACCAACCATTCCCATTTTATTAAGGTGTATCCATATAAATGGCCCACCCTGTACATCTACACTTGTACACAATTACGAAACCGTTCGATGCGATTATATATACCCCCAACAGGGTTTTTTACTTTTTTAGATCCATATTTAATTTTATCTACATCCATCAGCCACTTTTTATAAATTTTTTATTTCTATCCTCTATTTAGTCATTTGTCTAATCAATCATCTAGCCAAAACATTCAACCAACTAATTATTTATGGATACATTTTTATTTTATTCATTCATTGATCTATCCATGAATCAAAAAAAATAATTTATGTGTGTATATGTGTATGTGTATGTACGCACATGTGTATACACATTGTTTTAGCTATTTTCCTCCAACTATTATGAACTTTTGATTATTTAAATCGCTCATACTACTGTAACAACTATGTTTTTTCAGACTTGATAAAGGGGTCTAGAGTACCCCAAAACGCGTCGTCTTTTCAATAAAAAACCTTGTATCCAAGCTCGGGTTGTGATTTGCACCTTATGTCCATCGGCTCCCCGCACGAATCTAGTGCAGACGAGACCTTTTTATTCAAATATCTACCCAAGTGGCGGTTTGGACCCCGCCCAGGGTCGTTTCGGACATCATCCGGCAGCACCAACAACCTCCACCCTTCGAACCTCCCTCTACTAAGGTTGCACTACATTCAGTGCAACCGAACCAGGTGAGTAATATCACTCATCTTGGTTAGGGGGAAGGGACATCTATTTGTTTACCCTCACCTATGAGCACCTTCTCCCCTTTCTTGGCCATCTGATTGATGTGTATATGTAGACAGCTGTTCTTTCCATACCAATATAGGAACTGAATGTACATTGGTTGCAGGTATCGGAGTCGCGTGGAATAATATATTCCCAGATGTGTCCGTGGGGTACAAAATTGGTCCCCAAAAGTAGCCAGGTCGCAGAGCTTACCTCTGTGTATAAAGCCGTACAAATATTGGTATTAAAGAGTTTGTTATAATCAAAGATTCTAATTACACTGAACAAAAATATAAATGCAACACTTTTGGTTTTGCTCCCATTTTGCATGAACTGAACTCAAAGATCTGAAACATTTTCTACATACACATAAGACCCATTACTCTCAAATATTGTTCACAAATCTGTCTAAATCTGTGTTAGTGAGCACTTCTCCTTTGCCGAGATAATCCATCCCACCTCACAGGTGTGGCATAACAAGGTGCTGATTAGACAGCATGAATATTGCACATGTGTGCCTTAGACTGCCCACAAGAAAAGACCACTCTGAAATGTGCAGTTTGATCACACAGCACAAGTCCCAATTCTCATTACAGGATGGATTGTTGGTAAGAACCTCGAAGAATGGTATCTCACAATGGGTGGTACCCACAGAATTCCAAGGTTTTATGTTACAACACGCCCATGATGCCCCAACGGCTGGTCATTGAGGTGAGAAGTTAACATAAGAATTATTACGGGATTACGCTTTTTGGCCTCATATGTTGCAAGACGTTCGCACATATTTTCAAGGATGTTTAATCTGTCCTCAATTCCAGCCACAAGCACCCACTCATCGGGCACCGCTGCTGAAAAGGGGATGTCCATGCCATGGTCAGACATCCAGATTGACTTTATTGGACCAGTAACAATTTCATCAAAAGGCAATAGATATATGTTTACTGTGACTTGTTTATTCATAAAATAGGTGGAATGTTTTCCTTGCAAAACATGCAGCTCAAGTGTGTGCTCGTCTCTACTCATTAACCACGTATTTTCCAGGTTTGGTCTTCCCCAATGCATCGAGTCCAATCGTGGAAGTCATTTCACTAGTGAGGTGAGGATGAAAATGTGAGAGGTACTGGGGTAAAAAGAAAGGTACATATAGTTTATCAGCCAACCTCTAGTGG
Organism: Bufo bufo; assembly: GCF_905171765.1. Taxonomy (NCBI): domain Eukaryota; kingdom Metazoa; phylum Chordata; class Amphibia; order Anura; family Bufonidae; genus Bufo; species Bufo bufo. The sequence continues at coordinate 409,172,450 of NC_053389.1, read as the reverse complement.
TGGAGTAGAATGCTACAACCAAACAATTCTCAACATTCTAAGGAAATTTGTCAATGAATCCGGTAAAGACTGGGATGTAAGGTTGCCTTTGGTTCTCATGGCCATCAGGGTCACCTCAAGTGTTGCAACCAAACTTTCTCTTACCCCAGCATTTACTTTACCAGACAACAGACCACAATTTGATAAATGCTTCAACAGCTCATCAATATATGGAGAATCTATGCGAGCACCTTCAGCATGCTTTCGCGTTTTCCCAGAAGAATCTAGAGAAAGCAGCAGTAAGCGCCAAAACCTACTATGATCTGAAGACTACTCAAAAGGAATACCAGATTTATGATCAGGTTTATATCTATATCTTTGCCTGGGATCAGTTTAAGGAAAGGAAATTCCTGACTTCCTGGAAGGGACCCTATGTCATCATTGACAAATTGTCACCTGTGGTTTACAAGATCAAAATTTCTAAGGGGGATGGATCTATAGAGAAATGGGTGCATATTAATCAATTATGTGTTTGTCATCCTACGTAGGTCACAACTTCGCAAAATGGAAGGATTACCAGATGATGAGGAGTGAAGAAATATCAAGGTTCCAGCTAAAGATGGAAACCCAGGATCGGTATCATATAAACAAATGAGTGTACTAACCTATCCTCATGTATTTTCCTCTGTAACTAATTATCTCTTGACTCACTTCTGAACCAAGAACTTGCTCTGTTAAAGAAAGAAAACTATGCCAAATTGAAGATGTATGGTAGTATGACTTCTTTTATTGTAGGGTTGATAAAAAGAAAAGTGGAAAGATGTATGTGTTTATATTTGTCATACAATATATTATGGGCGCAAAATGGCATCAAGGATTGTTGCTGTTATCTACATCATCCTAATCTTGGGGAAGAAGTTTCATGCTGAACCGATCGCTGTACCAGGTCCTTCATCTGGGATCATGCTGCAGAATACCACAAGATTCATCTTGACAAATAAGAGGATTCTATCCCAGAAGATCTATGTCAGTATGGATCCACGCATCTCCGTTGAAAGACAGTTCAACTTTTCCAAGATTCAGTCTCCAGAGATAAAGATGTGGTATCAAATACACGTCGGTTATTCCCAAGAATGGATTACACAAATCCTGGAACAAGAAAGACCCTGACCAGGGAACAGTTTTCCACGAGTCAACGACCAAAGTGGTTCATTTCTGTGATTGCAGCTGCCATAATCTTTGGCGTAGTAGGCGCTGTCATTGCCACCAGTGTATCAGCTGCTAATACCATCTCTATTAAGACATTGGAACTTGAGAACGGTTCGCTAAAAAGGAATCTGATGACTTCATGCAGAGATGGAAAATCAGAAGCAACATCTATCGGACTCATATTCCATTGTGGAGGACACTATCGTTAACACCAATTTACATTCAAAGTTATTGACCCACTCCATAAATCTTCATGAGAGTAAGGAACAATTTAAACAAGAATTTATATTCTTAAAGGAGCATATTGAACTTCCATATACAGATCTATCACGATGAAATACAAAGTGGGATACAAATTTTTCAGAAAGACTTTAGCAAAGCTCTGACTGGAACATTACAAACCGAGTCCAAACACCCCAGTTCTTGGGGAACCCGTATGAAAAGCCCTTTTGACATTCCAATATAATCCAATTTATTTCAATGGATTAGATTGTAATGAAGAGGGATTTGTTGTGAATTTTTCATAGGTATATAACATTTATGTCTAAATATCATAATTATAGTGGATTTGGTTATATTGTGATATATGAGATTGGTTATTGGACGGCTCCACCGGATACCACAGTGGTTTGAGGTGCAACTGCTGTGACTCACCCAGTCAGTAATAAAAAATCTTAGATACTGTAATAGCAGGCACTCTCTGATTTGGAGTCACATATTGCTTATAATGATGGACATAGATAATGATGGGTTATCAATATATTGGGTGTATTATTAGAATAAAAAGTATACAAATACTTAGACAATGTAAAGCTAATAAATATTGATAAAATGGATAATAAGCAGTCTCAAATAAAAATAAATAGATGAAAGATAAAAAGAAATTAGAAAAAAGAAACAAAAAAAAACAAGTGTCCAATGATCTGCAGAAAAAATGGTGTACAAAATAGTAAATCAGTCTTGCACATATAGTCCTTTCATTGGAGAAAGTAATATAATCTCGATTGTTATAATATTCGCTGGCAAATTTTCGGGTTGTAGCTGACCCGAATTTATAATTCCGAGTACAAGTCTTACTAGATACTGGTATAAAGTTAAAATTGTGTTCAATAAAAATACAGAAGACCCTCCTGTTGATTAATACCGTGTCAGAGGGAGTCTGTCAAGGAACTTACGCGCAGGGTGAATATTTTCGGGTAGCTTGTGCCTTAACGCGGCGTCCCGCGTCTTCTTCGGCACCTAAAATCGCTTACCTCTTTTTGTTCTCCTCTACGCAGCTCTTTCAATTGTTGATCAATTGTAGCCTTACCCGGACTAGGCCTCGGCGTCCCACATGGAGTCTGGTAGTGCGTTTCGCCTGGATTAGAGGGTGCGATTTGTTTGCGCTGTCTTCACCAAGAATCCTACACACGTGACCGGGATGTGGTTGAACCGGGAAAATTTAATAGTGAAAAATAATAATCGGAGAGCTCCAGCACGAAAGTTTACATAATCAGTGACTTGATCGCATCACCGGCTTTGCCCTTTTCCCGGTTCAACCACATCCCGGTCATGTGTGTAGGATACTTGGTGAAGACAGCGCAAACAAATCGCACCCTCTAATCCAGGCGGAGTGCACTACCAGACTCTACGTGGGACGCCGAGGCCTAGTCCCGGTAAGGCTACAATTGATCAAAAATTGAAAGAGTTGCGTAGGAGAGAACAAAAAGAGGTAAGCGATTTTAGGTGCCGAAGAAGACGCGGGACGCCGCGTTAAGGCACAAGCTACCTGAAAATATTTACCCTGCACATAAGTTCCTTGACAGACTCCCTCTGAAAATGGTATTAATCGACAGGAGGGTCTTCTGTATTTTTATTGAACACAATTTTAGCTTTATACCAACATCTAGTAAGACTTGTGCTCTGAATTATAAATTCGGATCAGCTACAACCCGAACATTTGCCAGCGAATATTATAACAATCGAGATTATATTACTTTCTCCAATGAAAGGACTATATGTGCAAGACTGATTTACTATTTTGTACACCATTTTTTCTGCAGATCATTGGACACTTGGAGCTACTATTTTTATGGTTTCTTTTTTCTAATTTCTTTTTATCTTTCATCTATTTATTTTTATTTGAGACTGCTTATTATCCATTTTGTCAATATTTATTAGCTTTACATTGTCGTACTGTGATTCTAATAATGCACCCAATATATTGACAATCCATCATTAGCTGTGTCCATCATTATAATCAATATGTGACTCCAAATCAGAGAGTGCCTGCTATTACAGTATCTAACATATTGTGATATATTCACCATTTTGTATGTATTTTAAAGTCGGCCAAAATAGGTTCATGGAAAGGACACTGTTCAGAAGGTTTCTTCTCTATAGATGTACCAGTCTGAGAAGAGTCATTCTTGTCTCCTTATATATTTATGACTGAGATAAGGATATTCTCTAGACGTATCTGGTACTTATTACCCCTACAGTTGATGTATATTTGTGAAGCAATCAATCACCCGTTGAAGTGACAGGGGAGACACACATGTCTGTGAGAGTACAAGGTCTATTTTATTCTTATCAATACCATAAATTTGATAGTTTGGGAGATGTCTAAAATGGTACTAAAATGTCTATGCTTTAATTGTTACATGTGTCAAAGTTAATCCCTGTAGCTCTGATTTAGGATTCCATATGTTATGTGTATGGAATGTAAGATGAAGTCAGACCTGGACATTTAACCAATACTGGTAATGATGCTAGTAGCTTATGCAATAGTGCCACCTAGGTATACATAAGTAACATTACACCAACAGAAATGCATTCTGGGTAATTCAGTGACATCACAGTCATTATCATATGTACATGCCTAACCGACAATGATTGGAAAACTCCAATTTGGGAAGGTGTGTCTAACTGATATGTTTTTGATAATAAACCACACACAAGAACGAGAAGGGGAAAGAAAGAAAGAGGAGACCCCAGGAGAAAAATCCAAATGATCAGAACAGACTATAGAGCTGACTCTCCATATCATCTGCATTCTCAGGTAATGTATAACTTTATTATGTGTGGTATTGATTGAATTAACTGGCCTGATATTTAGTAACTCCCCGCTTTAGTGCGGATGTATAATGTTAAAAGTGCTACATCAATATTATCACTATTCAGTAAAGATGCATATTACTGAATAAAATATCTAATATTGATATCGTAGAAACTCTCTGATTGGAATATTCACATTCTATAGTCAATATCAGGCCTGATAATTTATAAGTTGTGTCGCAATACTACCTGATATGCGAGATTGGTCATAGTTTGAGCAGAGCAAGGGTTTGTATCTACCCTAATCAATATTGAGCTTACTGTGTTAACTGATAGTATATCTCATAATTGTGATCAATACAGTTATATTAAATTTTATGTTTGAGAGGTAATAAGGAATGTATTTGTGTTAAAGCCATCTAGTGGCAAATTTAGGGCACTACATATTACTGCGTGTTATTGTATATTATTGAGTTTTATATTGATTAAACTTTGATTATATTCTAAATTATTGTATAATAAATCATTTACATTTTTGCATAGACACTTGTACCATGTTTTACTAATTGCATAATATAATTAAATTAACGGCAATCTCTTTTTGAGGTGTTTTATATGTCCACCTCTAGAATCAATTCCCTTTGAAAATTTTCCTTTGATCCTTTCTTTTATAAAAAGCATTTGCTTTATATCCGTGACAAATAGTTAATGCTCCACAATCATAAAGTGTAAGTGGCTATACAACTGCCAACACTGTCTTCAGGAAACCCTAAACCCCACCCTATTTGAGATTCATTAGAGTAGATCAGCAGAGTATATTGAGGGGAAGGGGATGCATTGTCTGTGCAGCTTTTCAATCAAAAAGCCCCCAGTAAATTGTTGTAACCTAAGATAGTGTGAATATTGAGAACCATTTGTTGTCATCTTTCCATTATTGCCTGGAGAACCACATAAAAAAATGTTATGGTCCTATCTCTCCAAAACCACAATGGGGTAGATTTACTAATCTTATTGACAACGTAATGTTAGACAGGCTGTCTAGACATGCACCAAATTTATAACAGGGGCTCAGACTGGATGACACATTTGGTGCATAGGTAGACACTATTGGTGGGCTTATTTTGAGACAGAATTTAATTTTAGAATTGTGGTACAATTTTTGCCCTAAAAATAGCATATTATGGCATATCCCTTTCTCTGAGAAACCATGCCCCATTTGTGGTAAGATAAACCCCCTCACTCCCCCTTTATATGTCTAGGCGCAGATTATTTCTCTAAACCCATATACAACAATTTCCATCACAATGCACGACATTTTGGTGCAATTTACATCAGAATCACCTGAATCTAGGTATACTCACATTAGTCACAATGGGCTAATGTGTATATTATTTTTATAGGATATCAAGTGTAGAGTGCAAGAATTACAACAAAACAATATTGCATCAACATTTTAATTAATAAAATAGACAGTACACTCATAAATTATTTTGTAACAAAAATAAAACCAATAAAAATTTTCATCTAGTTATTTGAACGTCTTCATATCGGACTGCAACAAGTATGCAATATCCATTCACTTTTTTCTTGTGTCTAAAATTTGCACAAGTCAATGAGCTGGAAAAAAAATGATGTTATATTTCTTCACGAGTGATTGCAAATACTTCATCTGTTAGGCTCGGTCTACACAATGACATTTGTCACGCGACATTTTGTCGCACCAATGTCGCGCAACAATTTTTATAATGATAGTCTAAGGTGTTCCACTGCGACATGCGACATGCTGCGACTGCGACAGTCACAAAAAATCAATTTGAGATGGATTTTTCTGCGATTGTTGCGTCGCAGTCGCAGCATGTCGCATTGCAACACCATAGACTATCATTATAAAAATTGTCGCGCGGCATTTGTGCGACAAAATGTCGCACGACAAATTTTGCAGTGTAGTTGTGCCCTATCTGTCGCGCGACACATGTCGTCGTGTAGACCTAGCCTTAGCATGTGCTGAAATATATTGTAACAGGTTAAATACTTTAAGCCATTTTATGGATGAAAAACCAAAAACTGGTCTCCTATAAATATATCATGTATAGGAAGTATAGAATATTATGTTATGCTTCTATATTCCCTAAAGACAATTCAGTCCTTGGATACATTTACAGGTAAGAGAGAACAGTTATGTAAACTGTTGAAAAGATACAACCCCATTAACGATTGAATTAATGAGATCTATTTTCTGAGGAGTGTTCCTAAGGGCAGAGGGTCACGTTGTAGCACTCACATGTGGCCTAAATCAAACCTACATGTGGTGGGTGTTTTTTTTAAACAACTTACTAATTAGTTGTACTATTTTGCTTATAATACTATAATGCTTATAATACCATAAATCTGCATGATTGTTATGGTGACACGGTATTGCGGTTAAAATTGCAGTATTAACTGGTATGATCATGTGGCCAATTAATCAAGCATAATTAAAAATCTTTGACCTACAATTCTCCCTTTCTCCAGCACTGTTCTCTGCTGCTCTGGCCAGATTCTCCGGCCTTTGGTTATTTTCAAATATCAGTGATGAAGTGACGGGATATGATACATGACTACTGCAGACAATCACTATCCTCAGTTGTCTAATGATGATTAGTGTTGAGCGCGAATATTCGAATTGCGAATTTTTTTCTCGAATATCGCAATTTCGAGATTTCGCGAATATTTAGAATATCGTTCTATATATTCGCGAAATAGAATATTCTTTTTTTTTATTTTTTTTTTTATTATATTTTTTTCTTTCCCACTTCCCTAAAATTGTTCTTACCTGTCCTTTGGATTCCTGGCTTCCTGGCTGCTCCAGTCAGTGGCGTTTTCAACTTACTGCTATATTCCATATTAGCTAAATTACAATCTAATCTATATGTGTATTTTACGAAATTTCGCAATAGTCGCAATTGCGATGCGAGTAATATAACACGAAATATTCGCATGAAGATTTCAACTTAGCACTGCTATACTCCATATTCTAGCCTAATATGGAATATAGCTGTGCTAAGTTAGCACTGCTATATTCCATATTAGGCTAGAATATGGAGTATAGCAGTGCTAAGTTGAAATCTTCATGCGAATATTTCGTGTTATATATTATATAACACGAAATTTTCGCATGAAGATTTCAACTTAGCACTGCTATACTCCATATTCTAGCCTAATATGGAATATAGCAGTGCTAACTTAGCACAGCTATATTCCATATTAGGCTAGAATATGGAGTATAGCAGTGCTAAGTTGAAATCTTCATGCGAAAATTTTGTGTTGTATAAGTCGCATCGCAATTTTGACTTTTTCAAATCTTCTTAATATTGCTCTAACTTCGTCTTTTAGAAATTTCGTAATATTGCTCTAACTTCGTCTCTTAGAATATTACGAATATTCTAAAAGACGAAGTTAGAGCAATATTAAGAAATTTCGTAAAATACACATATAGATTGTAATTTAGCTAATATAGTGCTATAATCCCTTTTTTTTCCTGTAATTTTTTTTTGCCTCTTCTGAACCTAAGTTTTGTAAAATATGTACACTATTAAAAATTATTACTATAGCAGTATATTAGCTTAAATACAATCTATGTGTATTTTACGAAATTTCTTAATATTGCTCTAACTTCGTCTTTTAGAATATTACGAATATTCTAAAAGACGAAGTTAGAGCAATATTAAGAACATTTGCAAAAGTCGAAATTGCGATGCGAGTAATATAACACGAAATAGTCGCATGAAGATTTCAACTTAGCACAGCTATATTCCATATTCTAGCCTAATATGGAATATAGCAGTGCTAACTTAGCACAGCTATATTCCATATTAGGCTAGAATATGGAATATAGCTGTGCTAAGTTGAAATCTTCATGCGACTATTTCGTGTTATATTACTCGCATCGCAATTTCGACTTTTGCAAATGTACTTAATATTGCTCTAACTTCGTCTTTTAGAATATTCGTAATATTCTAAGAGACGAAGTTAGAGCAATATTACGAAATTTCGTAAAATACACATATTAGCCTAGCCATAGTCATTAGCATAGGAACGTTGCCTTATACTATCAAGATAAATTTTCGCAATATGCGAAAAAAAAATTTCGCGATAATTGGAATAATTGCGAATATTCGATTTCGACGAATATAACACGAATATTCGTGCGAATATTCGCGAAATATCGCGAAATCGAATATGGCACCTCCCGCTCATCACTAATGATGATGGCAGTGATTGGCTGCAGTGGTGGTGTTCTGTATACCTGCACATCACTGTGCATGGCAATTGTAGGGTTTGTCAGATATTTTTAATTATCTCGGACAACCCCATTAAACAAGCTGTTAAAAAATCCCATGGATCACATATGGCTGTGGTTTCAGCTTCAAGCATTCGCGAAAGCATGTGTCCCTCCCCTTATTAAAAGAGCTGCCCATTTCTCCCCTACAGACAATGTCCACCCTTCCTCCCTTCCTCATTATAGTTTTAACGTTGTTCATATGAGCAAAATAAGTTAGTTATGAGGTCCACAGACAAGTTCCCCTATTGGATACCCAGTCTCTTAGAAGATTTGTAAACTATCAATATACCATATAAAAATGTCAGCTTCAAAAATATTGGAGCTGTTCAGATTTTCACACATATGTACACTGATAAAATATCCATCACATCCCTGGACACAAATTCAGGGAGCATCATGGTGGAGCTGATGCAACATCAAACATAGATACAAAAGCTTGAGTCAGCTCCTCTTTTGTGAACATGCTTAATTTAAATTCTTATAGTAATACCATCCTCATATCTTTGTTTGATCTGTCCTTGCTATAACAGCATAACATATGATTAATAGAAAGATGGGTTTACTTGTAGGTTTATGCACAAATGATCCTCTTTAAACAATAAATACTATCATTGACGATTTGGGAATTGTGGGCCTGGGAGTATAAAATGTGAAAGTTGTCCATAGAACTGCAGTAAAAACTATAGGATGATGATACTTGGCATGATAAAGTCTAGTTAGTAGATCAAAGTGGTTCTGTAGTAATTCAAGTAACAGTTTGGGCATAAAACAGTGAAAAGATACTTTGTTCCTATGCTTGCCTCACGCTAGTTTGTTGTTTCCCACACTGCCCTCTGTTTCTGATGGCGCATGATGACACACTTCATAGTAATAACATATCACATGACCATTAAAATCACTTACTGCCTGCAATGGTTATGAGATATGTCATTAGTATGGATAACACACCTTTGTACACCATCAAACATAGGATGATGGGGACATGGGACTCGGTAACCTCCATATATTGAAATGTTTATCATTGTTCTGTCTTTATCAACATAGATTACTAATAGAAAACTTTTAAGGTAGTCCCACAGATCATGTATTTTATGTCTAAACTGTTATTATTTTATGCAATGAAAGCTCCTCTGACAATCATTCAGTTGCCATTAGGACCCTGAGAGGGGTTGTGCTTCTTTTCCCAACTGCCAACCATCCTCTAAAAAGGCTTATCTTGTAATGACAGATCTGTTATTCTTTGAAATGCATTTGCTGTTGTGTCAAGTTATTGCTAGGGAATTTTACCTTTTCTCTTCTTCCCAGAGTGAACATGCCCAGGAGCAGACTGGTACTTTAGTTAGCACTAACCTGGTATTGAGGTTAGTTGGCAAACACATGTGGTAAGTAAACATTCCTTCTAGTCCTGCACATACTTTCAGTAAGCAATAGAGTGAATTATAGTATGTCTTACTTCCATTTATTTCCTGCTATAAGACACCAAGAATAAAGCTACTGAATATATTGTACTTAGACAAAGTCTAGTAGTTGATAGAGAAGTCACAGAAATACAGATGGCAGCCATGAGCAGAGGACTTCTTATCTATTAAATACCAAATGCAAAAGTGAATCTTTAGACAATGGTCACAAACAGTAATTTAAAATAAGCTTAATAAAAGTAAATCTTCTATAGAGTTAATTTATCTTTGAAAAATAATCATGTAAAGTAATAAATATTAGTAGTATATGCTTACAACAAACTTTCAGCAATCTTTAAAAAAATACCCACTCTTAATATAAGGCTCAATTTTTTTGTTCAAACTTGAAATTATAAAGGCATTTACATAATACTTTACACAATCCGTCATCTTATACTTAAATCATTGCAGTACAGATGCAGTACAGATGCAGCACCCTTTAACAACACATTAATTCAACTTCTGCAACACCTTTAAATTGACATGAAACACAAAAAGCCATTAAAAGTCATCTTAAAATTTGCTGCGGTTTTGTATTTAATGTGTTATGAGTGTCAAGTTAAGGACTGCTACCTCTGTACTTTGTGACAGAGTCTTGAAAGTGTCCAACATTTTTGCAATAAGATTTAAAACTAAGATATTACTCTAATTATATCATATGTATTACACCATTCCATCCCATTTACTTGAATGGAATGAGCTTGTAATTGCACTGCCGCTATAATGTAGACAGCATATGGGATCACTGGGCCCCATAGCAAGAATCTATATTGGACCCCAATGCCCCATTTATAGCACATCCCAATACCCATTCCAGGCCTCTCTTTTTGCTCCATGAACTGTGCTTGCTGATGCGTGTTATATTGTATGCCATCAGGGCCGGATTGGGATTACAAAACAGCACTGGCACACAAAAGAGGCTTAACAGATGCAGTGTGTACAGGTATATAGTATATAAAGCAGTGTATTGACATGTAAGGTACGAGGTATAAATTACAGCTTGTACCTCACATATCAGTACACTGGTGTTTATACTATACATCTGTACACAATACATCTATTATACCTCGTACCTCACATATCAGAACACTGCAATATATACTATATATCTGTACACACTTCATCAATTATACCTCGTACCTCACATATCAGTACACTGTTGTGTATACTGTATACAATTAGGTCCATAAATATTGGGACATCAACACAATTCTAACATTTTTGGCTCTATACACCACCACAATGGATTTGAAATGAAACGAACAAGATGTGCTTTAACTGCAGACTTTCAGCTTTAATTTGAGGGTATTTACATCCAAATCAGGTGAACGGTGTAGGAATTACAACAGTTTGCATATGTGCCTCCCACTTGTTAAAGCACATCTTGTTTCATAGAGCCAAACATGTTACAATTGTGTTGATGTCCCAATATTTATGGACCTGACTGTATCTGTACATATTGCATCTATAATGCTGTGTCCTATATGCAGTGTACTGATGAGAGAGGTATCAGGTATAATAGTGCAGTGTGTACAGAAATTTGTAGTTAGTTATATATTATGGTCACTTTGTGTGAGGTAAATGAGGTAGTGGTGATTGTATCTGTCTGCAGTATTATATAAGAGTGAGCAATGAGTAAAAACAGGGTATGGGGGGGCAAATGAAGAGAAAAGTGGAGGACCTCCTCTTACCACTCCATTCCAGTCTGTATGTATCAATGCAGAGCAGTTAGAGGTTTAAGGACCAGTGATGATGTCCAGTCATGGTCAGTTCGCAGTGTTCGCCAGTGAACACATGCGGGCTGCTATCTTTAGTAAGGTAGACTCACCCGTCTGGCAATGCACAGGTAAGCCCTTGCCTGTGCCGGGAGCCAGTCTGAAATCAAATGCGGTCACCGGGAGCAGGACGTTCTGAGAACAGCCGCTGGGGGCCTTTATCGGGCTGTTCTCGGAACTGCCTGCTCCCGGTGACTGCATTTGATTTCAGACCGGCTCGCGGCACAGGCACAGGTAAGGGCTTACCTGTGCATCGCCGGATGGGTGAGTCTACCTTACTAAAGATGGCAGCCCGCATGTGTTCGCTGGCGAACACTGTGAACTAACCATCACTGATGATGTCATCACAGGGCCTGGCAGATGCACTGTTCTAACTTGGGAACTACACCATTCTTGGTTCAGTTCCTTTGAGAGATCGTGCAGGACCTGTGATGCTAAAGATGATGCCATCACAGGTCCTGGTAGATACACTGTTCTATCCTGGGAACTACACTATTTTCTCTGCAGTTCCCTTACTAGTTGTACAGGACCTATGTTGACATCATCAAAGGTCCTTTAATTTTCTCCACTGACGATAGGAATTTTAGACTGAAAATTGATGGGAGCAAGTATTGAAGGTAATTAGGGGGCTGGGTCTATCCTCCACTGTGGGCCCCATTTTCCCATGGGCCCCATAGCAGCTGTGTGGTCTGCCTATATGGGAGGTACGCCACTGCTAGTACGAGCACCACAACCCCTTCAAACAGCTAATGCTGTGAGTTAGAGCTTGCCAATCTGATATTGATGACCTGTCCTTATTGTTTTTTTATTGTGTTTTGTATAAGCCAAAACTAGGATCCTCTTAATTTTTTTTATTAAAACAAATGCAAGCAGAAACTTTACCAAATCGGCATAGTGTGAGCTACTCTTTAAATGAAAATAGTGTAATAGAAGTATATTTTCATCTGATTTCTATATATTAGGTGGCAAAGAGGTTCCAGTTGTTATTATTCATCAGTAAGGGTTTTTTACAAAAGCCAATGACTGGAACTACAGCAACTAGTGGCAATCGACAAATGAACAATTTGATCATTGCTCACGTAAAGAACTTTTTACATTGCCTGCTGAAAACTGTATGGAGGTCAAACAAGAATATCTGGTCCCAATACAGTCTGCATACAGTTTACACAGGAGAGGTGTTCACTTCAGATGGAAAAAAAATGACGAATATTCTAAAATACGAATATATAGCACTATATTGAATATATATATATACCGGTATTTGTTTTTTAGAATATGCGTAATTTTTTTCCATCTGAAGTCATGATTCCTCCCTGCTTAAGTTGCTTGTGGGCCAATGACTCATTGGCCCACAAGCAAGAAGCAGGGAGGAATCATGTGTTCAGATGGAAAAAATGACAAATATTCGATATAACGAATATATAGCACTATATTCTAAATATTCACGAATTCTCAAAGTGGCAATATTCAAGATAAAAATTATCTTTTTGAATATTTGAGCTCAACACTATTAAGGATATCAACTTATCCTTAGAATTAAAGTGGGGAGTATTAGATAATTATTACATTTTTAGACTTGGTGTGGCACAGTTTGGTGGAAGAAGAAAATATTGAAATATCTCCCTAGCAGTGGTTTTGGTGCACATTATAATTTATTATTAGATACTTTATATACTGTCTCTCTGATTATGTAAAACATTTGGTAATCTGTCAGTGGGCACAGTGCATTGCATCTCTCAAGCAAAAAAAAATACAAACATAACCTTTACATATTGACTACTCATTAAATGGGTTTACTGTCCCCACATAGTGGTTCAGCTCAGTCTACACTCTATGTCAGATCTTTTGCACACTTTAATGGCTCAAGTCAGCTTACACTGTCAGTGAAGGATGTTGCTCCTGTCAACAATCTGAACAATAAACAAAAGCACATTCTCATGATACAGTATACACTGTATGCACCATCTAAAATAATTACTAATGGCCTTGCATTTAGAAGCTTATTTCCCTGTGAACATCACAAAAATCAACACATATACAAAATACATTGGAATGCATATTTAGAAATCTACTTGAAAGTCCGATGGTAGCAAGGATCTGAAATTGTGTCCACCTAGAAGCCATCATTCATAGTTTAATACAGAAGCCCACCTAAGCTGTTTTCAAGTTTTGGCCTGCCCATTTTGTGTGATAGGATTTATCTTTTCTAGTGAGACTTCTGCATCATAGTCCAAGATCCCAGAGAATGCAGGAGACATTTTGTCCAAACTTTTAGATAAACCACTTTCTTCTTCTTTTTTTAGAACTTCCTCTTCAGGGCAGATAATAGCATGTGGAATTAGGTAAACTAAGTTACACTCATTTGGAATTGAACCTTTGGGCTCTTGCTGACATGAATAGACAACTGCCCCATTATTGTTTATGCTAACTGTCTCTATAGCATTGTTGGATGTAGGACAGAGTCTGTAGCAGCCTAATAATGTTGAGAAAGCCTTGCGGAAATCAGCATTAAAAGCATAAATTATGGGATTCAATGAAGAATTTGCCCAACCAAACCAGACAAATATGTCAAATGTGGTAGAACTGATGCAGAATGGCTCTGTGGATAAACTTGGATCACAAAAGGGCACCATACAGTTCAATATGAAAAAGGGCAACCAGCAGCATACAAAAACTCCCATAATCACCGACAATGTCTTCAAAACTTTTGTTTCTCTTTTAAATGAGGTCTTCAAAGAACTTTCTGGCTGTTGGCAATCAAAGCTACTTTCATTGCCTGTACTGTTTTGACAATTCTTGGCATGTACTGCTGCCCTTTCTAGAGCTGAGATGCGGCGAATTTGCTTTGCTGCTATCCTGTATATCCGGGTGTAGGTTACAATCATAATGGCCACTGGTATATAGAAGCTAATGAGAGATGAAGAAATTGCATATGTCCTGTTTAAGCTCGAGTCACAGTTATCCATTGTGCTACCTTGAAAGGTACTATTTAGGTCAAAGAAGCTGGTAGTTTTTGCTTTATGCCAGTTGAGCTGCACAGGAATGAAAGATATCAGAATTGATAAGGTCCATGCAACACTTATCATTATGAAGGCTACTTTTGGGGTCATTTTCCTCTCGTATCTAAATGGACTGGAGATCGCCCAGTACCTGTCAACACTGATGACACAAAGGTTTAAGATGGATGCCGTTGAACACATTATATCAAAAGCAACCCATATATTACAGAATGAACCAAATGGCCAAAAGCCAGCAATCTCAGCAACAGCTTTCCAAGGCATAACCAACATTGCTACCAGAAGGTCAGAAACAGCTAAGGAGATCACAAAAAAGTTTGTGACTTTGGACCTAAGGTGACGAAATCTGATTACAGCTGCACAGACCAAAGTATTTCCCAAAAGAGTTGAAAGTATTAGAACTGAGAGCAAACAACCCATTAGGATGCGAAAAGAAGAATCTTTTTCTGCAAGTAACATGTCTCCATCCATACTGGTGATATTTATAGTCATATTGCCTTGAAAAATGAAATCATCTCAAAAGTCATCTCAATTATTGCTAAAAAATTTGACCAATTAAGTCCATATCTTGTCTGTTGGCTTGCATTTCCCAAAGCATCTGAAAAGGCTCCCACAAAGGAACCATTGGTGATTTATTGAATATTTATACCCACGCCGGTGCCATTAAACTGCTGTTCTTGAGTCATTATTCACAGATTGTCTATTTCACATTCCTCAGTATAATTGACATATTTAACATCCAAAGCTTTTCTTACAGCTGTTGAAATAAGCTATTGATCCCATATGCTAGCCACTGTTATGACTGGTCGTTCTTTGAGACTGTATTTTTTTCTGTTCACTTTATACCTTGGCTTTATCTTCAAGCTTGGTATTTGGAGGACAACATGGTCTGTAGATCAGTTCACCTTGATGTTTTCCTACTTACTGTTCAGTATATCAAAAGATCATTTCATCAAGCTGTAGAAAGAAAAAAAAGCACTTTTTATTATGCTTGCAAAGTAATGTTGCATATAACAGTCCTTCCTACACTATTCTAAATCTCGTTGTTTTCAATCCTTGGAAAACTCTTAAGTGCTATAATGCAGCTTTTATTGTCATTAAGACAACGTGACAAGAAATGTTATTTCAGCCCTCACGTCTTGAGCTAGATTTGCAAATGCATGAACATCACAATGAAAAGACTGCAATCATATGAACATTTTTGGTTAATTTTTTCTTTAGTGTTACTTTTGAATGTTATTATGTGAGATTTGTGTCCTCTTATTACATGACATTTTTGTGATGTACTGAATTAATATTCTAATATATAATTTAGGATGCATTATTATTGTTATTGTGGATCTGTGTGATCCTCTATAATTTTATGTTAAAGACAAAGGGGATCATGTACTATCAGATATAAGCCAGTTTTCAAGCGTATATCTGGCACAGATTATGGCGCAAAGGTTATTTGCACCTCAATCTCCAGGTCTAAAAAAGGGAGTGTGGCATGGGCGTGTAAGGAAACAGGCTGTCAGGCCCATCTCATTGATCATTTTCTTTGCCTGTTTTAGGCATACAAAATGGTCTAAATTTAAGCTAGTAAGGAAGCCGGCTTCTCTTCATAACTTTGGCGGATCTACCTACGCACTGGGTTATTAAGAACTGTGTCTAAAATGCTAGTCTTAATAAAAGACCCCAAAAAGTAGAAGTATAAGGTTACATTGACAAGACAGTGTTTCAACCTTTTGCTGCCAGGTCTGTTTGAACACTTTGCATCTCTGGTAGCCAGGGCAATTTTTGCAGTTTTGACATGCATAAATAAAATCTAAATGACAAAATTAAAAAAATCATACCAACCCCCCAATAACTATACATTTTATGAAAGTAGAAACCCAGCACATTTTTCAGATGCCACTCAGAGCTTTATGCACACAGACACCTTCAAGCAATTTTGTGTCAAAGTGTAATCTTTATCCAAAACTGCATAAAAGTTCTTAATAGTGTGTAAAAGTGTAATCACAGTTATATAGACCACACATTCTAAAAATAAACTTTCAACATGTGCAGAGTTCATACATACCACTGAGGCCTAAAGTTGCATACACATAAAATCAGAAGAAATTGAAAGACCAAAAATTTGGTTTTATGCTGGAAATTTTAAAAAGTAACAAAATAACTACAGAGTACGTGCACCTCCAAAACCTATATACTGTATTTCCTGAAAGCAGACAACTTGATGAATGCAGTTGCCAGGAAGCACTGTTGATAACTATGTCTACTAGAGATGAGCGAATTTTTCGGAAAAATTCGATTCGATCCAAATTTAATTGCGGCGAATCCCGTAAAAAAAACGTCTATTTATGGGATGCAAAGAGCGTTTATAGGGGTGTAGAACACTGTCCCTTTCAGTAACACGCATAGGGAGTCTGCTTTGGTAAAAAAATAATACTGTGAGTCCGTATGACATGCAGATGACAGGTGTAACGGTCACGTCCACACACACACAGGGGGAAGGGTAGTGACCACTGCGCTCCACCCTCACCCCTGGCCCTGCCTACTTGCCTCACGAGTCCTGATGACAGGGGACAACTGGACGGCAATCCCTAACTTAGGATATGTGCAGGGAAGACAGACAAGACAAAATACGGAACATGAACGGACCGGGTCAGAACCAAGAGAGCTACGCAGTACAATGGATTAAGCAAAGAATGGTCAGGAGAAGCCGGGGTCAAATACCAGGAGAGTAGCGAAGTACAAGAGGAGTCCTAAGAGAGTAGTCAGGTGGGAGCCGAGGTCACAATACCAGGATGTATGCGCAGTACAGGAGGAGCAGGCAGAGGATCGTCAGGGAACAGGATCAGGTAAATATTCAGTAGTCCAACAAATAGCCAGGAACCTAGAAATTAACAGGCAACCTGTAGCCAGCAGGCTGCCTGTATTTATAGTGGGGAGTGAGGGTCATGTGACGTGGCCAGCATCAAATGACCGACAGACCAACCAGTCGAGCACCGAGTGATCAGCTCGGCGCTCAAGGCAGACTAGGAGCAGGGAGCCACCCAGCTAGTAAAGCCGCCCTGGGAATGAGGTCAAACACAGAACCTCATTCCAAAAGCTAAGCAACAGTTCTGCGGGCAATGGGGGACCGAGTGCACCTTCGGAACCCCGTGACAACAGGTGTCGCTCTTAGAATCACTACACACTTCACTTATTTCGGCAGTCACAGGGCCAACACTGACCAAATAACTCAAGTATGAACTTAGCCTTAAAGGTCGATGTTAGCGTCAAGAATAAACGCACTCCTTTTACACCATCGCCAGCTGATTCCACATAGATGTCTACAGAACCTGTTCTATTAAACGATTATACAAGTAGAGCCCCCCCTCCCCCCCCCCGGACAGAGTGGAGAGGGTGTCAGCAGTAAGTTTGTGTTTACATCACTGATTAACCCCTTCAGGACCCTGCCATTTTCACCTTAAGGACCAGGCCATTTTCTGCAAATCTGACATGTCACTTTATGTGGTGATAACTTTAAAATGCTTTTACTTATCCAGGCCATTCTGAGATTGTTTTCTCGTCACGTATTGTACTTCACCACAGTGGTAAAATTTAATCCAAAAAATAAATTTTTATTTATAAAAAAATTCTAAATTTACCAAAAATGTGGAAAAATTAGCAAGTTTCCAAATTTCTATTTCTCTACTTTTATAATAGTAATACCTCCAAAAATAGTTATTACTTTACATTCCCTATATGTCTACTTCATGTTTGGATCATTTTGTGAATGCCATTTTTTTTTTTTTTTGGGACATTAAAGGCTTAGAAGTTTAGAAGAAAATCTTGAAATCTTTCAGAAAATTTCTAAATCCCACTTTTTCAGGACCAGTTCAGGTCTGAAGTCACTTTGTGAGGCTTACATAATAGAAATTCTAAACTGATTTTACAAACTTTGTTAACCCCTTAGGTGTTCCACAAGAATTAATTGAAAATAAAGATAACATTTCAAAATTTCACATTTTTGGAAGATTTTCCATTTGAATCCATTTTTTCCAGTTACAAAGCAAGGGTTAAAAGCCAAACAAAACTCAATATTTATGGCCGTGATTCTGTAGTTTACAGAAACACCCCATATGTGGTTGTAAACTGCTGTACGGGCACACGGCAGGGCGCAGAAGGAAAGGAATGCCATACGGTTTTTGGAAGGCAGATTTTGCTGGACTGGTTTTTTAACACCTTGTCCCATTTGAAGCCCCCCTGATGCACCCCTAGAGTATAAACTCAAAAAAAGTGGCCCCATTTTTGAAACTACACCCCTCAAGGTATACGAAACAGATTTTACAAACTTTGTTACCCCTTTAGGTGTTCCACAAGAATTAATGGAAAATAGAGATGAAATTTCAGAATATCACTTTTTTGGCAGATTTCCCATTTTGATCCATTTTTTCCAGTTACAAAGCAAGAGTTAACAGCCAAACAAAACTCATTATTTATGGCCCTGATTCTGTAGTTTACAGAAACAACTCATATGTGGTTATAAACTGCTGTACGGGCACACGGCAGGACGCAGAAGGAAAGGAATGCCATATGGTTTTTGGAAGGCATATTTTGCTGGACTGGTTTTTTGACACCATGTCCCATTTGAAGCTCCCCTGATGCACTCCTAGAGTAGAAACTCCAAAAACGTGACCCCATTTTGGAAACTAAGGATAAGGTGGCAATTTTGTTGGTCCTATTTTAGGGTACATATTATTTTTGGTTGCTCTGTATTACACTTTTTGTGGGGCAAGGTAACAAGAAATAGCTGTTTTGGCACAGTTTTTATTTTTTGTTATTTACAACATTCATCTGACAGGTTAGATCATGTGGTATTTTTGTGTCTTCACATTCTGAAAGCCATAGTTTTATTTATTTTTGAGAGAATGTCTTGTGTAGGGGCTAATTTTTTCGGGATGAGACGACGGTTTGATTGGCACTATTTTGGGGTGCGTATGACTTTTTGATAGCTTGCTATTACACTTTTTGTGATGTAAGGTGACAAAAAATGGCTTTTTTTCACACAGTTTATTATTTTAATTTTTTTACGGTATTCACCTGAGGGGTTAAGTCATGTGATATTTTTATAGAGCAGGTTATTACGGACGTGGCAATACCTAACATTTTAACTTTTTTTATTTATGTAAGTTTTACACAATAATTTCATTTTTTAAACAAAAAAAATCATGTCTCCATAGTCTAAGAGCCATAGTTTTTTCAGTTTTTGGGCGATTATCTCAGGAAGGGTATGATTTTTGCGGGATGAGATGACGGTTTGATTGGCACTATTTTGGGGTGCTTGCTATTTCACTTTTTGTGATGTGAGGTGACACCTGAGGGGTTAGGTCATGTGATATTTTTATAGAACAGGTTCTTACGGACGCGCGATACCTAATATGCATATTTTTTATTATTTACTTAAGTTTTACACAATAACAGCATTTTTAAAACAAAAAAAAAACTATGTTTTACTGTCTCCATATTCTGAGCCATAGTTTTTGTATTTTTTGGGTGATTGTCTTAGTTAAGGGCTAATTTTTTGCGGGATGAGGTAATGGTTAGATTGGTACTATTTTGGCGGGCATACGCCTTTTTGATCGCTTGGTGTTGTACTTTTAGTGATGTAAGGTGACAAAAAAATAGTTTATTTAGCACAGTTTTTATTTTTTACGGTGTTCATCTGTGGGGTTAGGTCATGTGATATGTTTATAGAGCCGGTAGATACGGATGCAGAAATACCTAATATGTCTACTTTTCTTCTTTTCCCTATTTTTTACAAAAAAATATTAACTTTATTTTTAGTAAAATGATATTTTTTATTTTTTTTACTTGAAACTTAAAATTATTTTTTGGGGGAAACTTCTTTTTCACTTTATTTTTTGTCCCGCTTTGGGACTTCAACTTTTGAGGGTCTGATCCCCTTTACAATGCATTCCAATACTTCTGTATTGGAATGAATTGGCTGTATGTGTAATGCAGTGTGTATTACTCATACAGCTTCCTGCCTGTGAGATCCAGGGCGCTGGATCTTACAGGATCTCCACCGGAAGGCAGCCCCGATGCCTAAGGAAGGCATCGCGTTGCCTTTCATGTCATCGGTTCCCCGTCACAGCAGCACGGGGACCCGATGGCAGCTCCGATCCCCGCCCGACATCGCACGTGCCGTGGTCAGCGCTGACCGCGGCACATGAAGGGTTTATGCGCCGGCATCGGTGATTTCATTGATGCCGGCGCATGCAGCAGGGGTCTGGCTATCAGTGACAGCCGGACCCCTGCCGCTGATCAGGCGGGCGTAGCTCCTGCACCAGCCCGATAACCATGAAGTACATGTATGTCACTGGTCTTTAAGTCCCAGAAAGAAATGACGTACATGTACGTCATGGGTCCTTAAGGGGTTAATTTGCCCTTCCTCTCATCCGTCAGAACAATAACCCACAAAAAATGTATCCTGCCTGTGAAGTATACACCTTCACTTGGTCAGCATTTGCTTAATAATCCATCAGTATTGCTAATGCCAAAAAAAAAAATAAGATGACATGTGAATGGAATATTTGCATGTCTTCTGTGTTTTGTACCCACTCCTACTTTTGACTACCAAATCATAAGCCAATTCTGATGGGACAATACAGGCCTTACAGCTGCTACACAGACAGGATCTGTTGTGTGTCTAATTTTTCCTTCCTTCTGACAGATCAGAAGAAAGGTCAAATAAATCATTCTGTCAGCCAGGCCAAAAGGCAAAATAGTGGCCTAGTCATGAAGTGGGGAGGGTGTGAACAGCATGAGAAGTCCACAGAGTGGCCCAATGACATAGTGGTGAGGTGGAAGTATCATGAGAAGGCCATAGAATGGCACAATGACAGGGTCTGAAGGTAGTGGCAGCATCAGGAGGCCACAGAGTGGCACAATGACCGTGTCTGGAGGTGGCGACGGTAACAGCATCAGGAGGATACTACAGAGTGGCAAGGTGACATAGTTTGGAGGTGGCAGCAGCATCAGGAGGCCACAGAGTGGCAAGGTGACATAGTGTCACGACCGCTATCCCAGCAGCAGTCGTGTCGCACCAGACGGAGGGGAAGGGGGACCCTTATCTACGGATGGGAATAGTATGGCCACCCCTGACTAACCCTAAGCTGGCACCTGTCTGCCCTGATACCCTAGACGGGGTGTGAACCCGTGCGGCGAGCAGGATGCCTAAACCCTCAGTCACCCTAACAAGCCTAGAGTGGGGAAAGGCCGATGGGAGCACTAGTCACCATCACTCATGTCTAGGAGAACAGCAGGGGAAGACAGCAACAAACAAACTATAGCAGAGATAGACTTATCCAGTCATGAGCAGAGAAGGCGATCCCAATCACGACAGTCCACGCCGGACAAGAGCTCCACAGCAACACCATCAAACGATCTCCTTCAAAGGTCAGAATAGAACTGGAAGTAAGGACTATATCTGGCAATGACTGCAAGTGAAACTGAAACTAATATAGTAGCTGGGAGTGGCAGACAGGACTCACCTGAGAAGGATGCCTACAAACTCCCAGTCAGGACAAAAAGGTTCACAAGGCAAAACCCGGATGACATACCCTGAACCATGGAGCAAACTCACAAGCTATCGCGAGTAGCAAGTCGCTGCGACCTTCTCCTCCCAGACATGTCTGGATCAGTCACAGTCGTGACAGTACCCCCCTTTCTACGAGGGGCCCCCGGACCCTCAAGACCAGGTCTCTCCGGATGAGAGCTATGAAAAGCCCGAATGAGTCTGTCCGCTTTTATCTCTGAAGCTGGAACCCACATTCTCTCTTCGGAACCATAACCTCTCCAGTGCACCAGGTACTGAAGAGAGCGGCGAACATATCGTGAGTCAACAATCTTTTCTACCTGAAACTCAAGATTGCCATCAACAACCACCGGTGGAGGCGGTAGGGGCAATGGTTCAGGAGGTTCTACATATCTCTTAAGCAGAGATCTGTGGAAGACATTATGGATCCTTAGAGTCTGAGGTAGCTCCAGACGAAAAGCCACCGGGTTAATGATCTTAATTACCCTATAAGGACCAATAAATCTCGGACATAATTTCCATGAGGGAACCTTCAACTTGATATTTCTGGTAGACAACCACACCAAGTCATTCACCCCAAGGTCCGGACCTTCAGAGCGCCTCCTATCAGCCACACGTTTGTATCTACCACCCATTCTCTTCAAACTTTCTTGCACACTCTGCCACACTGAAGAAAGTGAAGACGCAAATCGTTCCTCCTCGGGAATCCCAGACGGCCCCCCCTCACTAAACGTACAAAATTGAGGATGGAAACCATACGCACCAAAAAATGGTGACTTATCGGTGGATTCTTGACGACGATTATTAATGGCAAACTCAGCTAACGGTAAATAAGATGACCATTCCTCCTGATTTTCGGAAACAAAGCATCTCAAATATGTCTCTAGGTTTTGATTGGTACGTTCAGTCTGACCGTTGGACTGTGGATGGAAAGATGAAGAAAACGACAGATGAACCCCTAAACGAGAACAAAAAGCTTTCCAAAATTTAGAAACGGGATTGGGTACCACGATCCGAAGCAATATCGGAAGGGACCCCGTGAAGCTTCACGATGTGGTCAATAAAAACCTGAGCCAGTGTGTTAGCATTAGGCAATGCGGCAAGAGCAATAAAGTGCACCATTTTACTGAATCTGTCAACAACTACAAGAATAACAGTTTTCCCCGCTGATACTGGTAGATCCGTAATGAAATCCATTGATAGGTGCGTCCAAGGCCTGTTGGGGATGGCTAGAGGTAAAAGACGCCCTGCCGGACGAGTATGATCTACCTTAGAACGAGCACAGGTAGCACATGCAGACACAAAATTCAACACCTCCTGGCGCCACTTAGGCCACCAGAACCGACGAGACACTAATTCAGAGGTTGCCCTACTACCTGGGTGTCCTGCCAGTGTGGAGTTATGGTGTTCTTTTAGTATCTCCAGGCGTAAATTTTCTGGCACAAACAGTTTACCCGAGGGGCAGGAGGCCGGGGCGTCCCCCTGAGCTTCCAACACCCTCCCCTCTAAACCTGAGTGTAATGCAGAGACCACCACCCCCTTTTGCAAAATGGGCTCTGGTACCTCAACATCACCCCCTCCAGGAAAACTTTGAGACAATGCATCCGCCTTAGTATTTTTTGCCCCCGGGCGATAGGTTATTACAAAATTAAACCTAGTAAAAAATAACGACCACCGAGCCTGTCTAGGGGTGAGACGTTTAGCAGACTCCAGATATAATAAGTTTTTGCGATCAATAATCACCGTGACGGGATGAACCGACCCTCCAAAAAATGACGCCACTCCTCAAAAGCCAACTTAATAGCCAAAAGTTCCCTGTTGCCAATATCATAGTTCCTTTCTGCAGTAGACAATTTCTTCGAAAAGAAAGCACACGGACGCCATTCACCAGGGGACGGGCCCTGAGATAGTACTGCTCCCACCCCCACCTCTGATGCGTCAACCTCTACAATAAAAGGAAGCGAGACATCTGGATGTACGAGAATAGGGGCCGAGGTGAATCTCTCCTTCAGAGATGCAAAGGCAGTTTTGGCTGCATGTGACCATTTGGAAAAATCGGATCCCTTTCGGGTCATGTCCGTCAGTGGTTTGACCACCAAGGAATAGTTCTTTATAAATTTTCTATAAAAATTGGCAAACCCCAGGAAGCGTTGCAATGCCTTCAGGTTCTCAGGCAGATCCCAGTCTATAATCGCCCGGACTTTCTCTGGATCCATGCGGAAACCTGAATCTGACAACACATACCCCAGAAATGGCAGTTCTTTTACGGCCAACACACATTTTTCTAACTTAGCAAACAATTTGTTGGCCCTTAATATCTGCAGCACTTGTCTCACATGGATCTTATGTGTATCCAGATCCGGGGAATAGACCAGGATGTCATCAAGATATATCACAACAAATCTCCCGATAAGGTGACTAAAAATATCGTTGACAAAATGTTGGAATACCGCAGGCGCATTAGTAAGACCAAATGGCATGACCAGATTTTCATAATGCCCTTCCGGAGTATTAAAAGCCGTCTTCCACTCATCCCCCTCTTTGATGCGAACCAGGTTATAGGCTCCTCTGAGATCCATTTTGGAGAACCATTTAGCACCAGCAACCTGATTAAAGAGGTCGGGAATGAGAGGAAGAGGATAGGGATCTCGGATAGTTATCCGGTTTAATTCCCGGAAATCCAGGCAAGGACGTAGGCCCCCATCTTTCTTTTTAACGAAAAAGAACCCTGCAGCCACAGGTGAAGAAGAGGGTCTGATGTGTCCCTTAGCCAAACTCTCCGAAATATAATCTTTCATAGCCTTCCTCTCTGGGCCGGAAAGATTGTATAACCGGGTTTTAGGTAGTTTTGCCCCAGGTAATAGATTAATCGGGCAATCATATGGACGATGAGGTGGTAACCCCTGACAACCCTTCTCAGAGAACACATCCATAAAATCTGACAGAAAGGCAGGTAAAGATGTTACAGAGAGTGTAGAGCACCTACTACTCAAGCAGTTGTCCTTACAATGTTCACTCCACTCCACAATCTCCCCGGCCTGCCAATCCACCACTGGATTGTGAGTCACCAGCCAGGGAAGCCCCAATACCATAGGAGCCGGAAGACCGTCCAGGACATAACAAGAGATATGCTCTTTTTGGAGGTCCCCTACCTGCAGATGGATATTATGGATGATCTGAGTTAACTCTTTCTGAGTAAGAGGGGAGGAGTCGATGGCAAAAACAGGAATAGTTCTGCGTATCGGTTCCGGAGTAAAACCCAGAGCCTGAGCAAACCGTGAATCCACCAAGTTGACCCCCGCCCCACTGTCCAAAAAGACGGAACAGATCTCAGTCTTATTGCCCGCCTCAACGGTAGCGGACAACAAAAACTGAGACATGCGTATGGAGGAAACGAATACGCCCAGACTGTTATCCTCCGCACAATCTGGGGACTCTAGTTTTCCGGCGGCTCCTTTGTTTGTGGTCTCTTGGGCTCTGAGGGACAAACCTTTACAAAATGACCCCTCCCCCCACAATGAAAACAAACCTATGACCTACGGCGGAACTTAGGAGGATTCACCCGTCTAGTGGCGCCCCCTATTTGCATTGGTTCGACTGGATCATAACAAACCGATCCCTGCCCTATAGAGGCCTCCGTAAAATTTAATAGTCTCTCCCTGAGTTGTCTGTCAATTCTTATGGACAGAGACATAGCAGCCTCCAGAGACCCAGGGACCTCGTATACCGCCAGCGCGTCTTTTAATTTTTCAGACAACCCCTGGCAGAACTGACTCCTAAGGGCCGAGTCGTTCCATAACGTATCAGTAGCCCACCTACGGAATTCCGGACAATATAGTTCAGCCTACCGGTTCTCTTGCCGAAGTCTACGTAGCTTAGACTCAGCCAGTGAGACCCTGTCCCGGTCATCATATACGAGACCCAGGGCTTCAAAAAACTCCTCCACTGATCGTAAGGCCAGAGAGTCTGATGGTAGGGAGAAAGACCAAGCCTGCGGATCTCCTTGCAGGAAAGAAATTACAATGCCCACCCGTTGTTCCTCACCGCCGGAGGATCTAGGGCGTAACCTGAAGAACAATTTGCAAGCTTCTCTGAAGGTTACAAATTGG
This sequence comes from Bufo bufo, assembly GCF_905171765.1. Lineage (NCBI taxonomy): Eukaryota > Metazoa > Chordata > Amphibia > Anura > Bufonidae > Bufo > Bufo bufo. Next base: position 409,145,980 of record NC_053389.1, on the reverse strand, counting down.
TCTCTCCCTCCTGAGAACCTATCAGGTAAAGCCACTTTTGGCTCAGGAGTACCTTGGTTTCCCGTAGCAACGGTGGAACCCAAGGATAGCTGCTGCTGCTGCAGCACTGTTGCTTTTAATCCTGCCACTTCAAGGGATAATCCCTGTAATTGTTTCGCCAAAACCGTAACCGGATCCATAGTGGAACAGAAAAATACAAAGCAAAACAGCAAGCAAAAAAAAAAAAAAAGAAATGTCACTTTTTTTTTTTTTTAAAAGGCCAGATATACTGTCACGACCGCTATCCCAGCAGCAGTCGTGTCGCACCAGACGGAGGGGAAGGGGGACCCTTATCTACGGATGGGAATAGTATGGCCACCCCTGACTAACCCTAAGCTGGCACCTGTCTGCCCTGATACCCTAGACGGGGTGTGAACCCGTGCGGCGAGCAGGATGCCTAAACCCTCAGTCACCCTAACAAGCCTAGAGTGGGGAAAGGCCGATGGGAGCACTAGTCACCATCACTCATGTCTAGGAGAACAGCAGGGGAAGACAGCAACAAACAAACTATAGCAGAGATAGACTTATCCAGTCACGAGCAGAGAAGGCGATCCCAATCACGACAGTCCACGCCAGACAAGAGCTCCACAGCAACACCATCAAACGATCTCCTTCAAAGGTCAGAATAGAACTGGAAGTAAGGACTATATCTGGCAATGACTGCAAGTGAAACTGAAACTAATATAGTAGCTGGGAGTGGCAGACAGGACTCACCTGAGAAGGATGCCTACAAACTCCCAGTCAGGACAAAAAGGTTCACAAGGCAAAACCCGGATGACATACCCTGAACCATGGAGCAAACTCACAAGCTATCGCGAGTAGCAAGTCGCTGCGACCTTCTCCTCCCAGACCTGTCTGGATCAGTCACAGTCGTGACACATAGTGTGGAGATGGCAGTAGCAGCAGCAGCATCAGGAGACCATAGAGTGGCAAAATTACATAATGTGGAGATGGCAGTAGCAGCAGCATGAGGAGACCACAGAGTGGCAAGGTGACATGTTGTGGAGATGGCAGCAGGACACCACAGAGTGGCAAGGTGACATAGTGTGGATATGGCAGCAGCATGAGGAGACCACAGAGTGGCAAGGTGACATAGTGTGGAGATGGCAGTAGCAGCAGCATCAGGAGACCCCATAGTAGCAAGATTACAAAATGTGTAGATGGCAGTAGCAGCAGCATAAGGAGGATGCCACAGAGTGGCAAGGTGACATAGTGTGGAGATGGTAATAGCAGCAGCAGCATCAGGAGACCACAGAGTGGCAAGGTGACATAATGTGGAGATGGCAGTAGCAGCAGCAGCATCAGGAGGATACCATGGAGTGGCAAGGTGACATAGTGTGGAGATGGCAGCAGCATGAGGAGACCACAGAGTGGCAAGGTGACATAGTTTGTACGTGGCAGCAGAATCAGGAGGCCACAGAGTGGCAAGGTGACACATTGTGGAGATGGCAGTAGCAGCAGCAGGATATCACAAGTGGCAAGGTGACATAGTGGGGATATGGCAGCAGCATGAGGAGACCACAGAGTCGCAAGGTGACATAGTGTGGAGATGGCAGTAGCAGCAGTATCAGGAGACCACAGAGTAGCAAGATTACATAATGTATAGATGCCAGTAGCAGCAGCATCAGGAGGATACCACAGAGTGGCAAGGTGACATAGTGTGCAGTTGGCAGCAGCATGAGGAGACCACAGAGTGACAAGATGACATAATGCGGAGATGGCAGCAGCAGCATCAGGATACCACAGAGTGGCAAGGTGACCTAGTGTGGATATGGCAGCAGCATGAGGAGACCAGAGAGTGGCAAGGTGACATAGTTTGGAGATGGCAGCAGCAGCTGCATCAGGAGACCACAAAGTGACCCCGTAACAGAGTGGCGAGGTGGGTGGCAATACCAGTACCCACTAACAAAGATGGATGAAATCATTGAGCACTTGGCATCAGATGTGTGGCAGGTAGCCAGAAAAAGCCGGTTTCTTTTCTCTAGTCTGATGCATCAGAAATTGGTGATTGGAAATCCTGGCTGATCCACGCCTAATTCATCTTGACATTCAGTCAGTCAGTCAGTCTCTCCACATTTTGGGTGGACAGGCAAGCTCTCTGTGGGGTAACTATGTCCCCTGCCACACTACTGGCCGGGCAGGACAGCTTTTCCAGGGCAAACTCTGCTAGTTGCGGTCACAAATCCAGTTTGGCTACCCAGTAGTCATCAGCGACTGTAGACTCAGGCTGCTGCTGATGGAGCTGGTATGGCTCCTGCCACCCACAGCCCCAGTAGCCATGGCAGTGGAATGTGAGAGAAGAGGGCCCCCTTGCTCAGACCTGCGAGAGGATGGACGATGGCGCAGATAGGTAGTGGCCAACTGACTACATAGGATCTCTCTGTAGTAGTTCAGTTTTTCCTCCCTCTCAGTGGGTGTAAAAAAGGCCCCCATTCTGGACCGGTAACGGGGGTCCAAGGTGGAGAGCCAGAAGTCATCCCTCTGCCGAATGGTGACAATTCGGCTGTTACTACTCAAGCAAGTGAGCATGCATCGTGCTATTTGCGCAAGTGACTCGGAAGTACTCCCTGCCTCAATCTACACTGCATACTGCCACGGTGTGTATGGGTCCTCTGTCTCGTCGTCCTCATCGCCCTTTAGCTCCTCTGGCTGCTCCTGCTCCTCCTCTCCTGTCAGCTGAGTAGAAAAACCTTCAATTTAGCTACACATTGCCTGTGCTCCAATGTCCTCCTCCCCTCCTCCTATTTCTCTTCCAGTTCAGCCCCCACCAGGCTCATTTGGTCATGAGACCGAGGCGTCACGACTTCTGTCCCCTGACCAGCCATAGTTACCAGCATCTGTTCCAGGACATGAAGCAGTGGAATGACGTTGTTCATTCCATAGTCCTGACGACTAACAAATAACGTGGCCTCCTCAAAGGGCCTGAGTAAATGGCAGGTGTCACGCATGAGCTGCCACTGGGTGACATCGAAGTAACACAGTGGAATACTCCTATCCGCTTGCATCATCAAGAAATCGTTGATGGCCTTTCTCTGTTCGTATAGTCGGTCCAACATACCGTATTGAGGGTGGAATTCCAACGGGTGGAAACGTCGCATATCAGCCTATGTTGGGGGATGCCGTTCTGCTGCTGCAGCTCAACGAGGGTGTACTTTGCGGTGTACGAGTGGCTGGAGTGCATGCAAAGTTTCCTGCCCATTTTTAGGATGTCTTGCAGATGGGTGGAAGACTTCAGAAACCGCTTGACAACCAAATTGAACACATGTGCCACGCAGGGCGCATAGCTCAGCCTTCCTTGACGCAGCGCCGACACCATGTTCTTCCCATTGTTAGTCAGCATGGTTCCGATTTTCAGTTGATGTGGAGAAAGCCAGGATTCGATTTCTTGATGCACTACACTGAGCAGTTCCTCCCCTGTGTGACTCCGTTGGCCAAGGCAAACCAGGTGCAGAACAGCGTGACACCGCTGAGCCCTGTACATGTGGTATGCTGGAGGGGCACTGTGACTTGTCCCTGCAGTGGAGGCTGAGGACACGGTGCAGGATGAGGAGACAGAGGCGGACATTGCCGCAGGACCAAGGGCACGACAACGCGGAGGCGGAAGCGGCGTGACCTGGCCAAGTTGCTGGTGTGGCTGTGCAGGAATCACATTCACCCAGTGGGCTGTAAAGGACATGTACTGTCCATGACCGTAGTTACAGCTCCACATGTCAGCACTGCCGTGCACTTTGGCAGACACCAACAGGCTCAAGGACTGGCCCACCTTCTGTTCTACATATTTGTGCAGGGCTAGTACTGCCTTTTTGGCAAAGAAATTACAGCTTGGGACTCTCCACCTCGGCTCGGCACAAGCTATCAGTTCTCTGAAAGGTGCAGAGTCCACCACTTGGAAAGGGAGGGACTGCAGCACCAGCAACTTGGACAGGAGCATGTTCAGCTTTTGCGCCGTTGGATGCATGCACGCATACTGCTGTCGCTTGGCAATCACTTTGGTGATCGATTGCTGATGGAATGACTGACGAGGATTAGGAGGAGGAGGAGCAGGAGCATCTGGACCAGCAGAAGATGGGAATGACAGACAGCTCTCTTCGGCTGAGGCGGTGGAGCCTTCACTGGCTGAAAACAGGGTGTGTGCCACTGGGTGATGCAGCAGTAGCTGTGGCAGGCTGGACCACCACATCAGAGCCATGGTTCTCCCAGGCCACTGCATAGCGACGCTGCATATGTTGACGCAGGACCGTAGTGCCAACATTTGCACCCTGGCCACGCTTCACCTTCTGCCCATATATTCTACATGTGGCCACGTTAACCTCCTCTGGCAGCTTAATTTAAAATTGCCACACCGCCGAGTAAGTGATTTTCCCCCCAACAGTCCTCACTGACTGACTGCTACCGCCGATGCCTCCTTGAAGCCCTGCTCCACTACTTTCCGGGCAGGTAGGCTGCTGCAAAGCAGGTGGTCTACCCTGGGCACGTTTGGCTCCTGACCAGCAACTGCTGCCACCCTGCTGACTCCAAGCCATGCTACCACGCAGCTGGCTCTGATGCTGCCTCACGGGCAACCTGCCACCCTCTTCTCCCTATGATGATGAAGCCCCTTCTGCACCCGTCTCCCAAGTGTGATCGGCTACATCATCATCGAGTACTGTCTGCACGTCATTGAAGTCCTCCTCAACAGTCTCTGGGTCAGGAGCCTGACCGCTCGCAACAAAAACTCCTGCGCCACTCTCCTCATCACTACTTGCCCGCCTAGAGTAGGAAGCGCCAGATGTCTCCTCCAGATCTTGGCTGGGCAGTAGCTGCTGACTCTCCTCTAGCAGCTCGTCCTCGCTGTATAGTGGAGTTGAGCCCACAGCATATAATATTTCACTGGCTGAGGGAACAGAAAAGGACAGAGGCAGGTTGAGGACAGGTAGGGCATAAGGCCTGTTCTCAGGCAATGCCAACTAAGGGTTTTGTCTGACGAACCCACTGACTCTTGGCTGGAGGTGTCTGATGTCACTTGGGACGAAGTGGATGACCATTCAAGAACTGCTGGGGTGCTGGTAAATACACAACCGCTAGATGACACCGGGATCTCAGGCCTCTCGCTATGACTCCTGCTGCCACACACTCTTACTATGCTGCGACCTGTGCCTGCACCAGAAACATTTAGGCCTCTGCCACTCCCCTGTGCAGGGCCTGGCACTTCTCTGTCTGACGTATGGTTAGATCAAATAAATAAATAAAAAGGAAATTAAAACACTCCAAAAAAGTCAGCGATTTTGTCACTTCACCACACAACGGCTAATAAGCCCTTTTTTTTTCTACTAATACACGCCAAAAAGTGTTTTAATACATATAACTGCACTGCTGAATGGCAAATAGGCCCTTAATTTCCACTTTTACATGCCACAAACGGCTTTAGAACATATAACTACAGCACTGAACAGCAAATAATATATATTTGTTTGCCACTAATGCACACCAAAAAGGGCTTTGGAACATATAACTGCACCGCTGAACGTAAAATAGGCCCTTACTTTTTCCACTTACACACTCCACAAAAGGCTTTAGAACATATAACTGCACCGCTGAACAGCAAATTATATTTTTGTGCCACTAATGCAAGCCAAAAAATGCTTTAGAAAATATCACTGCTCTGCTGAACAGCAAATAGGCCCTTACTTTTTTCCAATTACACACTCCACAAAAGGCTTTAGAACATATAACTTCACCGCTAAGCGGCAAATAATATATATTTATTGCCACTAATACACGCCAAAAAGGGCTTTAGAATATATAACTGCATCGCTAAATGGCAAATATATTTATTTTGCCACTAATAAATGACAAAAAGGGCTGTAATTTTATCTCTTCACCACACAACGGCAAATACTTTTTTTTTGCTGCACTGCAGAACGGCAAATAATATATATTTTTATAGCGACTAATACACACCAAAAATGGCTTTAGAACATATAACTGCACCGCTGAACGCCAAATAGGCCCTTATTTTTTTCCACTTATACACGCCACAAAAGGCTTTAGAACATATAACTACACCGCTGAACAGCAAATAATATAGATTTTTGTGCACTAATACACGCCATAAAGGGCTTTAGAATATATAACTGCACCGCTGAACGGCAAATAATATATATTTTTTGCCACTAATACAAGCCAAAAAGGGCTTTAGAATATATAACTGCACCGCTAAATGGCAAATATATTTATTTTGCCACTAATAAATGACAAAAAGGGCTGTAATTTTATCTCTTTACAGCCAATTGAGATGTTTCAGCACATGTACACACCCCAAAACCTATAAAAGAACCCAATCTGGCAGCCATTTTACATTATGTGTTTTGCCAGTCTAGGGAGAGGTTGCATATAGGAGCAGGGACAGTTAGGGACACCAAATGCTTGCTAATAGGGCCACAAAAGTCCTTTTAAGGACTGGTAGAGGTGTTCTATCGATAGGTGTGATAAAGAGGGGTGTGATATACTTATAATATACTTTGTAACATAGAAATTATATTATAGTGTATTTGTATTGTGCAGCAGTTGTGTGCGGTTCTGCTACAATACCGCAGCTGGATAGAGAGACAAACGCTATTGGAGTAACTAATTGCAATGGGTGTGATATATCTGTTGCAACAAAAAAAAACTGACTCTTGGCTGGAGGTGTCTGATGTCACTTGGGACGAAGTGGATGACCATTCAAGAACTGCTGGGGTGCTGGTAAATACACAACCGCTAGATGACACCGGGATCTCAGGCCTCTCGCTATGACTCCTGCTGCCACACACTCTTACTATGCTGCGACCTGTGCCTGCACCAGAAACATTTAGGCCTCTGCCACTCCCCTGTGCAGGGCCTGGCACTTCTCTGTCTGACGTATGGTTAGATCAAATAAATAAATAAAAAGGAAATTAAAACACTCCAAAAAAGTCAGCGATTTTGTCACTTCACCACACAACGGCTAATAAGCCCTTTTTTTTTCTACTAATACACGCCAAAAAGTGTTTTAATACATATAACTGCACTGCTGAATGGCAAATAGGCCCTTAATTTCCACTTTTACATGCCACAAACGGCTTTAGAACATATAACTACAGCACTGAACAGCAAATAATATATATTTGTTTGCCACTAATGCACACCAAAAAGGGCTTTGGAACATATAACTGCACCGCTGAACGTAAAATAGGCCCTTACTTTTTCCACTTACACACTCCACAAAAGGCTTTAGAACATATAACTGCACCGCTGAACAGCAAATTATATTTTTGTGCCACTAATGCAAGCCAAAAAATGCTTTAGAAAATATCACTGCTCTGCTGAACAGCAAATAGGCCCTTACTTTTTTCCAATTACACACTCCACAAAAGGCTTTAGAACATATAACTTCACCGCTAAGCGGCAAATAATATATATTTATTGCCACTAATACACGCCAAAAAGGGCTTTAGAATATATAACTGCATCGCTAAATGGCAAATATATTTATTTTGCCACTAATAAATGACAAAAAGGGCTGTAATTTTATCTCTTCACCACACAACGGCAAATACTTTTTTTTTGCTGCACTGCAGAACGGCAAATAATATATATTTTTATAGCGACTAATACACACCAAAAATGGCTTTAGAACATATAACTGCACCGCTGAACGCCAAATAGGCCCTTATTTTTTTCCACTTATACACGCCACAAAAGGCTTTAGAACATATAACTACACCGCTGAACAGCAAATAATATAGATTTTTGTGCACTAATACACGCCATAAAGGGCTTTAGAATATATAACTGCACCGCTGAACGGCAAATAATATATATTTTTTGCCACTAATACAAGCCAAAAAGGGCTTTAGAATATATAACTGCACCGCTAAATGGCAAATATATTTATTTTGCCACTAATAAATGACAAAAAGGGCTGTAATTTTATCTCTTTACAGCCAATTGAGATGTTTCAGCACATGTACACACCCCAAAACCTATAAAAGAACCCAATCTGGCAGCCATTTTACATTATGTGTTTTGCCAGTCTAGGGAGAGGTTGCATATAGGAGCAGGGACAGTTAGGGACACCAAATGCTTGCTAATAGGGCCACAAAAGTCCTTTTAAGGACTGGTAGAGGTGTTCTATCGATAGGTGTGATAAAGAGGGGTGTGATATACTTATAATATACTTTGTAACATAGAAATTATATTATAGTGTATTTGTATTGTGCAGCAGTTGTGTGCGGTTCTGCTACAATACCGCAGCTGGATAGAGAGACAAACGCTATTGGAGTAACTAATTGCAATGGGTGTGATATATCTGTTGCAACAAAAAAAAACTGATTGAGGACTGCGATATACCTTCTTCCACAAAATCCTGATTGAGGGGTGCTATATACCAGTTTCTGCCAAATAATGATTAAGGGGTGCTATATACCAGTTTCCGCGAAATACTGATTGAGGGGTGCCATATATGTACCTTCTTCAACAAAATACTGATTGAAGGGTGCTATTGCTATATACTTTGTACCTTCTTCCACCAAATACTGATTGAGGGCTGCGATACACCTGTTTCCGTCAAATACTGATTGAGGGGTGCTATATACCTGTTTCCGCCAAATACTGATTGAGGGGTGCCATATACCTTCTTCCAAAAAATACTGATTGAGGGGTGCTATTGCTATATACCTTCTTCCACCAAATACTGATTGAGGGCTGTAATACGCCTGCTTCCACAAAATACTGATTGAGGGGTGCCATATACATGTTTCGGCCAAATACCAATTGAGGGGTGCTATATACCTGTTTCCGCCAAATACTGATTGAAGGGTGCCATATACCTTTTTCCAATAAATACTGATTGAGGGGTGCTATTGCTATATACCTTCTTCCACCAAATACTGATTGAGTGCTGCGATACACCTGCTTCCACAAAATACTGACTGAGGGTTGCTATATACCTGTTTCGGCCAAATATTGATTGAGGGATGCTATATACCAGTTTCTGACAAATACTGATTGAGGGGTGCCATATACCTGTTTCTGCCAAATACTTATTGAGGGGTGCTATATACCTGTTTCCGCCAAATACTGATTGAGGGGTGCCATATACCTTTTTCCAATAAATACTGATTGAGGGGTGCTATTGCTATATACCTTCTTCCACCAAATACTGATTGAGTGCTGCGATACACCTGCTTCCACAAAATACTGACTGAGGGGTGCTATATACCTGTTTCGGCCAAATATTGATTGAGGGATGCTATATACCAGTTTCTGACAAATACTGATTGAGGGGTGCCATATACCTGTTTCGGCCAAATATTGATTGAGGGGTGCTATTGCTATATACCTTCTTCCCCCAAATACTGATTGAGGGCTGCGATACACCTGCTTCCACAAAATACTGATTGAGGGGTGCTATATACCTGTTTCCGCCAAATACTGATTGAAGGGTGCTATATACCTGTTTCCACCAAATACTGATTAAGTGGTGCTATATAACAGTTTCCGCCAAATACTGATTGAGGGGTGCCATATACCTTCTTCCACAAAATACTGATTGAGGGGTGCAATTGCTATATACCTTCTTCCACCAAATACAGATTTAGGGCTGCGATACACCTGTTCCAGAAAATATTGATTGAGGGGTGCCATATACTTGTTTCTGCCAAATACTTATTGAGGGGTGCTATATACCTGTTTCGGCCAAATATTGATTGAGGGATGCTATATAACTTCTTCCACAAAATCCTGATTGAGGGGTGCTATATACCACATTTCGCCAAATACTGATTGAGGGGTGCTATATACCAGTTTCTGCCAAATACTGATTGAGGGGTGCTGTCTACCGTCTTCCACAAATACTGTTTGATAGGTGCAATTGCTATACACCTTCTTCCACCAAATACAGATTAAGGGCTGTGATACACCTGTTCCACAAAATACTGATTGAAAGGTGCCATATACCTGTGTCTGCCAAATACTTATTGAGGGGTGCTATATACCTGTTTCGGCCAAATATTGATTGAGGGATGCTATATACCAGTTTCTGACAAATACTGATTGAGGGGTGCCATATTCCTGTTTTCGACAAATATTGATTGAGGGATGCTATATAACTTCTTCCACAAAATCCTGATTGAGGGGTGCTATATACCTAATTCGGCCAAATACTGATTGAGGGGTGCTATATACCAGTTTCTGCCAAATACTGATTGAGGGGTGCTGACTACCTTCTTCCACAAATACTGTTTGATGGGTGCAATTGCTATACACCTTCTTCCACCAAATACAGATTGAGGGCTGTGATACACCTGTTCCACAAAATACTGATTGAAAGCCAAATATTGATTGAGGGATGCTATATAAATCTTCCACAAAATCCTGATTAAGGGGTGCTATATACCTGTTTCCGCCAAATACTGATTGAGGGGTGCTATATACCAGTTTCTGCCAAATACTGATTGAAGGGTGCCATATATGTACCTTCTTCCACAAAATACTGATTGAGGGGTGCTGTATACCTGTTTCCGCTAAATAAAGATTGAGGGGTGCTATATACCAGTTTCCGCCAAATACTGATTGAGGGGTGCTATATACCAGTTTCTGCCAAATACTGATTGAAGGGTGCCATATATGTACCTTCTTCCACAAAATACTGATTGAGGGGTGCTATTGCTATAAACCTTCTTCCACCAAATACTGATTGAGGGCTGCGATACACCTGCTTCCACAAAATACTGATTGAGGGGTGCTATATACCTGTTTCCGCCCAATACTGATTGAGGGGTGCTATATACCTCTTTCCGCCAAATGCTGATTAAGTGGTGCTATATAACATTTTCCGCCAAATACTGATTGAGGGGTGCTATGTACCTTCTTCCACAAAATACTGATTGAGGGGTGCAATTGCTATATACCTTCTTCCACCAAATACAGATTGAGGGCTGCGATACACCTGTTCCAGAAAATACTGATTGAGGGGTGCCATATACCTGTTTCCGCCAAATACTAATTGAGGGGTTCTATATACCTGTTTCCACCAAATACTGATTGAGGGCTGCGATACACCTGCTTCCACACAATACTGATTGAGGGGTGCCATATACCTGTTTCAGCCAAATACTGATTGAGGGGTGCTATATACCTGTTTCCACCAAATACTGATTGAGGGGTGCCATATACCTTTTTCTAATAAATACTGATTGAGGGGTGCTATTGCTATATACCTTCTTCCACCAAATACTGATTGAGGGCTGCGATACTCCTGCTTCCACAAAATACTGATTGAGGGGTATCATATACCTGTTTCGGCCAAATATTGATTGAGGGATGCTATATAACTTATTCCACAAAATCCTGATTGAGGGGTGCTATATATCTGTTTCCGCCAAATACTGATTGAGGGGTGCCATATACCTTCTTCCACCAAATACTGATTGAGGGCTGCGATACACCTGCTTCCACAAAATACTGATTGAGGGGTGCCATATACCTGTTTCCGCCAAATACTGATTGAGGGGTGCTATATACCTGTTTCCACCAAATACTGATTGAGGGGTGTCATATACCCTTTTCTAATAAATACTGATTGAGGGGTGCTATTGCTATATACCTTCTTCCACCAAATACTGATTGAGGGCTGCAATACGCCTGCTTCCACAAAATACTGATTGAGGGTTGCCATATATCTGTTTCCGCCAAATATTGATTGAGGGATGCTATATAACTTATTCCACAAAATCCTCATTGAGGGGTGCTATATACCTGTTTCTGCCAAATACTGATTGAGGGGTGCCATATACCTTCTTCCACAATATACTGATCAAGGGGTGCTATTGCTATATAAGTACCTTCTTCCACAAAGTACTGATTGAGGGCTGTGATACACCTTCTTACACAAAAAAACTGATTGAGGGTTCCCATATACCTGTTTCTGCCAAATACTGATTGAGGGGTGCAATATACCTTCTTCCATAAAATCCTGATTGAGGGGTGCTATTGCTATATACCTTCTTCCACCAAATACTGATTGAGGGCTGCGATACACCTGCTTCCATTGAGGGGTGCCATATACCTGTTTCCGTTAAATACTGATTGAGGGGTGACATATACATTCTTCCACAAAATACTGATTGAGGGGTGCTATTGCTATATACCTTCTTCCACCAAATACTGATTGAGGTCTGCAATACACCTGCTTCCACAAAATACTGATTGAGGGGTGCCATATACATGTTTCGGCCAAATACTGATTGAGGGGTGCTATATACCTGTTTCCTCCAAATAATGATTGAGGGGTGCCATATACCTTTTTTCCAATAAATACTGATTGAGGGGTGCTATTGCTACATACCTTCTTCCACCAAATACTGATTGAGGGCTGTCATAGACCTGATTCCACAAAATACTGATTGAGGGGTGCCATATTCCTGTTTCCGCCAAATATTGATTGAGGGATGCTATATAACTTCTTCCACAAAATCCTGATTGAGGGGAGCTATATACCTCATTCCGCCAAATACTGATTGAGGGGTGCTATATACCAGTTTCTGCCAAATACTGATTGAGGGGTGCTGTCTACCTTCTTCCACAAATACTGTTTGATGGGTGAAATTGCTATACACCTTCTTCCACCAAATACAGATTGAGGGCTGTGATACACCTGTTCCACAAAATACTGATTGAAAGGTGCCATATACCTGTTTCTGCCAAATACTTATTGAGGGGTGCTATATACCTGTTTCCAACAAATACCGATTGAGGGGTGCTATATACCAGTTTCTGACAAATACTGATTGAGGGGTGCTGCATATCTGTTTCCGCTAAATAAAGATTAAGGGGTGCTATATACCAGTTTCCGCCAAATACTGATTGAGGGGTGCTATATACCAGTTTCAGCCAAATACTGATTGAGGGGTGCTATATACCAGTTTCCGCCAAATACTGATTGAGGGGTGCCATATACCTTTTTCCATAAAATACTGATCGAGGGGTGCTATTGCTATATAAGTACCTTCTTCCACCAAGTACTGATTGAGGGCTGCGATACACCTGCTTCCACAAAATCCTGATTTAGGGGTGCTATATACCTGTTTCTGCCAAATACTGATTGAGGGGTGCTATATACCTTCTTCCACAAAATACTGATTCAGGGGTGCTATTGCTATATACCTTCTTCCACCAAATACTAATTGAGGGCTACAATACACCTGCTTCTATTGAGGGGTGCCATATACCTGTTTCCGTTAAATAATGATTGAGGGGTGACATATACATGTTTCGGCCAAATACTGATTAAGGGGTGCTATATACCTGTTTCCGCCAAATACTGATTGAGGGGTGCCATATACCTTTTACCAATAAATACTGATTGAGGGGTGCTATTGCTATATACCTTCTTACACCAAATACTGATTGAGGGCTGCGATACACCTGCATCCACAAAATACTGATTGAGGGGTGCCATATACCTGTTTCCGCCAAATATTGATTGAGGGATGCTATATATCTTCTTCCACAAAATCCTGATTGAGGGGTGCTATATACCTGTTTCCGCCAAATACTGATTGAGGGGTGCTGTATACCTCCCTCCACAAAATACTGTTTGATGGGTGCAATTGATTTACACCTTCTTCCACCAAATACAGATTGAGGGCTGTGATACACCTGTTCAACAAAATACTGATTGAGGGGTGCCATATACCTGTTTCCGCCAAATACTTATTGAGGGGTGCTATATACCTGTTTCCAACAAATACTGATTGAGGGGTGCTATAATACCAGTTTCTGCCAAATACTGATTGAGGGATGCCATATACCTTCTTCCACAAAATACTGATTGAGGGGTGCTATTGCTACAAACCGGATTCCAAAAAAGTTGGGACACTATACAGGGAGTGCAGAATTATTAAGCAAGTTGTATTTTTGAGGATTAATTTTATTATTGAACAACAACCATGTTCTCAATGAACCCAAAAAACTCATTAATATCAAAGCTGAATATTTTTGGAAGTAGTTTTTAGTTTGTTTTTAGTTTTAGCTATTTTAGGGGGATATCTGTGTGTGCAGGTGACTATTACTGTGCATAATTATTAGGCAACTTAACAAAAAACATATATATACCCATTTCAATTATTTATTTTTACCAGTGAAACCAATATAACATCTCAACATTCACAAATATACATTTCTGACATTCAAAAACAAAACAAAAACAAATCAGTGACCAATATAGCCACCTTTCTTTGCAAGGACACTCAAAAGCCTGCCATCCATGGATTCTGTCAGTGTTTTGATCTGTTCACCATCAACATTGCGTGCAGCAGCAACCACAGCCTCCCAGACACTGTTCAGAGAGGTGTACTGTTTTCCCTCCTTGTAAATCTCACATTTGATGATGGACCACAGGTTCTCAATGGGGTTCAGATCAGGTGAACAAGGAGGCCATGTCATTAGATTTTCTTCTTTTATACCCTTTCTTGCCAGCCACGCTGTGGAGTACTTGGACGCGTGTGATGGAGCATTGTCCTGCATGAAAATCATGTTTTTCTTGAAGGATGCAGACTTCTTCCTGTACCACTGCTTGAAGAAGGTGTCTTCCAGAAACTGGCAGTAGGACTGGGAGTTGAGCTTGACTCCATCCTCAACCCGAAAAGGCCCCACAAGCTCATCTTTGATGATACCAGCCCAAACCAGTACTCCACCTCCACCTTGCTGGCGTCTGAGTCGGACTGGAGCTCTCTGCCCTTTACCAATCCAGCCACGGGCCCATCCATCTGGCCCATCAAGACTCACTCTCATTTCATCAGTCCATAAAACCTTAGAAAAATCAGTCTTGAGATATTTCTTGGCCCAGTCTTGACTTTTCAGCTTGTGTGTCTTGTTCAGTGGTGGTCGTCTTTCAGCCTTTCTTACCTTGGCCATGTCTCTGAGTATTGCACACCTTGTGCTTTTGGGCACTCCAGTGATGTTGCAGCTCTGAAATATGGCCAAACTGGTGGCAAGTGGCATCTTGGCAGCTGCACGCTTGACTTTTCTCAGTTCATGGGCAGTTATTTTGCGGGTTGGTTTTTCCACATGCTTCTTGCGACCCTGTTGACTATTTTGAATGAAACGCTTGATTGTTCGATGATCACGCTTCAGAAGCTTTGCAATTTTAAGAGTGCTGCATCCCTCTGCAAGATATCTCACTATTTTTGACTTTTCTGAGCCTGTCAAGTCCTTCTTTTGACCCATTTTGCCAAAGGAAAGGAAGTTGCCTAATAATTATGCACACCTAATATAGGGTGTTGATGTCATTAGACCACACCCCTTCTCATTACAGAGATGCACATCACCTAATATGCTTAATTGGTAGTAGGCTTTCGAGCCTATACAGCTTGGAGTAAGACAACATGCATAAAGAGGATGATGTGGTCAAAATACTCATTTGCCTAATAATTCTGCACTCCCTGTACAAATCGTGAATAAAAACTGAATGCAATGATGTGGAGGTGCCAACTTATAATATTTTATTCAGAATAGAACATAAACCACGGAACAAAAGTTTAAACTGAGAAAATGTACCATTTTAAGGGGAAAATATGTTGAATCAGAATTTCATGATGTCAACAAATCCCCAAAAAGTTGGGACAAGGCAATTTTCACCACTGTGTGGCATCTCCCCTTCTTCTTACAACACTCAACAGACGTCTGGGGACCGAGGAGACCATTTTCTCAAGTTTAGAAATAGGAATGCTCTCCCTTTCTTGTCTAATACAGGCCTCTAACTGTTCAATCGTCTTGGGCCTTCTTTGTTGCACCTTCCTCTTTATGATGCGCCAAATGTTCTCTATAGGTGAAAGATCTGGACTGCAGACTGGCCATTTCAGTACCCGGATCCTTCTCCTACGCAGCCATGATGTTGTGATTGATGCAGAATGTGGTCTGGCATTATCTTGTTGAAAAATGCAGGGTCTTCCCTGAAAGAGATGACGTCTGGATGGGAGCATATGTTGTTCTAGAACCTGAATATATTTTTCTGCATTGATGGTGCCTTTCCAGACATGCAAGCTGCCCATGCCACACGCACTCATGCAACCCCACACCATCAGAGATGCAGGCTTCTGAACTGAGTGTTGATAACAACTTGGGTTGTCCTTGTCCTCTTTGGTCCAGATGACATGGCGTCCCAGATTTCCAAAAAGAACTTCGAATCGTGACTCGTCTGACCACAGAACAGTCTTCCATTTTGCCACACTCCATTTTAAATGATCTCTGGCCCAGTGAAAACGCCTGAGCTTGTGGATCTTGCTTAGAAATGGCTTCTTCTTTGCACTGTAGAAATTCAGCTGGCAACGGCGGATGGCACGGTGGATTGTGTTCACTGACAATGGTTTCTGGAAGTATTCCTGAGCCCATTCTGTGATTTCCTTTACAGTAGCATTCCTGTTTGTGGTGCAGTGTCGTTTAAGGGCCCGGAGATCACGGGCATCCAGTATGGTTTTACGGCCTTGACCCTTACGCACAGAGATTGTTCCAGATTCTCTGAATCTTCGGATGATGTTATGCACAGTTGATGATGATAGATGCAAAGTCTTTGCAATTTTTCGCTGGGTAACACCTTTCTGATATTGCTCCACTATCTTTCTGCGCAACATTGTGGGAATTGGTGATCTTCTACCCATCTTGGCTTCTGAGAGACACTGCCACTCTGAGAAGCTCTTTTTATACCCAATCATGTTGCCAATTGACCTAATTAGTGTTAATTTGTCTTCCAGCTCTTCGTTATGCTCAAATTTACTTTTTCCAGCCTCTTATTGCTACTTGTCCCAACTTTTTATGGGATTTGTTAACACCATGAAATTTTGAATCAACGTATTTTTCCTTTAAAATGATACATTTACTCGGATTAAACGTTTGATCTGTCATCTGCGTTCTATTACAAATAAAATATTGACATTTGCCATCTCCATATCATTGCATTCAGTTTTTATTCACAATTTCTTTAGTGTCCCAACTTTTTTGGAATCCGGTTTGTATATACCTTCTTCCACCAAATACTGATTGAAGGCTTCAATACACCTGCTTCCACAAAATACTGATTGAGGGGTGCCATACAGTCATGTGAAAAAATTAGGACACCCTTTGAAAGCATGTGGTTTTTTGTAACATTTTTAATAAAAGGTTATTTCATCTCCGTTTCAACAATACAGAGAGATTAAAGTAATCCAACTAAACAAAGAAAACTGAAGAAAAGTCTTTTCAAGATCTTCTGTAAATGTCATTCTACAAAAATGCCTATTCTAACTGAGGAAAAAGATAGGACACCCTCACATGTATTCCCTCTTAAATTGGCTCAGATCTCACACAGGTATATCACACCAGGTGCACATAATTAGTAGATCGTTACTCTGCATGTTGAATGAGGCTTGCCCTATTTAAACCTCAGACATTTAGTTTGGTGTGCTCCTGACTGTTGAAGTGAGAGTGAGCACCATGGTGAGAGCAAAAGAGCTGTCAGAGGACTTCAGAAAAAAGATTGTAGCAGCCTATGAGTCTGGGAAGGGATTTAAAAAGATCTCAAAAGATTTTGAAATCAGCCGTTCCACTGTCCGGAAGATAGTCTACAAGTGGAGGGCTTTCAAAACAACTGCCAACATGCCCAGGACTGGTCGCCCCAGCAAGTTCACCCCAAGAGCAGACCGCAAGATGCTAAAAGAGGTCTCCAAAAACCCTAAAGTGTCATCTCGAGAACTACAGCAGGCTCTGGCTACTGTTGATGTAGAAGTACATGCCTCTACAATCAGAAAGAGACTGTACAAGTTTAACTTGCATGGGAGGTGTGCAAGGAGGAAACCTTTGCTTTCCAAGAGAAACATCGAGGCCAGACTGACATTTGCCAGAGATAAAGTTGACAAAGACCAGGACTTCTGGAATAATGTTCTTTGGACAGATGAGTCCAAAATTGAATTATTTGGACACAACAGCAGAGGACATGTTTGGCGTAAACCAAACACAGCATTCCAAGAAAAGAACCTCATACCAACTGTGAAGCATGGAGGTGGAAGTGTCATGGTTTGGGGCTGCTTTGCTGCAGCAGGACCTGGTCAGCTCACCATCATAGAATCCACGATGAATTCTACTGTGTATCAGAAGGTGCTTGAAGAACATGTGAGACCATCAGTTTGAAAATTAAAGCTGAAGCGGAACTGGACCATGCAACATGACAATGACCCAAAACATACTAGTAAATCAACCAAAGATTGGCTGAAAAAGAAGAAATGGAGAGTCCTGGAATGGCCAAGTCAAAGTCCAGATTTGAATCCCATTGAGATGCTGTGGGGTGACTTGAAAAGGGCTGTACGTGCAAGAAACCCCTCAAACATCTCACAGCTGAAAAAGTTCTGCATTGAGGAGTGGGGTAAAATTTCCTCAGACCGATGTCGAAGACTGGTAGATGGCTACAAGAACCGTCTCACTGCAGTTATTTCAGCCAAAGGAGGTAACACTCGCTATTAGGGGCAAGGGTGTCCTATCTTTTTCCTCAGTTAGAATAGGCATTTTTGTAGAATGACATTTACAGAAGATCTTGAAAAGACTTTTCTTCAGTTTTCTTTGTTTAGTTGGATTACTTTAATCTCTCTGTATTGTTGAAACGGAGATGAAATAACCTTTTATTAAAAATGTTACAAAAAACCACATGCTTTCAAAGGGTGTCCTAATTTTTTCACATGACTGTATACCTGTTTCCGCCAAATAATGATTGAGGGGTGCCATATACCTTCTTCCACAAAATACTGATTGAGCGGTGTTATTGCTATATACCTTTTTCCACCAAATACTGATTGAGGTCTGCAATACACCTGCTACCACAAAATATTGATTGAGGGGTGCCATATACCTGTTTCCGTTAAATACTGATTGAGGGGTGCTATATACTTGTTTCTGCCAAATATTGATTGAGGGCTGCTATATACCTGTTTCCACCAAATACTGATTGAGGGGTGCCATATACCATCCTCCACTAAATACTGATTGAGGGGTGCTATTGCTAGATAACTTCTTCCAACAAATACTGATTGAGGGTTGCGATATACCTGCTTCCACAAAATACTGATTGAGGGTGCCATATACCTGTTGCACCAAGCCAGAGCCTAAGTGGGAAGTTGGAGAAGGCGCGTGCGATAACTTCAAAGGGCACACCAGAGTTGGTTGAGTGGCTCACTCAGCCTTCCGCTTCTGCACTCTCCTCATCCTCTGTATCTGCACCCTCCTCACTCTCTGCTGTGTGCACTCCCAAAGACACCACCACCACCATAGCCCCTCCACTTGAGTCAGAGGAATTATTTTCCCATTCATTTCCAGACCTTACCGATGTGCAGCCATTTTTGGCATCGGATGAGGGAGAGGAGGTAGCAACGGCCGCCACCCAGCTGTCACGGATGACAGTGGGGGAAACCCTCATCCGTGTGATATTAAGGAATAGGGAGGCTGCTTGACCAGGACAACAGAATTAGGGAGCAGGTCACCTCCTAACGCCTCCCTAAATCTGACCCTGACTCCTAGCTGTATGAGCCAACCCTGAAGGTAGGAGGACTCATACTCAGGAACCTCGGGTCCCTACTAGCCCTCAAGGGATCCCTGAACTAGGAGCTGTGTAAGACAACTTGTTCCTCCTTGACACGGATGAACAAGAGTGTAAACTGGCCAAACTGCAAGGAAGGGGAAACAGAAACAGCCTATGGATATGGCAGGTGAGTAAAACCACTTCCACCCCTACCTGCCACAGACAACTGACTGGATCCCGTGCTCAAATGCTGACGTCCACACCAAACATAGAAAGGACACAGCACCCACACAAAAACACACAGGAACCCAGATCCATAGCTGCAGTAAGAATAGACACCACACACACATAAAGTAACATTGTGACATAATATTTATGACCACAAGGGTGGCCCTCACTGGCAGTTGGTATAAGAGACCAGGAGGATGACTCCAGCTTACTGCAAGGCTGGAGTACCCCTCAGCTACAGGTCTCAGCAGAGGCTAAATAGCCCAAGTGGCCACAACCACACAAACACACACTGGAAAGGGAATTAACCCTTCCAAGGTCTAGACAGGGTAGTGAAGCCACTTAAAGGGAAAAGCACAAACAAGCATTCCACTGCACCTGTTACCACCGGCAACGGCATGGGTGGCAACCATGTCCTGGGGAACAGCCAGCAGGCCGAGACACTGCCACCACAAGCACACAACACCACACGTTGCCGCGGACAACCGCAAGTGAAGGGAGGTGTCACAGTGCACACGTACATAAACCTCGTGCGCCACAAACAGGGAAAGTGCACACATACAAAGACAGATTGTCAGGTGGAACCGCCTGCCCTTGACAACAAGCTGCCTAGCAAGAGCTCAGGCTGCTATATTGCCAATACTATAAAGTTGCCAGCGGCAACCACACGTGAAGCAACATACTGCAGCACTCACCTGTGATTGAGAACGAAACCAGACCGCAGGCGACTGCACGCGGTGCCAGGACCATGGTCGTGACACCAGCGGTCTGACGACAGTACCCAGATCAGCCCAAGGAGGGTGGTCCCCGCTGTTGCTGCTTACTTCGAGATCTCTAATGTCAGTGGTGGTGAAGGTGACGATGATGACAAGTCTATGGATGTCACGTGGGTGCTCACAAGAGAGGAAGAGGAGGGGAGTTCAGAGGGAGAGACGGAGCAGCAGATAGGGAGTAGAAGCAGGCAGAACTCGCAGTGCACTGGAGGCAAAAAGCAGACTGCAAATGTATCTGGAGTGAGCCATCCACCATGCATGGTCACATCTTGCGCTCCCAGGACGCCGGCACATGGCATCACAGTGTGTACTTTTTTTAACCCGTTTTCTTTAAATGGACCGCGCTGCACCCGGACAGAGCTGAAAAATCCTCCCTTCCAGATCTCACAGGAATTTCCTGAATATAGGTAAGCGATCAGTTTACTTCAGTTCACCTTTCCTCCAGGTAGCCTTATGAGAAATCAAGGTGCCACCAATAGTGAAGTACATTCACAAGATGTTCCAACTGCAAGGCTTTTATTATACTTACAAGATGGATAAAATAACATGCAGTGTATACAAATTAATTCACCCGACCCGGGTTTCACTTTGTGAAGCTTCATCAGGGGTATCTCCTACGCCTACCAAGAAGCGGTCTTTATATACCTGCCACTGATAGGCTACACCTCTTTAAAATCATCATAGCCCGTAGGGCTCAATACAAAAAATAAAACATCCAAAAATACATCAAATACATTCATTTTGCAAATATCACATATAGACCTCCTCTGGGTCACCGGATTATTGGTTATAATGTGAATTATAAATTACCAACATATCTGAACTGCTTCGGACTGATCACATGACATTGAACATAATATCAGTCAAAGAAAACATATCAATAGTATCCGAAACACCACACATGATCGCATGTTTAACACAGAGACAAATACATCTGGACCAGTTTCAAATGCCAGCATTCCTATGAATAGCAGAAAGATACATACGCTCACATAGAAAAGCTGGGTAACATAATGTTAACAAACTTAGCCATGGCACTCCCAGGGTTAATAAACAAAGTAACCACATACGCATATCTGGACTGGTTGCATCCTATTTATATAACCTTCTCCTAATCGCCACTAGCCACCTATTACAGAGACATATTATCTTATTCTGTAACAAAGAAAATAAACTTCTTGGAGGCTATACCCTTATTCACGGACAGATGGAACGTCTTCACCCCCTTAATCAATCATAACCCCTGATCAGTCATACCTAATACTGCATTGCTAACCCAGAAGTCTCACATGGTATAATCCCACCAATGGAGACGTCAAGAGACACATGGTCCTTCCCAGCCCGTAACAAATTGACAGGTCATAGGACCGCCCTTAACATGTCAGAGGACCGCCCTTCAATAGTTGTTTATACACCGTGGGGACGCTCCCCCATTCATTCATGGATGGCCACTCCACGTGATCCTTCTCTACCAATAGCAGAGTCCTTCTCCTGGGGCCACCTCCATCCATCCAGGAATGAATGAAAGGCAAAGCGATCCACACGAATGCCTTCAGCCAGCAGCGGTTAACTTCCTCACTACTGCCACGGACTAAACATGGACAGAGTAGGGATTGCAGAAGACTCTTTCAGGTGAGACAGGGTTTAAGATCGAATTCTACATTCTTTCCTTTTGGTTGCAGGGAATCCATCATATAGATCCATTCCACCTCCCTCCTGTTGATCCGCTCGATTGAATTTCCTCCACGCCAGTGCGGTTTAACTAACTCCACCCCTACAAAAAACAGGCCACTTGGATCTTTCTGATGTTTGATTTTAAAATGCATCGAGACACTGTGGGTCTCAAGTCCCTTTCTGATATTCCGGACATGCTCATGAATCCTAACTTTCAACTTCCGCATGTTGCGGCCCACATACTGGAGCCCACACGGGCACTCCAGCATGTAGACCACCCCTACGCTTTCACATGTGATACATCCTTTTATTTTGTAATCTTGACCCTTCTGATTCGAATGTACATTCTGAGCATCCCTCCTTCTTTTTTCTTTCTTCCTATTGCGGCACGGCAGACAGAACCCACACCAGGTAAATTTATTCCCTTTTCTAACACCCTCTGAATATAAAGAGCTGTGCACCAGTTTAGTCCGTAAACTTGGTGCTCTTCTGAAAATCACATTGGGATGTTCCGGGATATCCTTCCCCAACACTGGATCATTTTTTAGGGTTGGCCAGTTCTTCCTTATTATATTCTTAATAGTTCCAGCTTGGACATTATATTGTGTGAGAAAAGAAAAACTAAAATCTTTCTTTACTCTCCCTGAGACTCCCTCTCCTGTATTTTCTCTCTCTACTTCTTCTCTACATTTCTCTAAATCTTCTCTGCAATAACCTTGTTCCAAAAACCGCTCACTGATAACCTCACTTTGCGCTCTAAAATCCTCCACCTTTGTGCAATTACGATGGATCCTTTTAAGTTGCCCCTTAGGTATATTTTTCAGCCAAGGGGTATGGTGACAGCTAGAAGTGTCTATATACCCATTGACGTCAGACTCCTTGAAGAATGTTTTAGTCTTCAAGTGATTATCCTCCACAAAGATTGTTAAATGAAGGAAGTCACTGCTACTACTGCTGACTGTGCTTGTGAAGGAGAGGTTCCACTGATTACTGTTTAGACTGTCAATAAAGTTCAAAAGACCCTGTCGTTCTCCCCTCCACACAATCAGACAGTCATCAATGAACCTCTTCCAAATAATGAGTTCACCAAAAGCTGTAATTTTATTCAGAACAGGGTTGATGTTTTCTTTCTCCCAAGCCCCCATAAAAACATTAGCGAAACTGGGGGCGAATTTCGCCCCCATCGCCGTTCCTGTGCGCTGGAGGTAGTAGTTCTCCTTGTGCCAAAAGTAGTTGTGACAGAGGCAAAAGTCTACACAATCGAGGATGAACCTCCCTTGTATCTCCGTCATCAAAGGGTCCTGCCTCAGCTCCTCCGCTATCGCTCCAAGGCCTAAATCCTTAGGGATTACTGTGTATAATGATGTTACATCGACTGTTGCCAGCCACATATCTTTAGGGCAGGCACGAATCCCTTGATTATATTTATAACACTCCCTGAATCCTTCAGATACGATGGTATCAGTGGGACGTATTTCTGGAGAAAGTAGTCAACATATTCTCCTAACCTGTTAGTGAGAGAGTTAATCCCCGACACGATGGGCCTGCCTGGGGGGTTGGTCAGACTCTTATGTATTTTAGGCAGAAAGTATATTACCGCCGTAACCGGGAACTTATTATTGAGATAATTAAGCTCTTTTTTATTTATAATATTATCCCTAAAACCTCTAGTCAAAAGTGCATCAAGTTTTCCTTTATATTCAATTGTTGGGTTCTTTTTTAAAACCTGATAAGTCTCCCCATCTGATAATAACCTCAACATTTCTGCCTCATACTTTACCACATCCATAACGACTACCCCCCCCCCCCCTTGTCTGCTGGCTTTATAATAATCTCACGATTATCATTCAAGCTTTTAAGTGCATTCCTTTGCTCCTGTGTCAGGTTCTGTCTCCTTGGTTTCACACTTATTGCCTCAATTTCCTTCAGTACCCCTCTCCTGAAGGCTTCCAAACATTTATTATTTTTATTTTTTGGGTTGAAAGTAGACTTCTCCTTTAGGTGTGTATGCACAATCCCCCCTCCATCTCATTGCTCTTCACAGGGGCTTGATTGGATACATAGTACTTGGCAATATTCAGCTTCCGTATAAATTTGTGTACATCCAAAAAGGCCTCAAATTTGTTAATCTTTAAGGTAGGTGCAAACTTGAGTCCTTTTTCTAAAACCTCCCTTTCTGAATCAGATAACACATAGGAACTCAAATTAAAAATCCCCATTACGTCCCCCTGCTTTTTTTGGAGTTTGGGCTGATGTTTCCTTCCCCCCCTTTTTCCTCTACATGATTCCTTTTTAATGGGGTGGTCTGCCTTTCTGTCTCCAACCTCTGTACTCCCTTCATTCCCTGGTGTGGAAAATTTTGCATCTCTACACTCACATTTCTCTGTGTTGCAGCAGGTCCTCTCTCTTCCCTATTTTCCATTTGTTCCCTTCTTTGGGGTGGTCTCTCATAGTTCCCTCTCCTATAATTGGATTCATTAGGTATAAATCTTACTTTATACTTTTTTTAACATGTCAGCTGCTGATAATAGTGTTGCCACCTGTAGCCTCTGCTGTCAACGCATAAGTCGCAGTAAGTCCAACACTCACCTAGTGGGAGCAACGCCGTCAGAACCCACAAAGCCACACTCCCAGTGCACCATGTCCTGCCTCTTCTCCTTCTCCTCTCTCCTCCCATTTGTCCTCCACCTTTCACTGTGCCGTTCATCTGGCACAAGGCAGGCTTCCGTGGCCCAAATGTTCGAGCATAAAAAAAATGTTGACGCTGGATAATTCTCTTGCCCAACGGCTAACCGCTGGCTTGTCGTAACTGCTAGCCCGCCAACTACTGCCATATAAATTTGTGGACTCAGAGGCCTTTAGAACATTTGTGGCCATTAGCAAACCGCAATGGAAGGTCCCCAGAAGAAAATATTTCTCCCAGAAGGGCATCCCAGAACTATATGGCCATGTTCAGCAGCAAGTTAATATATCTCTGGCACACAGTGTCGGTGCCAAGATACATCTGACCACAGACACGTGGCAGGGAAGGTACATAACTTTTACTGCCCACTGGGTGAACCTTCTGACGGCCATCAAGCATGTAACCTGTGGCACCCATGTGGATTTGGTGTTACCGCCATGGATTGCATGCAGGCCTGCCTCTTCTTCTCCTCCTCCTACTCCATCCTCCGTCTCCTCCTCAGCTGACTCCTGCTTTTCCACTGCTACCGCCTCATCCGCTGCACCCCCCAAGCTCCCCAGAACCTATTCGACGTGCCAGGTGAGACATTGCCATGCTGTGCTGCGGCTGTTGTGCCTGGAAGCCAAGAGCCACACCGGTCCCATACTCCTTTCAGCTCTGCGGTCACAGGCCGATCAGTGGCTAACCCAGCTTAATTTGACAGTTGGTAATGTGTGCGACAACGGTACCAATCTGCTGAGCGTGCTGAAACAGGACAAAATGACACATGTGCCGTGCATGGCACATGTCCTGAACTTAGTTGTGCAGCGATTTGTTGCCAAATGCCCCGGGGTCCAGGACATCTTGCGGCAGGCCAGGAAAATTTCTGGCTATTTTAGAAAATCTTACACGGTCATGGCTCGCCTTGCTGACGTTCAGCGGCGACCACTTGCCCTTCAGACGTCTGATTTATGACAGCCTAACGTGCTTTAACTCTACCTTGTATATGCTTGATAGGCTGCTCCAGCAGAAATGTGCCGTTAACGACTACCTGTACGAACTCTGCGGCAGGACATGTTCTGGGGAACTTGTTTTTTTTTCACCGCAGCAGTGACTGCTCATGCGCGACACATGCAGACTTCTGCGGCCATTTGATGAGAGCACCAAACTGGTCAGTCGCAGCAAGGGCGCCATCAATGACATCGTACCTTGCGCCTTCTTTGTGGAGCGTGCATTACATCGTGTCATTGATCAAGCCGTCGAGGAGCAGGAGCTGGAAGATGAGGAAGTCGCAATGCTGAATGAATTCCTGGGGGGGGGTTCTCCATCTGAGACAAGTCAGCAGGAGTCTGAAGAAGAGTCAGAGGAGGATAGTGGCTAGGGGGAGAAGGAACAAGAAGAGCAGGCTTTAAACTTTTCGGGGTTCCCTGGTGAGGGGGAGACAGAGGACGACATTCTCCTGGGCGATGAACAAGAGCCAGGGCGCTCCACAGCTTCCTATAGTGCAAATAGGGGCCTTCATGCTCCAGTGTTTGAAGAGGGACCAACGTATAAAAAGCATAAAGGTCAAGGACCTGTACTGGGTGGCAACGTACTTAGACCCCTGGTACAAACACAAAATGGTGGACATGTTACCAGCATCACAGAGGGCTGTCAGAATGCAGCATTTCCAGGCCTTGCTGCCAGAGATGCTGCATTCTGCTGTTGCGGGCGCTAGCAGATGAATTTCCACCAACAGGGAATCAAGTGCGGGTACCATACTAACCGCGCCTGCAAAAAGATATGAGATTATTCTTGCAGCCAACCCATCGACAACCGCCCTCCGGATCCATCCTCAGGGAACGCCTAGATCGACAAGTGTCCGACTACATCGGGTTAACGGCCGATGTGGACGCTCTGAGACGCGTGGAACCCCTTGACTACTGGGTGTGCACGATTGACCTGTGGCCAGAGCTGGCACAATTTGCCATGGTACTATTGGCTTGCCTCTCTTCGAGTGTCCTGTCCGAAAGGATGTTCAGTGCACCAGGGGGGATTGTGACCGATAAGCACACTTGCCTAGTGTGGACTACCTCATATTTTTAAAAATGGATGGATCTCGGAGGAATTCAACACCTATGATGACCACATGTAATTTAATTTTCTCATGCCAGCCCACACATATCCGCCACCACCCAGAACAAAGAAGGGTCCTTGCCTTGTGTATATACAGTGGCATAAAAGGCCTTTTATGTCCGGTGAATGCCTAATTTTTGGGGCCTGTACTGGCCAACAGTTACATATTTATCCTGTGACTGCCTAATGCACCTCCAGCCACAGAATCCAAAGTTCTGTGCTGTCAGGTGAATGCCTATTGGCTAATTTTTGGGGCCTGTACTGGACGACAGTTGCATATTTATCATGTGACCGCCTAATGTACCTCCAGCCACAGAATCCAAAGTTCTTTTCTGTCAGGTGAATGCCTATTGCCTAATTTTTGGGGCCTGTACTGGCCGACAGTTACATTTTTTATCTCTAGCCACATAATCACACCCCTGTCTCACTCCTCTGCCTCATTCACATGTGACTGTGCCCCTCACCCCGTACTGTGCCCCCTTATACCCTGCATTGTGCCCTCTTACCACACCCTGTGCAGTGCCCCTAGTCATTCCCTGTACTGTGCACATTTGTATACATCAAACCGATGGCCCCTGATTAAAATACATATTTTTTGTGGGAATTTTTGCCAATGATCCCCCTCTGGTATACCACTGTCCACATTGTGGAACTATTTGTGTACTTCTAGTAAGTGTTTGCTGGCTGCAAATATGACCTGAAGGTTTTTCAGGTTCGCCTGACATTAAACTGAATGGGGCCCACAGCGAACGTGCGGTTCACAAACATTTGATCGCGAATGCGGCCGATGTTTGTCCATCACTATTTATAGGGCTGTGACATCACAGGGCTGGTTGGCTGCTGATTGGATACATGCATGGCATTGTGGGTGATCCCTCGTTCCCAGAGTTCCTTGCTCCATGTCCTAACACGTGCAGCAGCCATTTTAGGAAAAAATATGATTCGTTACTACGAAGTGTGAGGAAATTCGGATTCGGTGCGAATCAAATTTTTTCTGAAATTCAGATCGAATTTCCCTTCGTCAACTTCGTGGCAGCTTCATTTGTGAATACGCTCCTATTTTGGGATTAGTATTCATGTGCACTTTTGCCCCACCTATCTAATAGGCGACCTTGATAAGGTGGTACATATAGGTGTGTGTGCTCCTCCTCCCACCATTGGTGTTGCACATGGAGGTAACTAGGAGCAACACACTATATGTGCGGGGTCTGCGCTCCTGAACATAAATGCATAACGGCATAGGCAGGTTTAGCATAGGACCTGCCTGAACTGAGACCACCTTGTCGCTTGGTACAGTAGGTGGGCTTAGATGTGTTTTGATCAAAATGTATTGACCAAGTGTCTCAGATTTTATTAATAGAGTGAGGGCTTAGTCCATATGTTATGCTTGCATCTATTATTATAGTGCATTATTTTCTGTGATTGTATACTTAAAATTAACCTTTATAATTTATTTGTAAAAACAGTGTGTGACACACTAGGGGGAAGCATACACATAAAGCCTGAGTAGCTACATACAAACACCAGGATTGAATGCCTATAACTGAGATATCCAGAGGACTGTAAGCATATAAGTCTTGAATAATCAGATCAGGTGCAAATATCCCAACTTGGGCAATTAGTTGGAAACTAAAGGGGATATTGAAGCAGTCTTGAAGGCAAAAAAAATGACATCCAGATGTTCCATCCGAACATTGATAACCGGGTGTCACTGCCAGACCGCTGAATATCACCCTATGAGCAGGGTGTACAGGCTCACTGGTTGGGGGCAACCAAAGCCCCAAGTAGCCGAATGTGATCCAGTAACCTAGCAGAGCATGTGTGGCATACATGCACCTTAAATGCCCAGGTGCAGTGCAGCACAGCCAAACGCTAGTAAGCACACCCTGAGCTGCCTATTAGGAACTTGTAACCTATATCTAAAGCGTAATACTGTGATAAGCAAAACTGGATCAGCAGGTATGAACTAAGTGGCAAATAATACCCACAGGATCAAGGGTACCAGGATCCAAGGCACTTACCTGCCGCAACCAGAGGAAGGAAATCCAGCACAACCGTAACTGCCTGGAACCCCATGCAGACAGGATGCATGGCGGCCTCAGGCAGAGTTGCACACTGACATGTTGTTCCCCCTCTGGGGAACCCAGGAGCCCTCTCACCGAAGACCCAGACAGACAGGGGAACATCTAGCATCCATGCAGGACCGTACACACCAAAACAGACCAGACATGGAATAACAACTAGACATACAACACAAACCCTGAACATAAACCACACCAAACATAGAAACGTGTAAGGTAGGAAGATATGGTAACAACAGGATGACATAGTTGTCTCACTAGGTGGCCCTCAATAACTGTGCAGATAGAATACCCAGGATAGGAGCATAGCTCCAGCACCAACAGAGGCTGGAAGACAACTAAACTCCAGGCTACCAGCCACAGGCAATATAAATACATAGTAACCACACCCAGCCAGGTAGTTAACCCCACAAGCACCAGACAAGGAAGGGAAACAAACCTTAAAGGAGAAGTGTACACACATGCTGCATAAACTACACGTTGCCCCACGCAACCAACATGCACGGCAAACGTGTCACGACAAACAACACAGAGATCGAGACACAGCCGTGACACAAGCAGGGACAGAAGATCTGACTTAACTATGGACCTCACTTCTCTTCAAAAAGCCTGAAAGCTCTATGAAGAAAATTGAATCTATGCCTACTATGCTCCATTTAGTGGTGAATTAACAGGACTGGTGTAACCGTGAGTAAAGAAGGGCTGGACATACAGTATGTTCTGGCTACACCATGATTTTTATCTATTTACTGTATTTTTCGCCCCATAAGATGCACTTTTTTCCCCTCAAAGTGGGGGGAAAATGTCCCTGCGTCTTATGGGGTGAATACTAATGAGCGCTTCCATTATGTAAGTGCTCATTACTACCAGAGGACCGGGTTGCGGTGAAAGCTCTGTACTCACCGCTTCTTGGTTCTCTGCTGTCGGCTGTGCAGTGGCTGCGCACAGCGTGAGGACACTCTGTGACCTCACGCTGTGCTCGTCTGTTCACAGCACAGCCGACAGCAGGAGGAAGAAGAGCGCGAGCGGTGAGGAGCGGCGGCGTCCAGGAGCAGGAGAGGTAAGTGCCTTTTTTATTTTGTGATCTGAGACTGGGGCTGCTGAATTATGGCTGGGGGCTGCTGAATTATGGCTGGGGGTAATTATATGACTGGGGGCTGATTACATATGGCTGGGGGCTGCTGAATTATGGCTGGGGGCTGATCACAAATGGCTGGGGGATGATTACATATGGCTGGGGGCTGATCACATATGGCTGGGGGCTGATCACATATGGCTGAGGGCTGATCACATATGTCTGGGGGCTGATCACATATCGCTGAGGGCTGATCACATATGGCTGGGGGCTGATCACATATGGCTGGGGGCTGATATGAGGCATGGAGGACTGATATCAGGCATGGGGGTCTCATCTGAGATCTGATTGGGGGTCTTCTTTATATTGGGCTCTGATCTGAGGTCTTATTAACATTGGGGATATGATTGGGGCTGTGAGCTGAGGTCTGATTAACATTGGGGTCTGATTGCTGATCTGATCTGAGGTCTAATGAAAAATATTTATATTTTTATTGTTTCCTCTAAAACCTTATGGGCCACGGTAGATATATGGAGCATGATAAGTGCCAGAAGTAAGAATGTTACTATATTGCTATTTATGTGGTGATTTATGGTTTATTTTAGAGAGAATTTAATAAAAGGTATATTTTAATTAGGGGTATTATTTGTTTTGTGATAATGTTTTGAAACCTCTAACCATTGACAACAGTGATATGTGTTAATTGTTAAAGGGGCGGAGTGCTGTGGAGGGTACTGTTAAAAAGGGCAGGGCATTTTGGAGGTCATAGTTTAAGGGGCAGAGTGCTGTGGAGTACTGTTAATAAAATAAACAGCGTGTAACTGCAAGGGTATATAGAACTACTAGTGCTTTCTCTATTAAAAAAAAAAAAACACGAGGGCATGGATTGGCCTCATGGGCACCCTTGGACACACAAACAGACCAACACTTCATATTCGGGCAATGCCAGATACATTTTCTAGTAGATATACTGTATATAGTTACATGTGATTATGGTTGAAAAAAGACATAAGTCAATGAAGTACAACCAAGGGATAGATGGGAATGTGAATTTTAGAAAGGGGGGGAGACTCAGACTTCTACACATTTTCATAAGCAATAATGTTATTTAATTGTAAGAATTCATCTAACTTCTTTTTAAAACTTTCCACGGTTCCTGCTGTTACCACGTCCTGTGGTAGACTATTCCACAGATTTATAGTTCTCACAGTAAAGAATCCTTGACACCTCTGAAGACTGAACTTTTTCTTGTCCAGACGGAAGCAGTGCCCCTTTGTCTTTTTAGGGGATTTTACTGTATGCTCATTTGTGCTACAATGGCAAGGTACATCCCAATGAAAAAAGGGGTTAAAAGCCTGCAAATCTTTTCATTATACAATGATAGAGTTTTGTTTTAATACTCTCTGACTTTGCCAAGCAACTGTTTTGACAAAAATAAAGAAAATCACTGACCACCAGAAATAACTTTCCAGTGTGAGACCCCCAAAAATCATCCATAACCACCCATACAATATCTCAGCCTCTTGAACCCCCTTTGAGTACATAGAATGGAGAGGATAGCGCGACCCTGCATAATCATGAACAGCATTTAGGAACATTAAGCCTTCACCATCATTTCTGCAGTAGACAAATACACTAAAAAAAGATGATATCATTGTCTAGGATGTTACAGACATAGCCCAGTCACTGTCACTATGAGTCCCCTAGCTTACATTACACTTGCCACTCTTACCCTATCAATGATTGCCTGAATCAGTGGCAATTGTGCTGTGAATGAATGGAGTACTCAGCTTGTAAGTGACAGAAGCTGGTAAACAGTATTGGAAATGCATTTTCAATTTCTTTATTACAAACTTGAATTTACAGAGTCAAGCACTAAGAGGTTTTAAAGCAGATAATTTGAAATCTGTTATAGGTGTTATAGGTTATCTAGTGACGATGCCACTTAAAGGGGCTGTGAAACCCATATACAGTATATTGATAACCTATTGTCAGACCCCCGCCGATCAACTGTTTGAAAAGGAGGCAAAATGTTTCCTCTTCACTACACTATGCCTCGTCTCTTCTGGAGTGGTGGGGGTAGTGTAATTACAAGTACTTGCTCCATTCACTTGAATGGAGCCAGTACTTGTATTTACACTGTACTTCCAAGACGATGTGTAGTGTAGTGTAATGAAGAGGAAGTAGCGCTCGCATGGAGTGCCGCCTCCCCTTCAAACAGTTCATCAAAGGAGGGGGGTTGCCGGTTATCAGGCCTCCGCCAGTCTGATTTGTTGACCTATCCTGATGAAAGGTCATCAATATACAGTCAGGTCCATAAATATTGGGACATCTACACATTTCTAAAAGTTTTGGCTCTATACACCACCACAATGGATTTGAAATGAAACAAACAATATGTGCTTTAACTGCAGACTGTCAGCTTTAATTTGAGGGTATTTACATCCAAATCAGGTGAACGGTGTAGGAATTACAACAGTTTGCATATGTGCCTCCCACTTGTTAAGGGACCAAAAGTAATGGGACAATTGGCTTCTCAGCTGTTCCATGGCCAGGTGTGTGTTATTCTCTCATTATCCCAATTACAATGAGCAGATAAAAGGTCCAGAGTTCATTTCAAGTGTGCTATTTGCATTTGGAATCTGTTGCTGTCAACTCTCAAGATGAGATCCAAAGAGCTGTCACTATCAGTGAATCAAGCCATCATTAGGCTGAAAAAACAAAACATACCCATCAGAGAGATAGCAAAAACATTAGGGGTGGCCAAAACAACTGTTTGGAGCATTCTTAAAAAGAAGAAATGCACCAGTGAGCTCAGCAACACCAAAAGACCCGGAAGACCACGGAAAACAACTGTGGTGGATGACCGAAGAATTCTTTCCCTGGTGAAGAAAACACCCTTCACAACAGTTGGCCAGATCAAGAACACTCTCCAGGAGGTAGGTGTATGTGTGTCAAAGTCAACAATCAAGAGAAGACTTCACCAGAGTAAATACAGAGGGTTCACCACAAGATGTAAACCATTGGTGAGCCTCAAAAACAGGAAGGCCAGATTAGAGTTTGCCAAACGACATCTAAAAAAGCTTCACAGTTCTGGACCAACATCCTATGGACAGATGAGACCAAGATCCACTTGTACCAGAGTGATGGGAAGAGAAGAGTATGGAGAAGGAAAGGAACTGCTCATGATCCTAAGCATACCACCTCATCAGTGAAGCATGGTGGTTGTAGTGTCATGGTGTGGGTATGTATGGCTGCCAATGGAACTGGTTCTCTTGTATTTATTGATGATGTGACTGCTGACAAAAGAAGCAGGATGAATTCTAAAGTGTTTCGGGCAATATTATCTGCTCATATTCAGCCAAATACTTCAGAACTCATTGGACGGCGCTTCACAGTGCAGATGGACAATGACCCAAAGCTTACTGCAAAAGCAACCAAAGAGTTTTTTAAGGGAAAGAAGTGGAATGTTATGCAATGGCCAAGTCAATCACCTGACCTGAATCCGATTGAGCATGTATTTCACTTGCTGAAGACAAAACTGAAGGGAAAATGCCCCAAGAACAAGCAGGAACTGAAGACAGTTGCAGTAGAGGCCTGGCAGAGCATCACCAGGGATGATACCCAGCGTCTGGTGATGTCTATGCGTTCCAGACTTCAGGCTGTAATTGACTGCAAAGGATTTGCAACCAAGTATTAAAAAGTGAAAGTTTTATTTATGATTATTATTATGTCCCATTACTTTTGGTTCCTTAACAAGTGGGAGGCACATATGTAAACTGTTGTAATTCCTACACTGTTCACCTGATTTGGATGTAAATACCCTCAAATTAAAGCTGACAGTCTGCAGTTAAAGCACATCTTGTTCGTTTCATTTCAAATCCATTGTGGTGGTGTATAGAGCCAAAAATGTTACAATTGTGTCGATGTCCCAATATTTATGGACCTGACTGTATATGGCCACACAATCAGATGAAGAGTAAGAGTAGCCAAACAATATATCTACATTTGGTGCATTTTCACTTAGTGGCCCAAATGTATATTTATTTTATTTTTAAAGTAAAATTTTTAAATTATTAGTTCCCCTATGACAAATTAATTGTTATAAATGTATTTCCCAAGTGCTGTTAAATAGAGCACAGAACTTTTAAAACAGCTTTTTTAAACATCCCAGTTTTATTTTGAATTATTACATTATTTCACTTTGCCCACAGAAATTAAGTTATTTTAAAAAAGAACCACGTATTTTTCGCCCCATAAGACGCACTTTTTCTCCCCCCAAAATGGGGAAAAAATGCCCCTGCATCTTATGGGGCGAATGCTGTCAGTTTTACATCGCAAACTGCGATGTATGAGCGATCGGGGAGGGACTGGGAGGAGGAGCTGGGGGCCGGCAATAGCGGCGGGGCGGTGCAGTCAGTGTACTAAAGCCCCGCCCCGCCGCTCTGGTATACTAATATAAAATGTCTTATTCAATTAATAGTTATTAAACATGCCCCCCAACTCCTAATAGTACCTTACATCCTAACCGCTTTAGTAGAATGCAGGCAGGCAGGCCGGGCGGGCGGCATCGTAACTCCCTGATGTCACGTGCCTACGCCGCCTACTTTATGAATGAAGCAGGCGGCGCAGGCAAGTGACGTCACTGAGGGACGCGCCGGCCGCCCAGCCTGCCTGCCGTCATTGTACAGAAGCGGTTAGGATGTAAGGTATTATTAGGAGTGAGGGGGCATGTTTAATAACTATTAATTGATTATATTAGTATACTGGAGCGGCGGGGGGGGGGGGGGGATCTGTGGATGACATTTTTATGGGGGACATCTGTGGATGGCACAGTTATGGGCTGGGGACATCTGTGGATGGCACTGTTATGGGCTGGGGGGTCTGTGGATGGCACTGTTATGGGCTGGGGGGCTCTGTGGATGGCACTATTATGGGCTGGGGGGTCTGTGGATGGCACATATATAACAGTGCCATCCACAGATCCCCCCCTGTAACGGTGCCAGCCACAGATCCCCCCCCTGTAACAGTGCCAGCCACAGATCCCCCTGTAACAGTGCAAGCCACAGATCCCCCCCCATAACAGTGTCCGTCACAGATCCCCCCCATAACAGTGTCCGTCATCCACAGATCCCCCCATAACAGTGTCCGTCATCCACAGATCCCCCCATAACAGTGTCCATCATCCACAGATTTCCCCATAACAGTGTCCGTCATCCACAGATCCCCCCATAACAGTGTCCGTCATCCACAGATCCCCCCATAACAGTGTCCGTCATCCACAGATCCCCCCATAACAGTGTCCGTCATCCACAGATCCCCCCATAACAGTGTCCGTCATCCACAGATCCCCCCATAACAGTGTCCGTTATCCACAGATCCCCCCCATAACAGTGTCCGTCATCCAAAGATCCCCCCATAAGTGTCCGTCATACACAGATCCCCCCATAACAGTGTCCTTCACAGATCCCCAGTAATAGTGCCATCCACAGACCACCATTAGTTTCAAACCCACCAAAAGCACACCTTTTGGTTAAAAATATTTTTTTTCTTATTTTCCTCCCCAAAAACCTAGGTGCGTCTTATGGGCCGGTGCGTCTTATAGGGCGAAAAATACGGTATCTTTTTTGCTGGATAACAGCCTACAGTCATTTGCTGTATATTTTTTTTACAAAGTCTCATTTTCTGAGAAGTCTTAGCCCCTCCAGATTTGATGGCCTTCTGGAATGAACAGCTTCTTCTTCAGTTCACCACAGATTTTCAATGGGATTCAAGTCTTTTGTGTAGGCCAATCAATAACATTCACTTTGGTCTTCTGGAGGTAGTTTTTCACTAGGAGCGCGACCAAGACCATGTTTTGCTGCTGACTGCTTAAGGATTTCTTTCAAAATCCTCACATATCCTTCTTTGATGACCTTGATGAGATCCCCACAACATAATACTCCCACCACCGTGTTTCACTTTGGGGAAGGTGTTCTTTTGGTTAGAAGCCTTTCCCTTTTTTCCTCCAAACATAAGCCGTGTCTCTATGGCCAAAGAACTGTAGTTGTGTCTAATCTGACCAAAGGACACACTTCCAGTATACATTATCTTTCTTCAGGTTGTCCTTAGTGCACTCCAGTCTGTCTTGAAGGTGTATTTTCTGCAGAAGTTGAGTTTTTCTTGGTTTGCAACCTTGCAATTCATTCCTTTACAGGGCTCTAGTGATTGTCTTTTTGAGACAATTCCTGACTTAGCTAAGTCATTCAACAAGTGTCTTGGCAGTTGTTCTGTGATCTTTAGACACATCTCTCGCTAGTTTTCTTTCAATGGTCTTTGAAATCTTGTGCTTCCTACCTCTGCCATGCTTGTTCTATATTGTGTGGCTCTCTTTGAATTTATCGATAATATTCTCACTCCAGTTTTTGACAGTTGGATATGATGTGATAACTTTGTATATCTGCTCCTGCTTTGCTTTGTGAATCAATGATTCTTTTTCTCAAGTCTAAACTGATTTCCTTTGTTTTTGTCATGATGCTTTCTCAAGTGACAGCTCAAACACTTACTGAAGCTTTTATACTGTATGTAAATTGGGATATAACCCTCAGTTATGACTTGATTAACGAGCTTTCATCATTACAAAGTTAAAGCACACCATTGCACGGCAGTGGTTCATGGTATGGCTCAATAAATAAGGCAGTTCCTAGGGGGGCTAATAATATTGACCTCTGTGATTTTTTGTTTCTTTTAAAATAGTTCTTTTATAGCATGCAAATAGAAATTATTTATGATTTCTAAAGACTACTGTCACAGTGCGGTTCACCGTGCAGTGTGATGCCGTTCAGGCTGGCTGAATGCGCATTGGCGTACTGGCTGTAGGCCGAAATATCGTGCAGGCTGGTTGCTAGGAGCTGCGTGCTGGCTGCGGTATCTGGTGTGAACCTGCCCGTGTACATGTGTACCCCTTTAACTATGTCTGTATCTCTGTTTCTGTTCCCGTTTCGGTGTTCCTGGTTGCCATGGGCAATGCCCTGTACTGCAGCCTTGTGCTGTGTTTTGGTTCCCTGACCTTTAAAGGTTAATCCCCCTGAGTTGCTCTGTGGGTGTGTGTAGTGTACGGGGACGGTAATGCCCGTCACTACAAAAGGGTCACCTTGTGTGCTGTCGTCCCTCCTTAATTATGGGAAGTTGGTATATGTCAGTTTTATAAAATGTCATTTAATGTAATGCTATGTATTTCCCTGTTACTGTGAAACTTGCATGTATAGGCCTGCTAGGGGTGTCATTCCAGCTCTTGGTCATTAGAGGGAGCTAGGGAGCCCTAGTTTATATAAGGCCCAGTCAGGGAAGGGACAGTCAGTCTAGCCCAGAGTCTAGTCTAGGAGCCTGTCTAAAGCTGCAGCCTGCAGTCTGAAGCTGGAGCTTAGACTATGTCAGAGACAAGTCCAGGCCTGAAGCCTGCGGACCAGGAGAGGGTTTTGCAATCCCTGTAACCGGGTTCCAAATCTAAAGAGAAGGTTCCCCTCCTGAATTTATATATGCAGAAGCAGGAAGACCACTGTTAAACAGCCTGGGAGTTCAGTGCAGAAACTTCTAGAATCTGAGGAAGCAGAGTGAGAGACAGAGGCAAAGCTCAGGAAAGCAAGAGGTACTCAAGATAACAGAGGAGGTACTTAATAATCATAAAGCCAAGGATATACGCCAGAGTTAAGGTATTGGACCTTGGAGAAGATTTGCTATGTTCCAGGATCAGTCAGAGATAGAGTGCAAGCTCCTGTACTGTAAGTCCTGTGTGTCACCCTCTGAAGTCACCTTGCCTATGTCTGCATTGCCTGCATCGACCGTATTGAAAAATCAACTGTATGCAAAGGAACTGCGCTTCCGTGAATGTCTCTGTATGGAAACTACTAAAGTTGGAGTTTTGTTTTAACATCACGTGGTTCCTCATTTATTCCTGCTATCAGCAAACGGCGTGCCACCGTTTAATTGGCACTGGCGTCACGAACTTTCTATCATCACCTGCCCTTGCAGAGAGTCAGCCGTACCAGGTTAGTGTCTATTGCACTACATCACCCAGAAACACTTCTAAACACAACTTGAGTACGCTGCACCTCTCTTTTGGCGTCACGAACAGGATACGCACGCTTTCTAGTGCAAGAAGCGTGAACTTTGTGCCTTATACCGTTGCCCTGTGACCAAAGTGACAAAATACCTGTTTATTTCAAGTGGACTTTGTGGACTGAAAAACATACCCAAAGTGTACCAAAAACCCCTGAAAAGCGCTGTGCAGTGTTGCGCTACCAAGAGGAAGAAAATCGCCACATTGGAGTGTGGTTTTATGGACTTTTCATCATCCTGCTTGCTGTCAGTGAATAGAAAGCGTTTATACCCAAAGATGGCCGCTGAGGCTGCTGAAATAGCTGCTGCGTCATCTTCATCCCGAAAAGGCGGGAAATATTGGCGCCTTTCTGAGGAAATAGCGGGAAGAAGTTCAAGGTCAGGCGCCACTGCTTATCTGGACATTTGCATGTCTGCCAGCATGGACACCGCCTTCCATATACTGGAATACCTGGGGGGCGGCCTCCCAGTGCAATGGGAGGAGCTGGCTACTTTAATTGACGCGACCCTATCGCTCTCCAGAGAAGGATCGAGCATGTTGGAAAGTGAACAGAGCGTTGCTGCAGCGTCCGCGCCTGAAATCCCAAGGATGCATGACATTGGTGTAGAGCCAGAGGAGGCTCCACCGGCCTACTCTCCGGGACCGGAGAAACCCGCCTGCCGCCCATGGGAGAAAGAACCAGAGCCCTGCTATGGCTCTTGGAGAGACTTCTTTCAGCCCTCTTTCAAATGGTCCTCACTAATGGCGGAGATCCGGGAGGCCGCTATAAAGCGGAACACAAAGACCAAGATCTACTATGAAGAGTTGACCAAGACCATCCATGAACGACACACCGACACCCAACCCCGCCTGGAAAGGAGAAAGGGAGTGGTGGTGTCCTTTGACAAAACCCGTGGCTACGGGTTCATCCAAGATTATGTGACTGGCAGAGACCTGTATGTTAATAGAAGGTCTGTCAAGAGAGACTACCTCCCTTCCTATCAGCACAGCCTCCGCGAGGGAGAGGAAGTGGAGTTCACCCCTGCCGAGAGCCTGAGAGGGCCTTATGCAACTGCCGTGACCCGTCCCAAGCGAGGACCTGAGGACTGGGAAGCAGAAGAAGAAGACTACTCTGGCTGCGAGCGGGAACCGGAACGCTCTCCAGAGCCGGCCCATCACGCCTTCCAGGAGCGGAGCTCCTTCATTGGGCCTAATGTCTTCTGGCAGCCAACCGTGTTGGAAAAATGGGTGAGCCCCTATCCTTCCCCCGAGCTGCCTCGTCGGGAGAAGACCATGCGAGAGATGGAAAATTTAAAAGGACTTCAAAATACCTTTGAGAACATCCGGAGAGGTCGGAGACCCGATGCATCACCAGAACCTGCAGAGGCTGAGTCCGCGCCATCGTTGACTGTACCTGCGCCGGCGGCGCCAGCAGATGACAGCGACTCTGACACAGAGAGCATCGGTGAACAGATTGTCCGGCTGGAGGAGAAGTTGCGGGAGCTGCGCAAGATCGCGACCGCCAGGATCCATACGCCGCCAAAGAAGGACGAGGTAAGGGTGCCTGTCACCACCCGTAGACCACCTTCTGCTACCACCGCTCCGTCTGTGCCCCAAAGAAGACCCCCTGTTGCTGGGAGTTGCTGCCCAGAACCCACCGTACCGCTTGCGGCGGCGGTATCAACTCCACTTCATCCCACAATTATCATGCTGGGACCGGTACGGTCCACCCAAGGGTTTACCCCTAGGCCCATGGGGCCAATACCTATTAGGGGCCCCTTTACTCTGCAGCTGCCCCCTAACACCGTTATGTGGGCCCATCCTCCTGTAGAGGACTACTACAGGCCGTATTTGCCAGCAGGGCCAAGTAATTATGACATGCCACTGTGAATCAGCCTGCTAGGCCTTTTGATTTATTTCATCAGAGAATGATGTTATTAACCCTTCCAGGACAGAAGTCCTATGTTTCCTGGTCGTTTGTTGCTGCTGCCAGTTTATCCACGGCTCAGTGGTAGGTGTTAACCACTGAAGTATTAAAGTCAACGAAGCCCAGTTTGTTTCCAGGACCTCCTGCCTGCTTTTGCTACCCCACGCCAAGTTGTGCCTGTTCCTGAGTTGCACCTTTTACCCTTCACCCCCTTTTCAGGTTGATCAGGGGTATTACAGCACTTGTCTTTGCTGTTGTTTTATTGTGCAACTTCATACTAAGGAACCGTGCCCGGAGACAGACTCAAAAGAACCTGAGCCTCTGAGATTTTTGCTCTTTTAAAAGGAAATGTGCCCAGAGAAAGACTCCACCGCATGAGAGCCTCTGTGATTTACAAAAAAATAACCTGGGTACGGACTCATGTTTGTTCTTTGAGCCTCCAAGAACTTTTATACTGTTTTATCAATTTTGCTGTTCTATTATGGACTTATTCATTGTCATGGACTATCCTGGTTATAATGTTACGCTGTGCCAGGTCAGCGCCCCAGTTCCATTCACTATCCTGAGAAGAAGAGAACGACGCCCCTTGTCACCACCCTTTACCTTTGCCAATTGGACCTGATCTGAATGTAAATGCAGATGAATTACCTATATGTATGCCTGCATGTGTCTTTTCTGTTTCAGGTAGAGATTCCAGTTGGGCGAGCCCTGATGGAGTACGAGGTCGTACTCAGCTTAAAGCAGTGGGGTATGTAGTGTACGGGGACGGTAATGCCCGTCACTACAAAAGGGTCACCTTGTGTGCTGTCGTCCCTCCTTAATTATGGGAAGTTGGTATATGTCAGTTTTATAAAATGTCATTTAATGTAATGCTATGTATTTCCCTGTTACTGTGAAACTTGCATGTACAGGCCTGCTAGGGGTGTCATTCCAGCTCTTGGTCATTAGAGGGAGCTAGGGAGCCCTAGTTTATATAAGGCCCAGTCAGGGAAGGGACAGTCAGTCTAGCCCAGAGTCTAGTCTAGGAGCCTGTCTAAAGCTGCAGCCTGCAGTCTGAAGCTGGAGCTTAGACTATGTCAGAGACAAGTCCAGGCCTGAAGCCTGCGGACCAGGAGAGGGTTTTGCAATCCCTGTAACCGGGTTCCAAATCTAAAGAGAAGGTTCCCCTCCTGAATTTATATATGCAGAAGCAGGAAGACCACTGTTAAACAGCCTGGGAGTTCAGTGCAGAAACTTCTAGAATCTGAGGAAGCAGAGTGAGAGACAGAGGCAAAGCTCAGGAAAGCAAGAGGTACTCAAGATAACAGAGGAGGTACTTAATAATCATAAAGCCAAGGATATACGCCAGAGTTAAGGTATTGGACCTTGGAGAAGATTTGCTATGTTCCAGGATCAGTCAGAGATAGAGTGCAAGCTCCTGTACTGTAAGTCCTGTGTGTCACCCTCTGAAGTCACCTTGCCTATGTCTGTATTGCCTGCATCGACCGTATTGAAAAATCAACTGTATGCAAAGGAACTGCGCTTCCGTGAATGTCTCTGTATGGAAACTACTAAAGTTGGAGTTTTGTTTTAACATCACGTGGTTCCTCATTTATTCCTGCTATCAGCAAACGGCGTGCCACCGTTTAATTGGCACTGGCGTCACAAACTTTCTATCATCACCTGCCCTTGCAGAGAGTCAGCCGTACCAGGTTAGTGTCTATTGCACTACATCACCCAGAAACACTTCTAAACACAACTTGAGTACGCTGCATGTGTACCTCACAGGTGCACTCGGGCTGGTATTTCTCCCTGTGATCCGTGTGTTTTCTGGGTCATTCTTGCTTGTTCTGTTCTGTAGTCAGTTCTTTGTTATGTCTTGTTATGCTTTGTTTTGCCCCTTGCTGCTGATCCTTGGGGTTCTGTCTGCCATACTTTGGTGTGGTTCCGCCTTGCTCTGCATTGTTGTTTTCATTCTGTTTGTATGCCATGTTCTATCCATAGCCTAGCAGAGCTTAATATGCGTCCTTTGCCTGTTACCTGTTGTTTTGTCCATAGCCTAGCAGAGCTTAATCTGCGTCTGTTTCTGTTCTTGTTTGTGGCAGTTTACTCTGCTTCTGTTCATGTCTGTTTGTCCACCTGCAGAAGTGGGTTCCTGGCTTTCCCGACGCAGGAATTGCCCTTCGTGTGTAGTTCTGCCTGGTGCCGCTTAGCTCCCACTGCTTGCGGCGCAGGTAACTGCTTCTGGCTCTGTCCTGTCTATTCCTGGTTTCTGTCATGCCTGTATTTTAGTTCATGCCTGTACTACTGTAGATACCTTCGTAGGTATCTCCTGGTCCTCCTGACCAGTTGCTACTGTACGGGTGTGGTTCTGGAGTGGCACCTGGCAGCTACCCTAACGGCAAAGTCTATTCCCACCATCAGGGGCTCTAGTGAAGTCCAGGTAGCTGCTTAGTCACACCCCTTCTGCGTACATACCGTCAGTAGCACAGTGGGTTTTCACCCGCTGATCTGTAACGGTACTCTGCGACACGTTTGTCATTGTCATGTGCTTCTGTTACCTTGCATTAAAGTTTCCGTGTTCCGTAGCCTGTTTTGCCGTGACCTGCCTTGCCTGACTTCTCGGCACGTTACAACTACTAGTTGCTATGTTGAAAAATTCTTGCTCTGTTATAAAAAGGGACAAGGGAAATTTAGAAAAAACTTAAAATTTAATGGGGGGGGGGGCTAATAATTTTGTCATCAAGTTAATATATTTTGCTCCATACATGAGCATACTGACTATATAATACAGACACCCATCTGTAATTATTAGGATCAGAGATAGTGCTGATCCTAGTCATTTAACTCCCCATATGCCACAGTCAATAGCAACTGTGGCATCACAGGGCTCCAATCATTTTCTATAACAGTTTGAGGTCTTGTGAAGGTGCCCAGGCTGATCCTAGGAAACTGCCTGCAAAGCCATGTCTGTAGTTCGGCCTGATAGACAATGTGATAAATCCCATATACTGCAACAGTATAAAAATCCGCAATTCACCATTTTTTGGTCACCTTGTCCCACCAATAAAATTTTAGAATAAGGGATCAAAAAGTCGTATGTGAACCAAAAATGATACCAATAAAAATAATAACTTGCTCCACAAAAAACATGCTCTCTCACAGCTCTGTAAATGGAAATATAGCATAAAAAATTATGTGTCAGCAAATGGCGATGAAAAGAAGTTTTACATTTTTTTGAAAGCACTAAACCATAATGAAAACTACATAAATTTGGTATCGCCATAATCATACTGACAGAAAAAATAAGGTTGTCTTGTGATTTTTAGTACACAATGAACACCATGATAAAAGAACCCAAAAAATCTTGGCAGAGTTATGTTTTTTTTTTTTTTATCAACTTCACCTGACAAATAATTTATTTCAGTTTTCCTAAGCAAGTAAATTAAATGGTGCCATATGTGAGTGAAAAATTTAAAACATTGTGGCTCTCACATGGTGGGGAGGAAAACACAAAAATTCAAAAACAAAAATTTTCCCAGTCCTCAAAAGGTTAAAGTAACACAAGATACCGTACTTAATCATTGGTTCATTGGTTTGTTCAGGTAAAGGATGTTATGCATTTGCCTTGGACAGCAAAATACTTTCCCTGGTATCAGTTGAGAATATCAAGAATTCGCAGTTTATGTCTAAGCTCCTTCCCTTCCTTTAACATATTTTATTCATAGACTGTAAACACTTATGTCATTTAATGTCAGATAAATATTTCAGACTGCATCAGCTAAACATGAACAACATTCTCCCGCACATCACATGACTACTGGCTCTAATGGGAAAATATAAGTGCAAACAACCACTGATTATTCCAGCTTGAAGTATACATAATGGAGTATAGTAAAAATCAATAAGAACCCCTTCAACATACTAGTCAATGCCATCACGCTCCTAAAACCATGTGTCGGTCCTTCCTTTGACTTTCCATCTCTTATAGGTGATCAGGACAGCATATTCCTCTGATTGGTTAATATTGGTTAATATTAAGGTGCTGATGAGGTTCTGCAGAAGGCAAGCCCATGCTGGGCTAGGACAGCTGTTACAAATAAATATGTCTTCTGCAACACACAGCTACTCCTAGATGCTAGAACTGAGCCATAATAGTATATGTCTAATATACAAGCAATAATATACTGACATTAAAGTAGAGTCAGCATATATGTCATAGTGATAAAATAGAGAAATATGAAAATATTGAACATGGCAGATGTC
This sequence comes from Bufo bufo, assembly GCF_905171765.1. Classification (NCBI taxonomy): domain Eukaryota; kingdom Metazoa; phylum Chordata; class Amphibia; order Anura; family Bufonidae; genus Bufo; species Bufo bufo. The sequence continues at coordinate 409,101,544 of NC_053389.1, read as the reverse complement.
AGATGGATAGTTCATTTTAATGAGTTATATGAAGGTGCTTTCCCATGTGTCATATTAAAGCAGTTCTTTTATGCAGTTTTTATACACTACTGAACATTTTAGAAATTGGTGGGAAATACAATCTTTGCTATATACTCCACTAGCGATCCTATCCTGGCTTTGAGTCCTGCATCAAAACAGCACTTGCATCCTTATGGCATCTCACTAACATGTAGATTGTTCACTCGTGTGAATATCTGCATTTCTAGAAACTAT